>NC_057402.1:39778431-40103390 GCF_019320065.1 Cervus canadensis
CTGGGTATTCATTGGAAGGACTGATGCTGAAGCTGAAACTCCAGTACTTTGGCCACCTCATGTGAAGAGTTGACTCATTGGAAAAGACCCTGATGCTGGGAGGTATTGGGGGCAGGAGGAGAAGGGGATGACAGAGGATGAGATGGCTGGATGGCATCACTGACTCGATGGGCATGAGTTTGAGTAAACTCCAGGAGTTGGTGACGGACAGGGAGGCCTGGTGTGCTGTGATTCATGGGGTCGCAAAGAGTCAGACACGACTGAGCGACTGAACTGACTGAAGCACATAAGAATTACTTGTGATGTACTCTCTAAATTGTGGTATTTTTCATTTTTATTTCTCTCAAAAACTAATTTCTTTCGTATTCAGGAGTGTGTTGTTTAATTTCATGTATTTATAAAATGTTACTATTTTTCTCCTACTGAATTCTAGTTCCATTCATTGTAGGTGGAAAGCAATCATGGGATCTTAATCTTAAGTGTGTTAAGGTCGGCTTTGTGGCCCAAGAATGATATATCCTAGGGATGGTTTTTCTGCCCTTAAGAAGAATGTGTTTTCTGGTGTCTTTAGATGAAATGTTCTGTGTATATCCATTAGGTCTACTTTTCAAAAATCTTTTAAAAATAATTTTAAAATTTTATTTATTTTTGACTGGGCTGGGTCTTTGTTGCTGAGAAGGCTTTCTCTAGTTGCAGCAAGCAGGGGCTGCTAACATAGTAAGATACTAGAAAACAAGAGTTAAAAATCAAGCTAAGAGTTGGCATTTTAAAAAATAAAGCAAACTGATAAACTTTCAGTTAGACTAACAAAGGGGAAAAAAGGAGAAATCAAAATATCTGGTAAATGAGAGAGGAGACAAAGAAATACAAGGGACCGTAAAAGCCAGACTCCTCTGTCCATGGGACTCTCCAGGCAAGAATACCGAGTGGGTTCCCATGCCCTCCTCCAGAGGATTGTCTCACCCCAAGGACTGAACCCGTGTCTCTTCTGTCTCCCGCACTGGCAGGTGGGTTCTTTACTACTAGTGCCACCTGGAAACCCATATTTTAACAATTACCAAGAAATTAGATAAGTTATAATAAACAAATTCTCAGAATTGGTAGGCATGATACCTACCAAGACTGAATCATGAATAGAAAGTCTGAATAGATTAATAATAAATGAATACATTGAAACAATAAAAACAAACTTCCTGACAAAGAAATGCCCCAATCCAGAAGGATTCACTGGTGAATTCTACCAAACATTAAAAATAATCAACACCCAACATTCTCAAACTCTTCCCAAAAAACTGAGGGGCTCTTTTTGATGACAGAATTACTCTGACACCAAAGTGAGATAAGGAACACTACAAGAAAAGAAATCTATAGGTTGATATGTCTGAAGACTATAAATGCAAAAAGTCTCAGCAAAAGTCTAACCAAATGTAAGAGCAAATTAAAAAGTACATACACCATAATCAAGTGGAATTTCTATCATGGAAGGATGATGACAATATTTATGTATCTATCTATCTGAATCTAAACCTATCTACTGATGAGAGTGATACACAGTGGTAGTAGAAGAATAAATACATGCTCCTTTCAATAGATGCAGAAAAACAATGGTATAGAATGAAATACAAATACATGATCTTCTCAATAGATGCAGAAAAAGCAACTAACAAAACTCAATACCTTCTTCTGACAAAAGCTTTCAAGAAAGTGGGAATGGAAGGATCATACCTCAAGATAAGACAATATAATACACACCTACAAGTAACCTTGTAAGAGTGGTGAAAAACTGAAAGCTTTTTCTTTTAAAATCAGGAACAAGATATGGGTGTTCACACTCACCACTCTAAGTAAAGACAGTAATGAAGTCTGAGTTAGAGTAATCTGACATGAAAATAGGATACAGAAAGGCATCCAAAAGAGAGAGGAAGAAGTAAAATTTTATTTTCAGAAAATATGATCTTATATATGACTCCCCACCAAACAGCAAAAATATATAAAATATTTGGTACTTTCCAAAATATAAAAAAACTGGCACAGCTCAATAATTTGAAAAAAGCAATCCTGCTAAAAAAATGGGTTGGGGAGAAATCTAAATGTTTGTTTGTTTTCCAAAATAGATGGCCATAAGAATGGCCAATAGGCACATGAAAAGATACTCAACATCACTAATAATTAGTGAAATGCAAATTAAACCCACAATGAGATAATACCTCACACCTGTCAGAATGGCTATTATCAAAAGGACAAGAGATGATAACTGTTGACAGGAATGTGGATAACAGAGTCCGAGCACACTGCTGGTGGGAATGTAAAATGGTACAGCCATTGTGGAGAGCAGCATGAAAAGTCCTCAAAAAGTTATAAGTAGAAGTACCACACAATCCTGCAATTGCACGTTTGGGTATTTATCTGAAAAAAGAGACTCATATGTGCATGTTCATTACAGCATTATAGTAAGTCCCTACATATGAGCCCTCAGGTTGCGAGCTTTCAGAGATGCAAATGTGCATTCACATGTCCAATGACATAAGTCAGTTCACGTCTGGGGTACACTGTCAAGTGGGTGCATCCTCTACAGCTGGTTAAGTCCATGTGTACTTTACTGTATAGTCCTGTATAGTGGACACTAGTCCAGCATCTTTATTTCAAGCCCAGGATGTCTGGAGGCAAGGGTAAAAGCAGCAGTGATGTAGCTGGTACTGCTAAGAAGTGCCAAGGGATAATGACAGAAACAAAAATAAAAATAAGAGTGAAGCAAGGCAAAAATATACTAGATATCATTCATTTTTATAACATAAACTGTTCAACTACTGGCACTATTCTAAAGAACAAGAACATGATCACAGAACACGTGGATTTTCCTGTGCCAATGATGTCAACAATAATATTTAAAAATTATGGAAAAGTTAAGGAGGAGATGGAGAAATTCCTCACTGTGTGCTTGCACAATCTGCATCAGTGTCGAGCTGAGCTCATCTTAATGCTGATCCAAGAGAAAGCTAAAAGCCAGTATGAAGACCTGAAGAGGAAACACGGTGAAGAATCAGAGGGTGCATCCTTTAACGCCAGCCATGGCTGATTTCATGGGTTCAAGGCTAGAACCATCGTCAACCTTCAAGACGTAAAAGTAGGTGTTGACCATGGAATATTACTCAGCCATTAAAAAGAATTCATTTGAATCAGTTCTAATGAGATGGATGAAACTGGAGCCCATTATACAGAATGAAGTAAGCCAGAAAGATAAAGACCAATACAGTATACTAACACATATATATGGAATTTAGAAAGATGGTAACGATAACCCTATATGCAAAACAGAAAGAGACACAGATGTACAAAACAGACTTTTGGACTCTGTGGGAGAAGGCGAGGGTGGGATGTTTCGAGAGAACAGCATTGAAACATGTATATTATCTAGGGTGAAACAGATCACCAGCCCAGGTTGGATGCATGAGACAAGTGCTTAGGCCTGGTGCAATGGGAAGACCCAGAGGGATTGGGTAGAGAGGGAGGTGGGAGGGGGGATTGGGATGTGGAATACATGTAAATCCATGGCTGATTCATGTCAATGTGTGACAAAAACCACTACAATACTGTAAAGTAATTAGCCTCCAACTAATAAAAATAAATGGGAAAAAAAAAAAAGTAGGTGTTGAGGCAGCAAGTTCAGATACAGCAGCTGCCCAGGAATTTCCTGAAATGCTTCAAGAAATGTCTGACAAAGTGGCGCATTTACCATAGAGATTTTTAATGTGAATGAGACAGGACTGTACTGGAAGAGGATGCCAGACCGAAGTTACAGCAGTAAGGAGAAAAAGTTGATGTCAGACTATAAAGCAGCAAAGGACAGGCTGACTTCTGTTTGGTGGCAGTGCTTCTGGCAATGTGAAGCTGAAGCCTCTCTCAGTTTACCATTCAGAGAGCCCAGGAGCCCTCAAGAACATAGTCAAGGGCTCTCTTCTTGTTGTGTGGAAGAGTAACCCCAAAGCCTGGGTTACACAGGCCACTTCCCAGGACTGGTTTTTCCACCACTTTATCCCGGAGGTGCTTGGAGAAGGATTTCCCATTCAACATTCTTTTACTACTCAACAATGCTCCAGGCTACCCAGCATTCAAGGACAACTTTCATCCCAGTGTCAAAGTAATGCATCTGCTACTGAATACTATCACTACATTGCTCATCAAACCTATAGACCAGGGAGTTATATCGACTTTCAAGAAATATTATTAACATCACATTTTTCATCAGGTAGCAAAGGTGAGTGATGAAACAGGAACAACGCTGTGACAATTCTGTAAGGACTATAGAAGGAAATGGCAACCCACTCCGGTGTTCTTGCCTGGAGAATCCCAGGGACGGGGGAGCTGGTGGGCTGCCGTCTATGGGGTCGCACAGAGTCGGACATGACTGAAGTGACTTAGCAGCAGCAGCGTAACAACCACAGGGCCATAAAAAACAATGACTTCGCTTGAAGTGAGGTTATGGCTGGCAACATGAATAGGGTTTGGGAGAACCTTTGCTGACAGCTTGTTTGTGAGACTGTGAATTTGAAAAGGCTGATGAAGAGTCCAAAGAGATCTTCAGCAACTCAGTGACCCTCAGTGAGAAGTTGGAGCTGGATCTGCAAAAGGACAACTTCACTGACCTCCTTGCTATGCAATATGAGTGGCTCATGAAGACCTGATGGAACTGGAGTCCCAGAGAGAGGATGAAGAGAGACAAGAGGAAGAAGTAGCTGAAGAACCAAAGAGATTCACTACACAGGAAATGGCCGGGAGATTTTCTTTGAGGAGGCACTGTTTGTTAGTTTTTGAGGCCCAGGACCGAATGTAGAATGGTACACAAGGGCTGCAGCAGCCGACAGGAGGCAATCCAGCCCGACTGTGTCATCATGATGAGGAAAAGGGGCTTCTACCCAAACATCGCACAAGTATTTTTTCAACATGTAGACAGAACTGAATCCAGCAAGGAACCAGAACCTGAGCCTTCAACAACAGGCATGAGTGACATTGCAGCTTGCCCTCCATCTCATACCGTTGATGATCCTTCAGCTCTACCACCTCCTACCTCCCACCTCCTCTCCTTCCTCCAATCAGTATCTCTTCTTGCCTGTTCACTCAATGCCAGCCCCTGTATGCCAGCTGTTGTTCTGTACTACTGTAATTTTCAAAGTACTGTACACTGTATGATGAAAACTTTTATTTTTTGTGGGTTTCTTTTTAATGTATTTTGTGTGAAAAGTATTATAAACCTTTTGCAGTACAGTACCATATAGCTGATTGTGTTAGTTGGGTACCCAGGCTAACTTTGTTGGACTGACAAACAAATTGGACTCATTTGTACATAGGGGATTTACTGTCATTTATAATAGCCATGATATGGAAACAACGTAAGCAGCACTGATAGGTGATATCTATACACACACACACACACACACACACACAAAGTAAGCAGCACTGATACTGGTATCTGTACACACATATATAAGAAGATACATGTGTGTGTCAATATGTAAGTACACTTATATACATACATATATTGGTCAGCCATAGAAAAGAAATGAAAATAGAAATTTTCTGTTTTAGAATATTTATAGAAAATAATGAAATTTGTGACAACATGGATGGATCTTGTTATTATTAGTTTAAATGAGGTAAGTCAGAGAAGGACAAACACTATATAATTTCACTACACATGCAACCAAAAATACAAAACAGAACTCATAGATAGTTGTCAGAGAGGAATGGTGGTAGGGCATTGTCAAATGCGTGAAGGGGGAAAAGAGAAACAAATTTCTAGTTATAAAATAATGGACATAAAATGTACAGCAAGGTGACTGTAGTAAAAATTACCATATTGCCAATTTGGAAGTAGCTAAGAAACTAAATGGCAAAAGTTCTCAATAAAAAATTAATTTTTTAAGTTTATATGGTGACCCACGGAAACTAGACTAATTATGGCGATTGCTTTGAAATATACAAAAATGTTGAATCATTGTGTTGCATTCCTGAAATTAATTTTCTATGTCAATTATATTTCAATTAATAAAACACTTTATAACATGCCAAAACAGAGATACCACACATAAATTCCCTTATTTGAGATAATTATAGAGGGGAAAAAAGTTCAAAAATGAAACATCTGCCCCAAAATATCAAAACTAAAAGACATAGATTAAAAATAAAATGAAACTGAATAAAACCAAATGATCATTTCAATAGATGCAGAAAAAGCTTTTGACAAAAGTGAACATCCATATATAAGAAAACATCTCTAGAAAGTAAACAAAAAGGGAACCTACCTCAACATAATAAAGGCCATATACAAGAAACCTCAGCTAACATCATACTCAGTGGTGAACAACTGAAAGCATTTCCTTGAAGATCAGGAACAAGATAAGGATGACCACTCCCACTACCTTTATTTAATATAGTTTTGGAAGTCCTAGCTATGGCCATCAGGAAAGAAAAGGAAGTAAAAGGAATCTATATTGGAAAAGAAGAAAACCTGTCACTGTTTGCAGATGACATGACACTATATATAGAAAATATTATACTAGAGATGCTACAAGCAAACTACTAGAGCTCATCAATGAATATGCTAAAGTTTCAAGTTACAAAATTATTACAGTGAAATCTGTTGCATTTCTATATACTAACAATAAAAGATAAGAAAGAAAAGTTCAAGTAACAATCCCATTTACCACAGCAACAAAAAGAATAAAATACCTAGGAATAAACCTACCTAAGGAAACAAAAGACCTGTACTCCAAAAACTATAAGATGCTAATGAAAGAAATCAAAGATGACACAAATGGAAAAGATATGATATTTTTGTTGGAAGAATCAATATTGTGAAAATCACTATACTACCCAATGCAATCCAGTGATTCAATGCAATCCCTATCAGATTACGAACAGCACTATACACAACAATGAGGACAGAAATTTTAAAATCTGTATGAAGACACAGAAGACCCTGAGAACCAAAGCCATCTTGAGAAAGAAAAACAGAGCTGGAGGAATCAAGCTCCCTGACTTCGGACTGTACTACAAAACTACAATCATTGGGCTTCCCTGGTGGCTCAGTGGTAAAGAATGTGCCTGCCAATGCAGAAGAAACGGGTTCAATCCCTGGATGAGGAAGATCCCACATGTGATAGAAAACCACCACCCAAGAACAGCAACTGCTGAACTGTGTTCTAGAGTCAGGGAGTCATAGCTACAGAGCCCACGTGCTGCAGCTACTGAAGCCTGAGCACCCTAAAGCCCACATCCCACAAGAGAAGCCATGGCAGAAAAGCCCATGCACCACGAGGAGAGAGAATAGCCCTTGCCTCAACTAGAGAGAAGCCCACACAGCAATGAAGACCCAGAAGAGCCAAAAATAAATTAAAATAATTTTCCAAAAAAGCTATAGTCATAAGTTGTATGGTACTGGCACAAAAATAGAAATGTAGATCTGATGGGACAGGACAGAAAGCCCAGGAATAAACCTACATACCTATGGTCAGTTAATCTAGGACAAAGGAGGCAATACAATGGTGGGAAGACAGTCTCTTCAATAAATGTGCTGGGAAAACTGAACAGCTACATTCAAAAAATGAAATTAGATCACTCTTTAACACCATAAACAAAAATAAGCTCAAAATGGATCAAAGAACTCAATGTCAGACCAGAAACTATAAAACTCCTAGAGGAAGACACAGGCAGAACACTCTCTGACATAAATTGCAGCAAGATCTTATTAGATCTGACTCTCAGAATAATGAAAATAAAATAAAAAATAAACAAATGGGACCTAATTAAACTCAAAACCTTTTGTACAGCAAAGGAAACAATAAACAACACAAAAAGACAACCCAGAGAGTAGGTGAAACTATTTGCAAATGTTGTGGCCAATGAGGGATTAGTCTCCAAAACTTACAAACAGCTCATGAAGCTTAATATCATCAAAACAAACAACCCAATCAAAAAATGGGCAGAGATCTAAATAGACATTTTTCCAAGGAAGACATTCACATGGCCAAGAGGCACATGAAAAGATGTTCAAAATCGCTAACTGCTAGAGAAATGGAAATTGAAACTATCATGAGATTTATCATCTCACCTCAGTCAAAATGGCTATTATCAAAAGATCCACAGACAGACTTCTCTGGTGGCCCAGCAGTTAAGAATCCACCTGCCAATACAAGGAAGATGCATTCAATCCCCAGTCCAGGAAGATCCTATATGCTGTGGGGCAACCAAGTTTGTGCACCACAACTACTGAGTCTGCACTCTAGAGCCCCTTGCTGCGCAACAAGGTTTAGCACCTCAAGAAAGAGTAGCCCCAGCTCACTGCAACTAGAAAAAAGCCCACACAGCAATGAAGACTCAACACAGGCAAAAATAACTAACTAAATAATTTTTTAAAAATTCACACACACAAAAAATCACAAACAATAAGTGCTGGAGAAGGTATAGAGAGAAGGGAACCCTCCAACACTGTTGGTGGGAATGTAAATTGTACAGCTACTATTGAAAATAATACGGAGATTCCTAAAAAACTAAAAAATGCAGAGCTACCATATTATCCTAAAAACCCACTCCTGGGCATATATCTGGAGAAAAACAAGATCTGAAAAGACACATGCACCCCAGTGTTCACTGCAGCAGTGTTTACAATAGCCAAGACTTGGAAGCAACCTAAATGTCCATCAGCAGAGGAACAGATGAAGAGAATGTGGTATATATGTACCTTGGTATATTACTCAGTTGTTAATAATGCCATTTGCAACAACATGGACTGACCTAGAGATTGTCATACTGAGTGAAATAAGTCAGATAGAGAAAGAGAAATTGTATTATACTATATGATATTGCTTATATATGGATCTAAAAAGAATGATACAGGTAAACTTAATTCACAAAACAGAAAAAGACTCACAGACTCAGAAAAAGAACTTATGATTACCATGTGGGAAGGGCAGAGGGAAGGGATAAATAAGGAGTTTCGGATCCACATGTACATATTGCTATATTTAAAATGGATAACCAACTAACAACGAAAGATCAGGAAGAAATATAAAGGAAACAATCCCATTTACCACTGCAACAAAAAGAATAAAATAACTACGAATAAACCTACCTAATGAGGCAAAAGACCTGTACTTAGAAAACTGTAAGACACTGAATGAAAGACATAAAAGACGACACAAACAGCTGGAGAGATATACCATGCTCTTAGATGGGAAGAATCAATACTGTGAAAGTGCCTATACTACCCAAAGCAACCTACAGGTTCAATGCAATCCCTTTCAAATTACCAATGGCACTTTTCACAGATTTAGAACAAAAAATTTTTACTATTTGAATAGAAACACAAAAGACCCCAAACAGCCAAAGCAATACTGAGAAAGAAAAATGGAGTTGGAGGAATCAGACTCACTGACTTCAAACTTACTACAAAGCTACCATTATTACAAAGATATTATGGTACTGATACAAAAACAGAAATATAGATCAATGGAACAGGATAGAGACCCTGGAGGTAAACATACACACATATGGTCACCTAATCTATGACAAAAGAGTCAAGAATATACACTGGATAAAAGACAGTCTCTTCAATAAGTGTGTGGGGAAAACTAGAGAGCTACATGTAAAACAATGAAATAAGAATATTCTCTAACACCATACACAGAAATAAACTAAACAATGATTAAAGACCTAAATGTAAGGCCAGATTCTATAAAATTCTTACGAGGAAAATTCAGAAAGAACATTCTGACATAAATCACAGCAACATTTTTTATGGCCAACTCCTAGAGTAAGAAAAATATTATAAAGACAGAAATAAACAAACGGGGCCTAATTAAACTTGAACTTTTGCAAAGCAGAGGAGACCATAAACAGGATGAAAAGACAACACAGAATGGGAGAAAATATTTACAAATGAAGCAACTGATAAGGGATTAATCTCCAAAATATACAAATAGCTCATGCAGCTCAAAAAAAAAAAAAAAAAAAACCACCACCCAATCAAAACATGGGTAGAAGACCTAAATAGACATTTCTCCAAGGAAGACATACAGATGGCTAAGAGGCACATGAAAAGATGCTTAGCATCACTAATTATGAGAGAAATGCAAGTCAAAACTGCAATGAATTATCACTTCACACCAATCAGAAATGCCATCATCAAAAAGTCTACAAACAATAAACACTAGAGATGGTGTGGAGTAATGGGAACCCTCCCACACCACTGATAGGAAAGTAAACTGGTGCAGCCACTATGGAGAACAGTAGGAACATTCCTTAAAAAACTAAAAATAGAGCTACCATATGAACCAGCAAACTCACTCTTAGGCATGTATCTGAAGAAAACTGTAATTCAAAAAGACACAGGCACCCCCAATGTCTACTTCAGTACTATTTACAACAGTCAGGACATGGAAGCAACCTAAGTGTCCACTGACAAATGAATGGATAAAGAAAATGTGATACATATATACAATGGAATATTACTCAGCCATAAAAAGAATAAAATCATGCCACTTGCAGCAACATGAATGAACTCAAGAGTTTGTCATCAGTTCAGTTCAGTTGCTCAGTCGTCTCTGACTCTTGGCAACCCCATGGACTGCAGCACACCAGGCTCCCCTGTCCATCTCCAACTCCCAGAGCTTACTCAAACTCACGGCCACTGAGTCAATGATGCCATCCAACCATGTCATCCTCTGTCGTCCCCTTCTCCTCCCGCCTCCAATCTTTCCCAGCATCAAGGTCTTTTCAAATGAGTCAGTTCTTTGCATCAGGTGGCCAAGGTATTGGAGCTTCAGCTTCAGCATCAGTCCTTCCAATGAATATTCAGGACTGATTTCCTTTAGGGTGGACTGGTTGGATCTTCTTGCCGTCCAAGGGATTCTGAAGAGTCTTCTCCAACACCACAGTTCAAAAGCATCAGTTCTTCAGTGCTCAGCTTTCTTTATAGTCCAACTCTCACATCCATACATGACTACTGGAAAAACCATAGCTTTCACTAGATGAACCTTTGTTGATAAAGTAATGTCTCTGCTTTTTAATAAGCTATCTAGGTTGGTCATAACTTTTCTTCCAAGGAGGAAGCGTCTTTTAATTTCATGGCTGCAGTCACCATCTGCAGTGATTTTGGAGCCCCAAAAAATAAAGTCTCTCCCTGTTTCCATTGTTTCCCCATCTACTGGCCATGAAGTGATGGCACCGGATGCCAAGATCTTAGTTTTCTGAATGTTGTGTTTTAAGCCAACTTTTTCACTCTCCTCCTTTCATCAAGAGGCTCTTTATTTCTTTTTTGCTTTCTGCCGTAAGTGTGGTGTCATCTGGCATATCTGAGGCTATTGATATTTCTCCCGGCAATCTTGATTCCAGCTTGTACTTCATCCAGTCCAGCATTTCTCATGATGCCCTCTGCATATAAGTTAAATAAGCAGGGTGACAATATACAGCCTTGACATACTCCCTTCCCAATTTGGAACCAGTCTGTTGTTCCATGTCCAGTTCTAACTGTTGCTTCTTGACCTGCATACAGGTCAAGAGTTTGTCACACAAAATATGTCAGAGGGAAAAAGACAAATATCATATCACTTACATGTGGAATCTGAAAAATGATACAAATGAACACATTTACAAAACATAAATAGACTTACAGATAATTGAAAACATAGTTACCAAAGGTGAAAGGCTAGGGGAAGGGATAATTTAGGAGTTTGGAATTAACATACACATACTAGTGTATGTAGAATAGATAATCAAGAAGGACTTACTGTATAGCCCAGGGAACTCTATCCAAAATTCTGTAATAATCTACATAGGAAAATAATCTTAAGAAGAATAGATATCTGTATATATATAACTGAAGCACTTTAATGTCCACCTGAAACCAATACAACACTGTAAATCAACTATTCACCAATGTAAAATTTAAAAATAAAAAACTTCCAACGAATCAAAGTCTAGGAGCAGATAGCTTCACAGATGAATTATAACAAGCATTTCCAGAATAAGTAACACCTATTCTTCTCAAACTGTACCAAAGGCTTGCAGAGGAAACTGCAGTCAGGAATGATAGGGTTGGAGGAAATGGATGCAGGGTCACGACAAAACCTTGATACCTGATGACTAGGGCAGTGAGCACTGGACATACAGTACAACACGAGAAATGGGTGGAAGTCATTGGAGTGTGGGGAGAATAGAGGGCAAGGGAAAAGGAAGACATGAAGGATGAAGGGTTTGGAATGGAGGAGGGCTGGGCTTAAAGCTCTGGAATCAGGGGGATGAGGGTTTCAATGGGATGGAGGTCTAAAATTCACAGGATGGATGTGGGAGAGCAATAAAGAAGCCTAGGTGGGGAAGAATTAGTCCTAGAGATAAACGTCATGCAGGTGAAGGCATCGAGGGCACACTGAGGAATAGAGAATGACGGAGGAAAGGGACAGAGGTGAGGTGATGGCAGTTGCAGAGGTGGCGTGAGGGGCACTCATTTTTTTCTCCTCTTCACTAATTCCATGATTTGCATTCAAATCATAACGCAATAGTGAACAGTTTCTAATTTGACTCCTTAAGACAAATTACATACCTACATAACAAATTACCTTATTCACCTAAAATCCTTGTGACCATCCCTTCAACTGAATATACAGTAAAGGATTTGAGAAAAAAAGAGTAAAACAATGACACACTATATTTCTTCTCTCTTTTGGGGATACAGGATGTAAGATGTGAGCATGAGGAAGCCCCCAGGATGTAATGGGCTCTGCCTAGCACCTGAACGGTCCTGGCAATGGACTGTCCTCTGAAAGCTTCAGATAAGAACCTAGGCCTTATGACACCCTGAGTTTTGAAAACAGCAAGTTCAGCCAAAACAGCAGGATTTCTAACTTATGAACTGTAGAAATTTTTTTAAACCGCTAAATGTGTGGTCTTATTTTATGGCAGTGATAAAAAAAAACAACAACTACTACATATAGGATCATATTATAAAATAATAAACATTATAAAACAAAATTATTAAATATTTAAACAATAAAAGTAAAAATGCCCACTTATCAACCACCTCTGGAGGCAATTAAAGTTTTATTTCCAGATGTAACATCCTCAGTTCCAAGTATATCCTCCTTGCTATGAACTGTGTCATTTAAACTACATTTGAACTTGTATATTACACATGCACACATACACAAACACTAAAATATTATGTTGTTGTTGTTCAGTTGCTAAGTCATGCCTGACTCTTTGTGACCCTATGGACTGTAGCCTGTCAGGCTCCTCTGTCCATGGGATTCTCCAGGCAAGAATACTGGAGCGGGTTGCCATTTCCTCCTCCAGGGGATCTTCCCAACCCAGGGATTGGATCCACATCTCCTGCATTGGCAGGTGGATTCTTTACTGCAGAGCCACCAGGGAAGCCCAAAATATTATGTACATGGTTCAATATTGACATACATATTGTTAAATCAAACTTTCTATCAATCAAATTGCCATCTTTAACCAATGATATAGGAAGGTGATATTTTCCACACCAGCAGAAACGGATCTCTTGCATTCCAACAGACATCATCATACCATATTCCATGGTACTTATGAATAAAACAACTTTACAGAAACATTTCCTAGTGATGCATTTCCATGTTTGCATGTGCTCTTCTCCTGCTATCACAGACTGTGGATCTTTAATCTGTACACATGTGGATTACCTGGTGGTCTGGGGCATGAAACTGTTGCTCTCACATGACTACATTTCTACATTAATCGAACAATTGCTGACTTACCTTGCAAATGGATGAATAGTATAATATCCCCCCTACTGCATTTCCAGTGTTTAAGTAATTAAACAAGGAGGCCATTAGGCTGAGGTTGGGCTTCCCAGGTAGCACTAGTGGTAAAGAACCTGCGTGCCAATGCAGGAGACAAGAGACTCGGGTTTGATCCCTAGGTCAGGAAAACCCCCTGGTTGAGGGCATGGCAACCCACCCCCGGTATTCTTGCCTGGAGAATCCCACGGACAGAGGAGCCTGGTGGGCTCTGGTCCATGGAGTTGCAAAGAGTCGGACTCGACTGAAGCGACTTAGCATGCACACATGAACGACGAGTGGTTTGGGAACCTATTTAAGCAAACTTAATCCGGAGTCAAGGCATTTTAATCTGAGAATAAAAATTAAGATCAACCAACACACAGCCAACCGGGCTTTCCAAAACCAAGCTTTCTGGTTAAGATACCGTCAAGTATCATCCTTGCTTTGATGTGGTGTCCTCTAGAAAACTTCTCCCCCAACCCCTGCAGATGAAGTGCTCCAAAACTACCTTTGATCTGAAGCTGTGAGAACTGGAATTAACTCTTGGAAACTTGAGCGTGTGTTAAGTTTAGCTTTGAACACCACACAGTCACCTTCTACTTTGAGAAGTGTCTTTATCTAGTCCCTAAACACCTCATCCAGGGGCAGTGTGGCCTGAGGCCTCAATGAACAGCTCTCCCCACTTCTCCCCACCCCCACTCACTCAGGACATTAACACACAGCCCAACTGCGCCCTCGCCTGAGCAGACTTCACCCTGGTAAGAACACCAACCAGCCTTTCCTATCAGAGACCCCTCCGCACACTGAGCACTGCACCCAGGATCGTCCGCCCACACCAGCCCCTCCCAGGGCCAGCACCCGCAGCCCCTGGCTCCTCCCTCCACCATCCCTGGACTCCAGACCACCAGGCTCAAATCCCATTGTAATGACGCCCACTCCTAAGTGCCAAGTTCAGGCAAGCTGGGAGCTGGCACCACAACTGTAGCGCAGACCAGTTCTCCCTCCTTCCCCTGTCCTTACCCCTCAGGGTTTTGACAACCTTCCCCTTTGTGTCCTTTCCTTCAGCCCAGAACTTCACACAGGCACAAACGGAACGCAGGAGAGACTCACAAGGACCTGAACCCAGTTCCTCTAATGGTGCAGCGCACGACCCAAGAGCAGCTTGGATCAGCGAGTGGCCACCAGAACCACCCAAGAAACATAAACGCAAGAGGCACTCATCAACCTCTGATAGCACGGCTTAAACTGCTTCAGCAGCCCCACACAGAACAGTCCCTCTTCTAATATCAGACTCCAATAGCTAATGTCAGTTCAGATAATATTTAAAACAACAACAAAGCCCTGCCATGGCTCCACCCCTACTCCCTGCTCAGCCTTTTCAGAAGATGCACCTCTGCGACACAGGAGATGTAAACCTTGATAAATAAATTCTCAAAGTAATTTCCACTGAAGCAGAGCTTCCCAGCCCTTATTTAAAAACTAAGCTTCCCTCCCCCTCTTTGAACTCACACCTGTGCCACGTGCTTCATTCATTCCCACCTACCTGAGTGATGACTGCTGTCTCCTTTGCTCAAAAAAGGTGATCAGGTTCAGCTTCCATACGTCAAGACCTATTAAAAAAAGGAACGGGAATCACCCTAGGGATTCTACAATTTCCAACCCTGTACTGTGTTCACAGAAGAGAAGACACTGTACGTTACAGAAAATTATTCCACCAAATACCATTCCCTGACAGATACTTCAAAATACGCAGGAAGCATTTCTAATTCACAGATCCTTAACTCTACTTCCAAAAATAAGGAACTCTATCAAATTAAGGAATGACTATTTGACTTTAAGATATGGGCAACAGTATTTTATGAGTCTCTAGAATGATCTAGAGTGAAAGATGAGGTCAACTCAAGAGACAAGAAGGACAAGATGAAACACTGTGAAGATTTTCTTTGCATCCATAAACCCCTAGTTCCTTGAAATGATCTCATTTTTCTTTTGTGCTGGTTGTATTATGGCATTTTAAGATACCTGAACATATACTATAGGACTCTTGTTTTCTTTTCTTGAAGATACAAAAAGTAATAAAGAGGAGAAAAACTGTGACATGACTGTGGAATAAGAAATTTACAGAACATTTACCGACAAAAGACTGAACAAAACCGAGAGGTGTCATTTTCCACAGCAACCTACTGGTAAAGGGACATGAACTAGATGGGGGACTTTTCAGATTAAACGCAATGGTTCATGCGCATCTCTCAGTAAATCCCACCGGCACTCTATTAATGATAATTGTAAAATTCTTAGCTTTTCGAGGAATCTGGCAGACAGGTTTCTGAGCCAAATGAACAAAATGAACATCAGCTATGACGGGACAAATTGATATCACCTGCCCCTTGTATGCAGGGCTCATCACTGCTGCGTTGGTTTTACAAAAAAGCAAGCAAACAAAAAACAGATTTTAAAAAAACCATTAATCTAGTCATGAGATCAGGATTAAGCACATTTAAAACCACATATTAACCCTTGTATCCTGAACTCTTGCGTATTTTAAATAGAAAAGCTCAGAGGCAACTGAGAGTTCTGTTTCTTTTTTAATTACTCCGGATTCTGGACAGCACAGCCATCTGCTTTATTGGTGCATTTTCATAATTCTTGTCTACACAGACCCATGCTGCCTCCAGACAGAACCTAAACTACATACTGTCCTTCGTCAGTGACATCCCAGGACCCAACCGCACATTCGGTGGGAATTTTGTATATCAACACATTCCCACGTTGATTTGAAAGACAAAAAGGGAACTTTTTTGAAAAAGAAATTTTATAATCTGTTACTCTTTTTTCTGGGGGTCAGTCAGTTCAGTTGCTCAGTCATGTCCGACTCTTTGCGACCCCATGAATCACAGCACGCCAGGCCTCCCTGTGCATCACCAACTCCCGGAGTTTACTCAAACCCATCTCCATCGAGGCAGTGATGCCATCCAAACATTTCATCCTCTGTCGTCCCCTTCTCCTCCTGCCCCTAATCTGTCCCAGCATCAGGGTCTTTTCCAATGAGTCAACTCTTCGCATGAGGTGGCCAAAGTACTAGAGCTGCAGCTTCATCAGCAGTCCTTCCAATGAACACCCAGGACTGGTCTCCTTTAGGATGGACTGGTTGGATCTCCTTGAAGTCCCAGGGATTCTCAAGAGTCTTCTCCAACACCACAGTTCAAAAGCATTGATGGAGTCTAATTGCTTCACAATGTTTTGTTAGTTTCTGCTGTACAACATGGAGCAGGCAACGGCACCCCACTCCAGTTCTCTTGCCTGGAAACTCCCATGGACGGAGGAGCCTGGAGGTCTGCAGTCCATGGGGTCGCTAGGAGTCAGACACGACTGAATGACTTCACTTTCACTTTTCACTTTCATGCACTGGAGAAGGAAATGGCAACCCACTCCAGTGTTCTTGCTTGGAGAATCCCAGGGACGGCAGAGGCTGGTGGGCTGCCGTCTATGGGGTTGCGCAGAGTCGGACACGACTGAAGCGACTTAGCAGCAGCAGCAGCTGTACAACAATGTGAATCAGCTATATATACATAAAACACACACACATATTTAAGCATCTGAGAAAACTCTGGGAGACGGTGAAGGAAAGGGAAACCCGGAGAGCTGCGGCCCGTGGGATCCCAAAAAGTCGGACGTGACTTAGTAACTGAACAATTCTGTATATACACACATATGTCAATGGTAATTTCCCAATTCGTCACATCCTCTCCTTCCCCCACGTCCACACATCCGTGCTCTACATCTGCATCTCTATTCCTGCCCTGAAAATAGGTTCATCAGTACCAAAAAGGGGACAATTTTAACATTTGCACATCATGGCAGGAATCCTTCATGTCGTATAGGGAGCCTGGGTGGAGACAATGGAGAGAAGGTGGTAGATGAGAGAGAAATGTTGAAAAGATCTACCCTTGGCTAGCACTAGGAAGAAAAGTACTGAAAACAAATCTGATGGGCAGGCCCACTGGATTTACAGAAGTGTTTGCAAGTTCTAAACACATGGGGTTTCTGCAATAAAAGGTGACAGAGCCACCAACCTGGGTCACAATACTTACGGGAGACCCTGGCGTTTCTTCCTCTTCCTCCCCCATTTCGAAGGTTCTTTCTCTAGCGATACTACGTAGAGAAATCACACCTGTGTATTTCTAATGGCATCAGCACAGCCTATTCACGTGTTTCCCTCACACAAGGAGGCAGAAAGACCTTGAAGTGCAGGAAAGGCCACCTGACAGTCAGGACAACACAAGTACCCCCATGGAGACCAGAACACGATTTTCTCCTGCCCTGTTTACACACACTCGACCACTCACCCTGCGGCATCAGAAGGGAGTGTGGGCTGCACGGACCAGACCCGCCCACACAGACTACTGTCGTTGTTGTGTCCAACTCTTGCTGACCCCATGGAATGGACTATAGCCCGCCAGGCTCCTCTGTCCATGGGATTCTCCAGGCAAGAATACTGGAGTGGGTTGCCATTTCCTTCTCTAGAGGATCTTCCCCACTCAGGGATCGACCACGTATCCTGCACTGACAGGCGGATTCTCTACTACTGAGCCACCTGGAAAGCCCACACAGACTATTACCTTTTCTTCAACTAAAGACTGAACTGAATTCACCACAAAAATATCTGCGAGCCCTCTTGAGTAACCCTGGTTTCACCCTGGGACTGCCCATAGCAGCTAATTAAAACAAATTCACTTGTAATTTGTGTAAATTATGTTCAACTGAAACTACACTGCACACCTGAATCAAATACAACACCGACGGTCAACTCTACTTCATTTCAGAAAAACAGCCTCCCGCCCAGGCCAACAGGATCTGTGAGAGGGGACACAGGTTATAGTTATTAAATCTCACGACATCATCTTCTTCTTTGTAAGCCTAGAGGGATAAGCACTTATGTAAATCTTTCCTCTCAAGTTTAAACATGCAGACAAACCATTCCAGGACTTGTGGAGGAAACTGACTCTACAGGTCTGGGGAGGGACCCATGATCTGGCATCTTTATCCAGTTTCTTCTTTGTGCCGATGCAGCCCCCAGACCCGTTTTTAGTGTCACTGCATGCAGGTAAGCGGGCAGAACACACCTGAACCCCTCATACCAACTCCCTTATCGCAACACAACTACTGTGAGCTCCACTAAGGACCACCATCGTGGCCTTGAAAGACTGCATGTTTGGCTGGCATTTTACAGTTTATAGAAGGCTGATAAAGGCTGTAACATGAGTCTCTAATTGGACAACATATGTATACAGTTAGTACAGCAACAATTACTGAGCATCTGCCATGTGTTTGAAAACAGGTTACTGTGCACTGTTTAATACTGTGTGCTCAGCAGCTCAGTTGTGTCCGATTCTTTCCACTCCATAAGACGACTCCGCCAGGCTCCTCTGCCCATGGAACTTCCCAGGCAAGAATACTGGAGTGGGTTGCTATTTCCTTCTCCAGGGGATCTTTCCGACCCTGGGATCAAGCCCTCGTCTCCTGCCTTTCCTGCATTGGCAGGCAGATTCTTTACCACTGGCACCACCAGAGAAGCCCCTAATATATTACTGGAGTTTATCTTCATAACACCCTGGGATTTGGGCACTGGGTGTCTCAGAACAACCCTGAGATTCACCTGTTTCCTTATCTTTGACTAAAAAACAGTATTTGCATACAATAGAAGCTAACCATAGATGGCTAGAGGAATTCAGAGAGAAGGGGTATCTTAGAAGTTCAGAATTTTCATAGTTTTATGTTTACTTTTTTTTTCCTAAATGGATAAAGTTTTGTAAGTAAAAGCCAATTAGTTTTCCTATCTGGATATATTTTTTATACTCCCATCAGCAATATAGGGTAATTTCAATTCTTGTATCACCGTTTATGTAAATATATGTTTTTATGTAAGCATCTAGAAATCTGAGGTGCTATCTCACCATTGTTGCCCTGGTGTCTAGCATAAACAGATTTTAAAATGTGATATATATGAATGAATACTATTCAGCCTTATAAAAGAACATCCTTCCATTTGGACAACATGAATGAACCCGAAGGGCACTATGCTAAGTGAAATAAGCCAACAGAGAAAGGAAAACACTGTATTATCTCAATTATATGTGGAAACTACTAAAGTCCGAATCACAAAACAGGACAGAATAGTGATTGTCAGGAACTTGCTGTGAGGGAGACGGGGAATGTTGTTCAAATGATACAAAAATTCAGTTCTGCAGGATGAAGAAATTGTAGAGATCTAAGTACAGCATGGTGAAACAGTTATAGAGTATATTGTACTTTGCTAGGAAAGTGTATTTGAAGTGTTCTCACCAGCAAAAAAAAAAAACATGCAAACAAGTGACATGACAGATGTGTTAATTAGCTTGAATGTGGTCATCATTTCACAACATACATGTTTATTTACATTTTTGAAACTGAACAACTATTGGATCTACAGGAATGGAAAGCAGGGTGCTAAATGAGATGGCTCTTGAAATGCAAAATTTAATAAGAAATTAAGACTCCAAAACATACAGCATTTGCTGGCTTAAAACTGAACATTCAAAATACTAAAATCATGGCATCTGGTCCCATCACTTCATGGCAAATAGATGGGGAAACAATGGAAACTGTGACAGACTTTCATTTTCTTGGGCTCCAAAATCACTGCAGATGGTGACTGCAGCCATGAAATCAAAAGATGCACGCTCCTTGAAAAAAAATCTATGACAAACCTAGACAGCATATTAAAAAGCAGAGACATTACTGTACCGACAAAGGTCTGTCTAGTCAAAGCTATGGTTTTTCCAGCAGTCATGTATGGATGTGAGAGCTGGATCACAAAGAAAGCTGACCACTGAAGAATTGATGCTTTTGAACTGCGGTGTTGGACAAGACTCTTGAGAGTCCCTTGGACAGCAAGGAGATCAAACCAGTCAATCCTAAAGAAAATCAGTCCTGAATATTCATTGGAAGGATTGATGCTGAAGCTCCAATACTTTGGCCACCTGATGCAAAGAACTGACTCACTGGAAAAGACCCTGATGCTGGGAAAGACTGAAGGCAGGAGAAGGGGATGACAGAGGATGAGATGGTTGGATGACATCACTGACTTGATGGCCGTTAAGTGGTAGCAAGCTCCAGGAACTGGTGATGGACAGGGAAACCTGGTGTGCTGCAGTCCATGGGGTCAAAGAGAGTTGGACTCGACTGAACTGACTGATCTGCCTTTGGGTTTCAGTGAAATGTGAGCATTGGCCACTGAGATGTTGGAGGGGCGGCTGAGCAAACATTCAATTCCTGTAATTGGCGATGTGAGGGGGGACCCAGGTGAGGACAGACGTAGACATACCAAGGGTACAGGTGAACCTGTTTTCCAAACAGAAACAGACTGACAGACTTGGAGAACGAACTTACGATTTCCAGGGGACATGAGTGGGAGAGGGATAGATTAGGAGTTTGGGATGGACAAATACACATTGCTGTATTTAAAATAATGATAGATAACCAACAAGGACCTACACTACAGTACAGAGAACTCTATTCAATATTCTGTAATAACCTAAATGGGAAACATGTTCAAAAAAGAATAGATACATATTTATGTAGAACTGAATCACTTTACTGTACACCTGAAACTAATACAACATTGTCACATCAACTATACTCCGATAGAACATTTTAAAGAAATTTTAAGTAAATGATGTATCCAGGGTATAGTAAAAACTTTTATGACTTATCAACAACAACCAACAAGACTTCAATAGACCTTCCTTCACACAAGACATGTAAGTGGACACCAAGCAGATGAAGACAGGATGGAAATGCAAGTTAAAAAACACAATGCATCCTAGAGGGGTGGGATGAGAGGGTGTAAGGGAGGCTCAAGAGGGAGGAGATATATGTATACATGTAACTGATTCACTTCATTGTACAGCAGAAACTAACACAATATTGTAAAGCAAGTATGTTTCAATTTGAAGAAGAAAAATGTTTAACATGGTAAATTTTATTAATTTTTTACCACAATAAAAAAATACAAATTTTTTACCTAAAAAATAAAACAAAAAACCACAATTCAATAACTTCTTCCACACTCAACTCAAAATCAAGAAAATTAAAGATAACCAATGTTGGCAACAATGCACAAAAGTTGAAACCTTTAAACATTACTTGTGGGAAAATGGTGCAACCTATGTTTACTAAGTTGTTGTTGCTCAGTTGCTCAGTCGTGTCTGACTCTTTGAGACCCCATGGACTGTAGCCCACCAGGCTCCTGTGTCCATGGGATTCTTCCTGCAAGAATACTGGAGAGGATTGCCATTTCCTTCTCCAGGGAATCTTCCCGACCCAGGGATTGAATCCCGGTTTCCTGTGTCTCCTGCATTAGAAGGCGGGTTCTTTAGCACTGAGCCACCTGGGAAGCCCCGATATTTACTACAACTAGTCCTGGGTGTTCTTGGAAGGACTGATGCTGGGGCTGAAACTCCAATACTTGGGCCACCTCATGCGAAGAGGTGACTCATTGGAAAAGACCTGGATGCTGGGAGGGATTGGGGGCAGGAGGAGAAGGGGACGACAGAGGATGAGATGGCTGGATGGCATCACCGACTTGATGGACATAAGTGTGAGTAAACTCCGGGAGTTGGTGATGGACAGCGAGGCCTGGCGTGCTGCGATTCATGGGGTCGCAAAGAGTCGGACACGATTGAGCGACTGAACTGAACTGAACCCTCCTAGAGAGAAACCTGTGGAATCCTGACCCAAGGGCACAGGTGGGAGGCCTTGCACCAAGACCACAGATACGAAGTCCAGAACTAAGGTCATCACGGAACCGCCTGAGTCCCACTGTAACTGCCCCCGATTCTTACTCACCAGCTCCCTGATCCCCAAATTAGGCAAAAATGCCCATCCCGGGGCTCACTCTACAGCGCCCTACGCAATCCCCTAAAATGCCACCGTTTGAGCAGAAATTTTGTCCCCGGGCTGTAATAAATGGCTACTAACCCAGAAAAAGCTCTGGCTCCCCTGCAGCTGCCCCCTGTTCTAACAGCACCCTGCGGTCTCTCCCCCTCTCCCGGCTGAATCTGCAGCGTCCACATCATCTCTGCTCCTCAATCTTAATACACTCGCTCCCTTCTGAAATGCTCTGCATCTGGAAATTCTTTTCCAACCCGCGCTCAGGATGCCAGGACAAGAACCTAAAGAACTGAACACAGCACACACACGTTCTAATAGCGACTCTGTTCACAACGGCCGAAAGTAAAATGCAAACGTCCACCGCGTGTAAGCAGATAAACAAAGCGGGATTGTCCACAAACCACTCAGTATTCTGTCATAAAGGAATCGGGTGAACCGGTGCAGCCCGTGGGTAAGACAGCATGGCAGCTCCACCACAAACAGCGCAGGCAGGCCTGACACCATGTGCCACAGGCCTCCTACACCCACAGAGAACTGACTAAAAACCCAACTTTCCACATCACACCCTTCCCGCATCCTCTGAAGAGTGACACCTTCAGCTGTCAGTCGCTCACAGGAAGCTTCTCCCCACTTCCTCCTCACCTTGTCCTCCCGGGATCACCTGGATGGGCAGGAAACCCAGCTCCTGTGAGCGTGGACGCAGCCTTGTGTTGTCCTGAAGCCAAACCCAGCAAGCAGTAAGGAGACTGAGCTCCCAACTGCAGAGACGCTGCGCGGGACAGTTCAGCTGGCTGACGAGACACAGCTTGTCAGCAGCCCTCAGAGCCCGCTACATGTAGAACTGCATGACTTAAAACGTGCTTGACGCGACGTGAATGATGTGAATGTTCATGACTCAAAGCATGCGTGATGTAAAATGTGTGCAATGCGAACGTGCGTGACGTAAACGTGCATGACGTGACGTGCGATGGATGCACGCATGACGTAAAACGTGTGCGACGTGAAAGTGCATGGAGTTAACGTGCATGATGTAAAATGTGCGTGACTCAAACGTGCATGATGTAAATTGTGCATGATGCGAAACGTGGGTCACGTGAATCACATGAACGTGCACGAAGTGGAACGTGCATGGAAGTGGAACGTGCATGATGTTCATGGGACACGCATGAGGTGGACCTTTCAAGTGGCGTTTGGGTTAGAGAGGCGAGTTCAGCACCACCGTGTGGTCAGTGCGAGAAGTGCAGAACCTGCCTGCCTCGCAGTTCATTGGACATAGCGCTCCTTGCCAGCTGAACTGCTGAATCCATTTAACTTTGGACATTCACACTGAAATGGAGCCCCCGCGCAGGCGAACCCAGGCCACCACTCTGATCCCACCCGGGTAGCCTCATGTCCCTTCCCTGGCTGTGTGGGCGTGGGCGTTTCTGTCCTGTGGGTCGGCCTCCAGCAAGAGCGGGCTGGTGAGGGGTTAGAAGTCTGGCGGGCATTTGGTGTCCACATGCCTTGTCAGAGCTGGCTGGGCGGGATGGAGAGTGCAGGCAGCGCCCTTCCGCCTGCGGCTTACCCCAAGCCCTCTGGCAGATCTGAGCAGACATGGGTCTGGGCCTGATCTGGGAGCAAAAGGTCACCACAATGGTCATGGCCGGGGGTGGGGGGGGCGGGGGGGGCGGGGGGGGGAGCGGGGGGCGGTTTGCTCTGCTGCCTCTGGGCCACACCTGCTCCTGCTGCCGCAAACAACCCACAGCCGGGTCAAGACCCACAGCTCCTGCAGGAGAACCCACATCTGCTCCTACAGGAGACTCAGAGCGAGGAGCAGATCCACAAATCCCGCAGAGAGCATCAACAGCCGTTCCTACAGGAGACCCAGAGCCCAGTGAGGAACTACCACCCCTGTCGGAGACCCAAAGCTGTCTCAGGAAGCACCAGCCCCATGGGCAGGTCCAGCCCTGCAACCAGCATCCCATCAGCTCTGGATCCTCAAAGTCAACCTACTCCCACACCCTAACGTTACTTCCTTTCCTCTGTTATTTCTTCTGTTTTTACTTATTTTTTCATTCACATTTTTTTTAAAGTCACATTCTATGTGTTTATGTTTCAAGTTTAAAATAATAAAATGTTAAGCATTTTCCATTTTAAATTGTGCAGTTAAGGAGCATTTAGTACATTCCCAGTGTTGTGTAACCATTACCACTGTAGTTCAGACTATCTCATTCCCCCCAAATAAAAGCCTGTATCCAAAGCAAGCTCTCCTCATTTCTCCCTTTCCCAGCCCCTGACAGCCCCTAATTCTCTTTCTTCCTTGGTGTGTTTACCTATTCTGGATGTCTCCTACAAAAAAAAAAGAAAGAAAGAAACTTACAAAGAGGGCTTTTTGTCTCTGCCAGAAAATCTTGAGAGGGTTCAGGTGAATTTTTGTTTTTGTTTTTATTTGAAATAGACGTTTTGCTATTTGAAAGGGAAATCAGATGGGTTAAAGCTGAGATGTATTAATACAAAATGAAGCCCTTTTAGTAAATATGTGTATATATAACCTGGGGGGTAGACACTGCTTTTCTAAGTGTGACATCTGAGCCACAAGACAGAAGGGAAATGCTGGGCTCTTCCTGCAGCAAAACCAAACAAACATCACAAACTAAAAACAAGAGAGGCAGCTGGAACCTCAAGGTCAGAGAAAGGCTTAAGATCCCTGGGGTCCAAAAAACTCTCGAAAACCAATGTTCTAACAGGAAACAGCAAACACATGCAATTCCAACGAAAGGCCACGCATACAGCCAGTGTGTTAGGGAAATTAAATAGTCTTGTTTAGGCTTTAGAGATACAGCAGAGCAGCCTTCTGACTTTGCCTCTAACTTGCCTGGACACTGCCCTGACTGTGAGTGATTGTGAGTGAGCACCAGACTTGCGGCACCATAGACAAGATGGGGGATGAATCTTGAGATTGTTGAGCCCCTGGAGGGGGCCTGGTCAACTAAGCTTAACAACATTCCAAGTGTTACATGACAAAACAAACAGCATTAACATGAAACCAGAGCTGCTATTTGCTCACAGACTGAAGATATCAGTTTGCATCCTGGGATTATAAGTGGGATGATACCAGTTTGCATCCTGGAATTATAAGTAGGAACCCCAAACTGCAATTTTTGACATCTCACCCACGGAGCGGATGTGATGCCTGGGATATTTTCCCAATTGGGACTCCAGATGTGCTGGGACACAGGACTTCCCAGTGCTGTTTGAGTCTGGATGTTGGTCAAAACCCAATTTGGGGATGTAGCCTCTGCTGTTTCTATTTATCTTTTCTTTTAATGTTGGTATATTAAAAGTAAGCTAGATAATTCTCAAATTGGTATTATTTATTTGTATATATGAGTGGTTTATTTTGTTAACAAATCCTTTGCACCTGAGACGAAAGTGAAAACTTTCACCAAAATAGTATGCTAGAAATGCTGGGAGGGAGCAAAATGTGGTTAGTGTGTGGTGTACGGAGGGGCTTGGGGACTGTGGGCAAAGTTCTGCCTTGTCCAAGGTCGTGTTTACCATATAACAAGTCATTAAATCCTATATTTGATTTGTGTGGTTTTCTGTATCTGTTTTACTTAAAACAATTTTTAAAATGAATCAGATCTAGATCTACTGATGTGAATCAATCTGCAAAAGTATACGGTCAAGGGAAAGAAGCCTGGCCTAGAAGAGTGTGTATAGCGTGACACATACAATATGTGTCTGGATGAGTTACATATCTGTCCCTGGGATGACATGCAGACAAGGGCCCGGAGGGGCCAGGATGCGGGCATGAAAGGCCACACTGCTTCCACTGTGTACACTCTGTACTTTCACAATGTCTACGGTTATCACTCAAATAAACAACAAACTCCTACTGTACAGCATGGGGAATCACATTCTGTGATAAATCCTAATGGAAAAGAATATGAACAAGGATTGTATATGTAGGACTGAATCACTTTGCTGTACACTAGAAACTAACACAACATTGCAAATCAACTATACTTCAGCAAAATTTTAAAAGCAATTAATTAACTATCAATTTTAAATGATGAAAAGATGCTCAGCATCACTCGTTGTCAGGGAAACACAAGTCAAAATCACACTGAGATACCAGCTCATACCCATGACATTGGCTAAAATCAAGAGGAACAGGGGACTTCCCTGGTGGTCCAGTAGTTAAGAATCTGCCTGTCAATGCAGGGGACACGACTTCTATCCCCGGTCCAGAAAGATCCCACATGCTTTGGAGCAACTAAGCCTGTGCACCACAACAAGAGAAGTCACTGCAATGAGAAGCCCGTGCACCACAACGAAGAGTACTCCTCACTCTCCGCAACTAAGAAAGCCCATGCACAGCAATGAACACCCAGTAGCCATTGATAAATAAATAAAAAGTAGTATTCCCATCTGCCTTTCACAGTTTGGTCTCTAATTTGTTCACTGAGGATGCACATACGGATTGAGGACGGGTGGCTCAGGAGGTGGCCCTTCAGGGACATGTCCTTCAGGAACATTCAAGCTTTATTTAACTACCCGCTGCTTTTCAGTTTAAACATTCTCTATCTGTACATTTCTGAGAGTGACTGGGGTCTGCCTGCCTTTGAATACCCCTATAAACACTGTGGTGCATGTCCCCTGTGTAGTGAGCCCAAGTCACAGGGCACAGCCAGCACCTGCCTTTCTTTTTAGATGTTTTTAAGTTTTGGCCACACCCAATGTTATGTGGGACCTTAATTTCCTGACCAGGGATCAGACCTGAGTCCCCTACATTGGAAGGCAGAGTCTTAACCACTGGACCACCAGGGAAGTCCTTACTACCTCTTTCTCACCTGCTAGTGAGGACAGTCTCGTCTCCTATCCAGGACTCCCTCTACCACACTCACCACATTCCTGTCTCTCCTCTAATCAGCTTCTTTAGGATGGACTGGATTTAATCGGGGACAAAAGCTTTTCTTTTTTCCCCTAGGGAAACAGCTCTCTGCTGTGACGCCAAAAGAAATAAAAATACTGTTTAAATTCCACACTGAATTTCAAAGTAAAATATCTAAAATGTTCTGAGCAGGTTACTCCATTTCAATACTCTTTGTTATTTCTATACGGGAGAATTCCTTGGATAAGACATATCACGACCTTGGGATTTATAACACAATTACTCTGAAAGTAAGCTGAGAATGACTTGACATAATATGTTATGAATAAGAAGGTACCTGCATAGAAATTAAACTAATCGTCGATTTCTTTAAAAAATATTGTGGCGTGTGTCTCATGAAAATTCCCCCCTTTTCTCCCCTAGTTCACAGAGAAAGTGCATGCTTAAGTTTTGAGAGATACTATCAAATTGCCAGAACCAAAAACTAACAATTTACAGTCTCACCAATAGTGCAGGATGCAGTCCACACACCCAATTTTCTGAAATTCTGATACTGGATATTATCAGCCCTAAAAAATTCTTTTTTTGCTGTCAGATGGGCAGGAAGACTTACCCTGTTGCTGTAATGGTATTTCCTTTGTTACTGACATGATCCCTTATCTCTCCATTCGGGATTAGCCAGTATTTCTTCTCTCTGTGAAATGCCCTCTCACATCCTCAATCTAGTTTTCTATTAAGTTTTCTCTTTGGGCTCTTTTCATGTTAAGGAGAGTGACCTGTTGGAACTTCCCTGGTGGTCCAGTGGCTAAAATTCTGCACTGCCCCCTGGTCAGGGAAGAAATTGCATGCTGAAACTCAGACCCAGTACAGATAAAAAGAAGAAAAAAGGAGGATAGTGACCTTTCCCCCTCTGCTGTAAATGTTACAAGTGCATTCTTTCCTGTTGCTCATCTTAATTTTTGGTGAGAAATCTTGCCATATATAAATACTTAACTTTTAGGTTGTCAATCGCGCCCTTCATGAAATAAGCAGAGTTTCATGTGAATCCAAGTTGAAGAAGGGCTTTTGCTGTCTTTCTGTTTAGTGTTTGACAGGGTTGTTTACCTTTTTGCTTTTGGAATCCAGCCCCAGGAGAGCACAGCCCCCACCTGGTCACCAAGGTAGTGTCTCCCCCGATCGGAAGTTGGCCCTGGAGTTCCTTCTTGGCATTCTGTCACCTTTTTTCAGTGGATCTCACATGGGGCTGAGAGTCAGAACCTCCTGAGAGTTCCAATCACTTGAGAGACTGGGGGGGCAGGGGCAGTGACGGGCTGGGGACCTGTATCTCTAACACGTTCCAGCTGTGTTCTGGCATTGCACAGGGAGATCGCTGCTCTACATCCTGATGCTTCTGGGATCTGCCCGCTGTCCCCAAGTCCACTGCTCCCACCAGGGTTGTGTCACATCCAGGCCCTGCCACAGCTTCCTGCCCTACATCTACCTTCTCCCATCTGCTTGCCGCCTGTTTTCTTACGGCTGATTCACATCAGGGTACAGCAGAAGCAACATTGTAAAGCAACTATCCTCCAATTAAAAACAAATTTTTAAAAATTGGATCATGGTCTTCTCTCTTTTTTTAATTTATTTATTTTAATTGGAGGATAATTATTTTACAATGTTGTGATGGTTTTTGCAAACATCAGTATGAATTGGCCACAGGTATATGTGTGTACCTTCCATCCTGAACTCTCCTCCCACACCCCTCCCCGCCCTCTCCCTCTAGGTTGTCACAGAGCACCGGCTTTGGGTGCCCTGCTTCATGTATCAAACTAGTGCTGGTCATCTATTTTACATATGGTGATATATATGTTTCAATGCTACTCTCTCAAATCATCCCACCCTTGCCTTCTCACACTGAGTCTGTTCTTTACATCTGTGTCTCTTTTGCTGCCCTGTACATACGATTGTTGGTACCATACATCTAGATTGCATATATATGTTTAATACACAGTATTTGGCTTTCTATTTCTGACTTACTTCACTCTGTATCATAGGCTCTAGTTTCATCCACCTCATTATATATTCATTTTCATAGCTGAATAATATTCCATTCTGTATATGTACCACAACTTTCTTATCCATTCATCCACCAATGGACATCTTGCAACACTTTCCCTGTGGTCTTTGGACTGTCCTTGGACACTCTCCATATCCTTCTGCACTCCTTGTTTCTCTGCACCTTGGTATTTGGTATTTAGGACATGCCTTACTCCTTCTTGTCTCAGGGCCTTTGCACATGCTGTTGAAATAGTCACTCAGTCATGTCTGACTTTTTGTGACTCTATAGACTGTAGCCCACCAGGCTCCTCTGTCCATGGGATTTCCAGGCAAGAATGCTGGAGTGGGTTGCCATTCCCTCCTCCAGGGGATCTTCCTGACCCAGGGATTGAACCCTTGGCTCCTGCATTGCAGGCAGATTCTTTACCATCTGAACCATGGTGCACATGTTGTTACTTCTGCCTAGAAACCCCTTCCTTTGCCTGTATGGTGTATGGTAGCTGATCACTTTGGTGAGATATAAATTTGAATCGCATTTTACTTTTAGTCTGGTTTATGGATCCAATCATTTGGTCCCTGCCCAGACAGCAAAGTGTGCAGCTGGGGTGCCTCCTTGCTTCTCAGCAATAAGCCCACATGGCAATTTATGACACTGGGTGATCAAAAGAAGGAACTGGCCAACAAAGATAAGAATGCAACAAAGGAACAAAAAGTGATAAAGATGGAAGTGAAATTTGAGCTGAACCTATTTGCAGGGCAGGAATAGAGACACAGATGTAGAGAATGGAGTTGTGGACACGGGGATGGGGGAGGGGAAGGAGAGGATGGGATGAATTGAGAGACTGGCAAGGAAACATATACACTACCATTTGTAAAACAAATAGCTAGTGGGAAACATATACACTACCATATGTAAAACAAAGAGCTGCTATATAGCACAGGGAGCTCAACCCGGTGCTCTGTGACAACTGGGAATAGGGTGGGAGGTGGGAGGGAGGTTCAAGAGGGAAGGGACATACATATACCTGTGGCTGATTCATGTTGTATGTCAGAAACCAACACAATATTGTAAAGCAATTATCTTTCACTTAAAAATAAACAGAAAACAAGGTCACATTCATAGGTACCAAGGTTTAGGATGTCAACATACCCTCTTGGGTTTTTTTTTCTTCTTTGTTTTGGCCATAATTCCCCAATCAGGGATCAAACCTGAGCCCCTTGAACTGGAAGCTCAGAATCTTAACCACTAGACCACCAGAGAAGTCCCAACATACCCTCTTGGGAGACTTAATTCAATGCACAGCAGATGAAAGGGGCACTGTTGTCCTATGGGTAACGTGGTCCACTCATTGATCAGGTAAGTCACTCCTCTCTTATGGGGAGGAACAAGGGAGGGGTAGACAGACATGAACTGTGGGTGCCATACGGTGCCTTCTGGGGCACGAAAGATGGAAAAAACCTCCCCCTACAAGAGTCTTCCAAAATTAAGTGACTTCAAGAGAAGATTGCAAAACGATGTAGGCACTGGTTTCGAGAAAACTAATTCTTTTCAGAGGAATCTACTTGCCATGGCATCTGTTAGCAAAGACATATTTTTCTCAAATCTCTTACTATGTTATACCATTTTTGAATAATGTAAGAAAAAAGGGATGTTGTTTAAAAAGAAAGAAATGAGAAGTTGTATTTAATAATGACTGAGGGGAGACTGGCAGAACGACAGTAACAATTGAAGGTTTAGTTAATGTGTAAGATTAATGGAGAAAGTATTCATAGCTAATTGACGCAGCAGTTTGTTAAACTTCTGAGAGGATCACATTACAGGTCCTCTGGGGCATTATTTGCATATTAATTAGAATTTATGTTAGAGCGTTTATAAAGCATAGTCATCCTTATCAGCATGTTTATGAATATCTGGATCTCTTAAAAACCTTTTGCATCACGTCTTTAAATATTCTATTATATCAGTCATAAAAATTCTCCTTTCCTTCCTTCTTTCCTCCCTCCACGTTAATTTTTCCTGGAAGTTGTGAGGCTGTGTATAGGTCAGCACCTTGGGTCCATTCTAGAGACATTTACACGTGTAGTTCATGTGCGTTGAGCTATTTTCCTTAAAGAACACAAGGGCCCCTTGGACCTCCAAGGACCCTAGGTTTCTCCCTTCTCTGTGAATTATAATTAAACTGCATTTTTTTCTTCCAACATGGAAGCTTTCTCTGTTGGGGCTTCCCAGGTGGCTCAGTGGTAAAGAATCCGCCTGCCAATTCAGGAGACATGGGTTCGACCCCAGGTTGGGAAGACCCCCTGGAGCAGGAAATGGCTACCCACTCCAGTATTCTTGCCTGCAGATTCCCATGAACAGAGGAGCCTAGTGGGCTACATACAGTCCATGGGGTCGCAAAAAAGGGACTGAGCACACGTCTGGAAGGACCATTAAGGATTTTAGGTCACTCGGACACCACTCTGTGCAGTAAATGATTCCACCACCCTGAAATACTAATTCACCGAAGAGTAGCCTACTTTTCCTAAATTATAACTGTAATTTACTAAATTTTACTGAGGAAGTAATTTCCTGAATGGCACCCTAGTGGCCCGGACAAGCAATTACAGTTTCTAATCCTACTGATAGTACTCAGAGGACACATGGAAAAAGGATCTGGCTTCTCTATTCTTTTTTTTTTTTTTCTGGCTTCTCTATTCTATTGACGCGTTTCATCAAAAACTCACCTGTCTGCACACCATCCATCAGTTGTGGGCTGGATACAAGGACACCTTGAAAGGGGTTCGAGGAGAGAAGCCATGGCACACACAGTTAGGCACTCTGGTGGCCAGGGCTGAGGCCAGCACCTCAGCATCAGGGTGCCAAGCAGAGGATAGGAACAGGATATGTTCCAGGCCAGGATGCCTGGCCCGGTGACTGGGGGTGAGTTAGATCCACCTGGTTCACCCAGCCCCCTTGATGGGGGTCCTTGTGCAGAGCACAGCCAGCCATCCCAGGTGGCCCGGCTGTAAGTTCCGTTTCTGGTCCATGAAGCCGAGACAGAGCCTTGAGGCACCGCAGAGAGGGGGGCCCAGTGGGAAGGACGATGCCCTGCAACCCAGAAGAACTACATTCTGCCTGAGGTTGTGCCTGTCTCTCATGAAAGATGCTGGACGAGCCTCTGACCTTTGCTAGGTCTTTATTATTGTTGCTGTTCAGTCACTCAGTCGTGTCCAACTCTGCCACCCCATGGACTGTAGCCCACCAGGCTCCTCTGTCCATGGGATTCTCCAGGCAAGGATACTGGAGTGGGTTGCCAGGTCCTCCTCCAGGGGATCTTCCTGACCCAGGGATCTAATCCAGGTCTCCTACATCGCAGGTGGATTCTTGATCATCTGAGCCACTTGGGAAGCCTCATAGCTGAGGTTACAAGTGGTTTTTCTGTTCATCTCCTCATCAAAGCCCCACAGCCACTCTCAGGCACCCTCCGCCCCCACGAGCCACACACCTTCCAGATGAGGAAACCAAGGCTGAATAGCCCGTGGGGTGGCCCTGGTCATAGAGCTGGTGGCGGGGGGCAGCCAGCTGGGCCACGGGTTTGATTCCAAGCTTACTGCTTCTCCCACTTCACAGCCACCTGTTCTGATGGATCTGCTGCAGATTAAGTCTGGGAGGAATAAGGAGTCAACATCCAGATCACAGACAGAGAGAATAGACTTGTGGGGACTTCCCTGGCAGTCCAGTGGTTAAGACTGCTCCCAATGCAGGGGCACAGGTTTGATCCCTGGTCTGGGAACTAAGATCTCACACGCTGCACAGCCAAAACACACACACACACACACACACACACACACACACACACACACCTGGTCGGGGAACTAAGATCTCACACGCTGCACAGCCAAAACACACACACACACACACACACACACACACAAAGCAGAGAGCAGACTTGTGGTTGCCAAGGGTTAAAGGGTTTAGGGAGGGATGAATTGGGAGTTTGGGATTAGCAAATGCAGACTTATTATATGTAGGATGGATAAACAAAAAGGTCCTACTGTAAAGCACAGGTAACTCTATTCAATACCTATGATAAATCATGACAGACAAGAATATGAAAAATAATATACATGTGTGTATAACTAAGTCACTTCACTGTACAGGAGAAATTAATCCAACAGTGTAAATCAACTATACTTCAATAAAATAATAAAAAAAAAGAGTTGACATCTGAACAGCCATAAAGCACAGCGCGGCAGACAGCATATGCGAGCACCCACAGGGCTGCAGAGGTGGGGTCGGGGGAGCTGAACGGGGTGCCTTCTCGTCAGGCAGCATCTGGCAGGTGACACGCCACTCCTTGCCTGGGATGAATGAGGATGCGCCAAGGAACACTGCAGGGGATGAAAGACACAAAATGGAGTTTTCAAAATTTACTCTCTGATCCAGGCACAAAAGTCATGGGACAGGAAGGTCATGATGAACTTGACAAGTCCAGAGTGTGAGGTTTTTCCATCTTCTGTAAATAAACATTCTCTGGGGAAGAAGGGAATGGAAAAGTGACACCGAAATCCAAACACATCAAGCGTAGATCTGGGTGAATTACTGTAAGGTCAGTGGCCTTGTAACCACGCCCCCAGGCTAAGAAATTAACCACAAGAGGGGCTTCCCTGGTGGTCCAATGGCAAAGACTCTACATTCCCAATACAGGGGGCCTGGGTTCCATCTCTGCCCAGGGAACTAGATCCCATATGCCGAAACTAAAATGAGAGCAGCCAAATAAAATAAATAAAAACAAATTTTTTTTAAAGAAATTAACCACCAGAAAGAATGGAGTTTCCTCTAACTGCCCCATCACCATGACAAACCCTTACTCCTCCCTCAAAGTATCAATGACTGCTCTCTGATATGTAGTCCTCACTTCCTCTCACTTCTTTGTAATTTGATCACTCAAGTATCTCTCCCTAGGGCTCCCCACTGGCTCAGTGGTAAAGAATCCACCTGCCAAACAGGAGATGTGGGTTTGATCCTGGGTCGGGAAGATCCCCTGGAGAAGGAAATGGCAACTCACTCCAGTACTGCTGGTTGGGAAACCCATGGGCAGAGGAGCCTGGTGGGCTACAGTCCATGGGGTCACAAAGAGTGGGACATGACTTAGTGACTAAAGAACAAACAACAATCTCTCTCTAGATACTACATACTAGCCTTACCTATCAAATTTTTAAAAATATGTCTTTCAAGTCCGTTTGAATTCCCAGATTTCATTCCATCCCTCTCTTTTCCCTATGGTTTATCTGTGGAAGAGGCAGACTGTCCAGCAGTCTAGCGTTTGCTGAGTGCATTCTCCTAATTCAGTTCAGTGTGTTTCTTTGCCTGTGGGTGTCCTGCCACTTGGCAGCTGGATCCAGAGACGGGATTGGAAGTCAGGCTTAATCCCTTTCACAAGATTAAAAATGATGCATTCTTCCATCAGGAGGCCTGTCGGGGTCTAGTTTTCACCCTTTTTTTGATGTCAGCAGCTGTCAGTGCTCAATTTCTATATGTGTTAATTCACTGTGGGCTGCAAAGTGGTGACATCTTAATTCAATATTTCTTTTCAACTATCTCTTATAATAATAATTGATATTATTATAAAATGATACTTCCCCTCACCTACTATCTGATTACCCAAACGTACACTTTATGTAGGAAAGAAAGGATAAATGCCCGATTGTCTTCTTGTCATTTGCCAGTTTTTAAGATTATGAATTATTTCCCTATCATCGACTGGGAGCAACCAATGAGTTCTTTAAAAACATTATCATGATCGTATGGATTTAAACATATTTGGTAAGTTTAAAGGCACTGCAATGAGTGTCCTTACTAATACAGTTACACAAAGTTGTTATTTCCAATTCAAATCCAGGACTACATGAATTTTACGTTACATCTATATTGCATCTCCCTGTCTCTACACTGAAAACCCAGGTTCTCAAGGACACAAAAAAATGATAGAATGTCCCCAAATTCCTTATTTGCTTAATCTGGTATTACGTGTAGTCTCATCATAATAATGCAAACCCTATCACAACAAATTAACTACCAGACACAGTTAAAGCTTTTGCATTTGTTCTTCCCTTTCAATCCCAGTTTTGAAAAACGGTCATTATAGCTATATTGTCAGAGCATGTCTCAGTCTGTTCAGGCTGCCACAGTCAGAAGACCATGGACTCGGTGGCTTGTAAACACAGACATATATTCCTCAAAGTACTGGAGGCTGGGAAGTCCAAGGTCAAGGTGCAGGCAGACTCAGTGTCTGCTGAGGGATTGCTACCTAGCTCACAGATGACCATCTTCCTGCTGTGCTGTCATCTGGCAGATGAGGCAAGGGAGCTCTCTGGGGTCTTTTAATATTATTACAGCACTAGTCTCATACACTTTGCTGACAAAAGTCCATCTAGTCAAAGCTATGGTTTTTCCAGTAGTCATGTACAGATGTGAGAGTTGGACCATAAAGAAGGTTGAGTGCCGAAGAATTGATGCTTCTGAACTGTGGTGCTGGAGAAGCCTCTTGACAGTCCCTTGGACAGCAAAGAGATCAAACCAGTTAATCCTAAAGGAAATCAGTCCTGAATATTCGTTGGAAGGACTAATGCTGAAGGTGAAGCTCCAAAACTTTGGCCGCTTGATGTGAAGAGCACACTTGTTGGGAAAGAGCTGACTCATTGGAAAAGATTCTGATGCTGGGAAAGATTGAAGGCAGGAGGAGAAAGGGGTGACAGAGGATGAGATGGTTGGATGGCATCACTGACTCGACAGACTTGAGTTTGAGCAAACTCCGGGAGAGGGTGAAGGACAGTGGAGCCTGGCTGCTGCAGTTCATGGGGTTGCAAAGATTCAGACATGACTGAGTGACTGGACAACAACAGTGTTTCTCTGGATCATAGGGCTTGGAATGCATCGGGGAGAGCAGAGAGAGAGTGGGATTTGCTGGATGGTCAAGGCTGTCACTGAGCGCACAGCTGACCTACACAGAAAAGGCCAACAGATCCCCTAAATTACATCTCTGCTGTGAAAAGTGGGGCCAATCATGTAATTGATGCTGAAGAGCAGTGATGTTTATTTTTCCAGAGACTTCCTATTTATCCATGAGCAAAGTGTTTTACTTTTGTTTCTTACTTAAAAAATAAAAAAGCTATTCAAGGAGTTCTGGTTGAAGGTGACTCTCATGCTTCAAAATCAAATGATAAATTCAACTCCATTATTTTCTGTTCAGTTGATGGATGAGAATTATCAAATCTCATGTGGCTTGACTCGTAATTTTGATACATTTTCCCTGAAGGCAAAACATTTCTTTCATACATAATTTTGTTTGAGTCAGTATGTGTGAATATGAATAACTGCTTATTCTAATGAAATCATGACAATATATGTTTCTAATAACCTGACTTAATGGTGCTGGTTGAGTTAATTTAAGTGGAACCTACTTCTTAGCCTCACTGCCCTTCCTGAGTAATCCAACCTCATTTATTTCTCAGGGGCTTCGCACAAATCCTAGTCAGTAACTCAGAAGTCTTAAAAACTTAATTTTGGATTTATTTTATCTTTTTTTTTCCTGTTCCCTGCAGCATGTGGGATCTTAGTTCCCTGACCAGGGATTGAACCCTCACCCCTTGCACTAGAAGGACAGAGTCTTAATTACTGGACCAGCAGGAAAGTCCCTATTTAATTTTTTTCATTTTTTTAATTGACATACAGCTGATTTACAATGTCGTGTTAATATGTACTGTACAGTGACTCAGTTATACACATATTCTTTTTTAATATTCTTTTCATAGAATATTAATCACAGAACATTTTGTTTGTTTTAGAATTAATTAAATAATTTTTGGTCTTTGTTGCTGTGCATGGGCTTTTCTCTAGCTGCGGCAAGCAGAGTCTATACCCTAGTTGTGGTATGTGGGCTTCTCATCGTGGTGGTTTCTCTTCTTGCAGAGCACGGGCTTCAATAGTGAAGCAAAAGTGCTTGATAGTTGTGGCACATGGACCCAGATGCTCCGAGGCACGCAGGATCCTCCCAGACCAGAAACGGAACCTGTGTCTCCCCCATTGGCAGGTAGACTCTTCACCACTGAACCACCAGGGAAGCCCTGACCATTTTTAAGTGTGTAATTCTGTGGCATTAAGTACATGCACATTGTTGTACAACCATCACCACTATCTATCTACAGAATTTTTCCATCTTCCCTAATTGAAATTCTGCCCCCAATTAAACACTAACTCCTCATTTCTCTTCCCCCCCATTTCCTGGCAACCGCTGTTCCACTTTTTGTCTCTGTAAATCTGACTACTCTAGGCACCTCGTGTAAGTGGAGTCATGGAATATTTCTGTCTTTGTTGACTGGCTTATTTCACTCAGCATGATGTCCTCAAGGTTCAGGAGACAGTTGGACAGATATCTCTTTAAGTTCCTGCCTTCAATCCTTTTTGGTGTATACTTGGAATTGCTAGGTACAGTAACTTTACAATAAATTTTTTGACATGTCTCCATACTGTTTTCCGCAGTGGCTGCACCATTTTACATTCCCATCACCAGTGCACAAGGATTTCAATTTCTCCATATTCTCACCAGTGCTTGGCTATTTTATTTTTGTTTTGTTTTGGATGATAGCCATCCTAACGCATGCCAAGTGGTACCACATTGTGGTTTTGATTTGCATTTTTCTAATTAGTGATGTTGAACATCTTTTCATGTGATAATTGGCCACTTATACATTTTCTTTGAAGAAATACTTAGTTTGGTCATTTCTCCATTTAAAAATTGAGTTGTCTCTTTGCTTTTGAATTGTGGGAGTTCTTTATATACCCTGGATATTAAATCCTTATCGGCTATATATTAATCATTTGCAAATATTTTCTCCCATTCAATAGTTTGTCTTTTTACTTCCTTGAAAGTATCCTTTGACGAACAAAAATTTTGAAGTACAATTTAATCTAGTTTTTCTTTTGTCCCTCACAGTTTTGGTGTCAGAGCTAAGACTCTAGAGCCAATTCCAAGATCATAAATATTTATACTTACATTTTCTTCTTAGAGTTTTATGACTTTCACTCTTATATTTAGGTCTTTGATCCATTTTGTGTTAATTTTCATATATGATGTGAGACTGAGGTCCAACATCTTTCTTCTGTATACGAAAATACAGTTGTCTCAGCCCCATCTGTTGAAGAGATTATTTATACACTGGATGATGCTCCTGTCAAAACTCAACTGGTGTTAGGTGGATGAATTTGCTTCTGGACCCTCAATTCTATTCCAATGGTCTATCTGTCCTTATGCATCTACCACACTGCTTTGATTACTGTAGCTCTGTAGTAAGTTTTGAAATCTGAAAGTGTGAGTCTTCCAACTCCATTCTTCTTTTTCAAGACTGCTTGGCTATTTGGGACCCACTGCAATTCCAGAAGAATTTGAGGATTGGCTTTCCCATTTTTGCAAAAAAGTCTGTCTGAGTTTTCACAGGGACCACATTGAATTTGTAGTGTTTTGGGTACTTATATCTTGATATTAAGACTTTCTATCCACAAACATGGTGTCTTTCCATTTATTCAGGTATACTTTATCTTATTTCAGCAATTTTCTATAATTTCTGGTGTACAAATCTTTCACCTCTTTGGTTAAATTTATTCCCAGGTGTGTTAGTCTTTTAGTTGTATTGAAATGGAATTGCTTTATTAATTTTCTTTTCAGGTTATTCTTAGCTGGCAAATAAAAAAGCGATTAACAGTCATGTGTTGATCTTGTATCCTGCAACTTTGCAGAATTTATCATCTCTAGTAGCTTTCATGTGGATCCTTTGAGGATTTCCTATAAATATAGGATAATATCACTTGTGAACAGATAAAGTTTTAATTCGTCCTTTCCAGTTTGTATGTCTCTTCTTTATTTTTCTTGTCTGATTGCTCTGGCCAGAATTTCTAGTACAATGTTGAATAGCAGTGGGGAATATGAACATCATTATCTCATGCCTGATCTTGTGAGAAAGTAGCCAATTTTCACCACTGAGTATAATGTTATGTGTGGGTTTTTCATAAATGTCCTTTATCATAGTGATGGAGTTAAAGGAAAGTGAATCTTTAACATGCTATTTTTAGAAATAATTTGAGGCCTAGGATGATATAGAGTTTGGTGTTATTTTTCTCCAGAGATGATTTTCAATGGCTTTTGTCAGCTCCTCAGATATGCAGATGACACCACCCTTATGGCAGAAAGTGAAGAGGAACTAAAAAGCCTCTTGATGAAAGTGAAAGAGGAGAGCGACAAATTTGGCTTAAAGCTCAACATTCAGAAAACTAAGATCATGGCATTGGTCCCATCACTTCATGGCAAATAGATGGGGAAACAGTGGAAACAGTGTCAGAGTTTATTTTTTTGGCTCCAAAATCACTGCAGATGGTGATTATAGCCATGAAATTAAAAGACACTTACTTCTTGGAAGGAAAGTTATGACCAACCTAGATAGCATATTAAAAAGCAGAGACATTACTTTGTCAAGAAAGGTCCGTCTAGTCAAGGCTATGGTTTTTCAGTGGTCGTGTATGAATGTGAGAATTGGACTATGAAGAAAGCTGAGTGCCGAAGAATTGATGCTTTTGAACTGTGGTGTTGGAGAAGACTCTTGAGAGTTCCTTGGACTGCAAGGAGATCCAACCAGTCCATCCTAAAGGAGATCAGTCCCAGGTGTTCATAGGAAGGACTGATGCTGAAGCTGAAACTCCAATACTTCAGCCAACTCATGCAAAAAGTTGACTCATTGGAAAAGACCCTGATGCTGGGAGTGACTGGGGGCAGGAGGAGAAGGGGACAACAGAGGATGAGATGGTTGGATGGCATCACCAACTCGATGGGCATGAGTTTGAATAAACTCCGGGAGTTGGTGATGGACAGGGAGGCCTGGCGTGCTGCGATTCATGGGGTCACAAAGAGTCGGACATGACTGAGCGACTGAACTGATGAACTGAGAGGCCTGAGCAATGCAAGACTACCTTAATCCAAACTTCAGGTTTGGGATTTCTGGACACCTGCAACCAGAGATAAGGTAGGCTTACTCCCTTATTATTCAGGCACAGCCATTTGGGAGGCCATCTTAAATCAGGGTGCTGGCTTCCTAGATTCACCACCGCCCCTCCCCCAGCCCCCTTGGAGGGACCTGGACTCAAAACTCCTTGCTTTAACCCTCCATGGTTGCCAGAGGCAGAATACAAGGGCTCAGGGCAGAGGCTGCCCAAGTGCTGCATTCACTCTCTGGATTCTTCCTAGGTCTTGGCCTGGTATTCTCTCATTATCTCCCTAATTCTTGGATGTTTTAAAAAATATATTTTTAAAAATATTTCATTTGTTTTCTTGGTTGACTTTGGCAGGAGAATCTGCTAGCCTACTGTTCCTGGAAGTGGAGTCTCTACTGATTATTACTTTTCCAGAGACAGGGACTGTGAGATCCAAGTACAACTTTCTTACCTCTTATAGGAGATGCAAAGGAACAAGTTCATTCCTTATCCATTTATGCAGAAGTATATTTTGAAAAGAGCAGGAATCTGCAACAAGAGGCCTGTAAGGGAGGCATTAGTGTTACTTATCTACCCATGGTGCAAGCAGGCATGATTGCATTTCACAAAAAGCTCAGCCACCTTCTTTGCTTATAAGCAATGGTCTCACAATACTATAAAGCTACAGTACTCAAATCAGCATGGCACTGGCACAAAAACAGATGTGTGGATCAATGGAACAGAACAGAGAGTTCAGAAATAAAACCACATACCTATAGTCAATTATTAATTAATTTATTTTTTGGTCATACTGTGTTGCATGTGGGATATTAGTTCTCCAACCAGGGATCGAACTCGTGCCCCTTGCATTGGGAGTGTGGAGTCTAGACCACTGGACCTCCAGGGAAGTCCTCCTATGGTCAATTAATCTTCAACAAAGGAGGCAAGACTATACAATGGAGAAAAGACATTCTTGATGAAGTCAGATCACACCTTCCTGCCATACACAAAAATAAACTCAAAATGGTTTAAAGACCAAAATATAGGACAAGACACTAGAAAACTCCTAGAAGAGAACACAGGGAAAACAGTCTCTGACATAAATCATACCAGTGTTTTCTTAGGTCAGTCTTCCAAGGCAACAAAAATAAAAGCAAAAGTAAACAAATGAGACCTAATCAAACAAAGATTTTACATAGCAAAAGAAACCATAAACAAAAAGACAACCAATGGGCTGGGGGAAAATATTTGCAAATTATGCAACCAATAAGGGCTAAACTTCCAAAATATACAAACAGCTCATAGAAAAAAACAAACAAACAACCCAATTGAAAAATGGGCAGAAGACCTAAACAGACATTTGTCCAGAGAAGACATACAGATGGCCAACAGGCATATGAACAGATATTCAACATCATGAATTATTAGAGAAATACAAATCAAAACTACAATGAAGTACCATCTCACTCTGGTCAGAATGGCCATTGTTAAAAGTGTACAAATAATAAATGATGGAGAGAGTGTGGAGAAGAGGAAACTCTCCTAAACTCTTGATGGGAATGTAAATTGGTGCTTCCACTGTGGAAGACAGTAGGAAGGATTGTCAAAAAACTAAAAATAGGTTTGCCATATGATCTAGCAACCCTATTCCTGGCCATATACCCAGAAAAAAATATAATTCAAAGAGACAGATGCACCTCTATGTTCATAGCAACACTACTGACAATAGCCAAGACATGGACGCAACCTAAATGTCCACTGACAGATGAATGGATGAAGAAGATGTGGTGCATATATACAGTGGAATATTACTCAGCCATTAAAAAAATGCAATAATGTCATTTTCAGCAACATGAATGAACCTAGAGATTATCATACTAAATGAAGTAAATCAGAAAGAGAAAGACAAATACCATATAATATCACTTTTATATGGAACCTAAAATATGACACAAATCAACATATCTATGAAACAGAAACATATTCACAGACATAGAGAACAGATTTATGGTTGCCAAGTGGGGAGGTGGGAGAGGGATGAATCAGGAGTTTGGGATTAGCAGAGACAAAGATTATATACAGAATGGATAAACAACCGGTCCTACTGTACAGCACAAGGAATCATATTCAATATCCTATGATAAACCATAGTGGAAAAGAATATGAAAAAGAATACATATATATACAACTGAGTTACTTTGCTGCAGAAATTAACACAACATTGTAAATCAAGTATACTTTGATAAAATTAAAAAAAAAGAAAAATGATCCCAGTCTATTAGTCTCATCTGATTTAGGGAAAAGAAAAAGTTGCTATATGGTTGTTCCAGGGGTCTCCAGGAATCTTCCAGAACACCAGGATATGTATTATTACAGCCTTTCATAAAAGAAAAACAGTGAAGGGCAAAGAGGGTCAATGAGCTGCCAGTTCTTACCCTCCCTATCTCCCTCCCCCTTCTATCTTTATGATTCACTTCTAGGAAATTGACTCCTTTTAATTATTTACTGGGTTTAATACAGTACAATTTTAAGATTTTCTAAAACACAGAATTGATTTTTTTATTTTTTGGCTGCACCTCACGGCATGTGGGATCACAGTTCCCCAGTCAGAGGTGGAACTCACACACCCTGCATTGGCAGCATGGAGTCTTAACCACTGGTCAGTCAGGGATGTCCTAGAATTAATTTTTAGAAGAGCAAAAAGTAATTTTAATTTCTCAACAGTCTCTCCCTCTGATCAAATTTTACTAAGGAGGTAGATCTCTCTCCCGACCCACCTACAGCAAAATTCCCTGCCGAGCTGCCTGGAGCTTTTCCCATGTCATTTATAAACAGAAGGATTTATATACATCCTGGAAGCACACCTAATATGTAGATGGGAGTTCACTGGAGGTTTCCAGCATTTGGTGATTCTTCCCACGGTGTGCCAACTGGCAGCCCCTATATTTCTAGTCCATGTTTAATTCATCACTGACACCTCCCATACACCTCTGAAATCCATCCAATTCTCGGTATCACCACCATCTCCACCCTAATCCAAAACACCGTCCCCTCTTGCCTAGATGGCAGCAACAGCATCTCACTTCTCCACATTTCCCTGGGCATCCCACAGTCAATTTTCTATACTGTGGTCAGAAAGCTCTTTCCAAAGCTGCTTATTATCTGTTTTTTTGGTACCATGTAGAATTCTCCGTAACACTGAACATATTCGCAGTTGGCCTTGGAGCTGCTGCTGCTGCTGCTGCTGCTAAGTCGCTGCAGTTGTGTTCGATTCTGTGCAACCCCATAGACGGCAGCCCACCAGGCTCCCCCGTCCCTGGGATTCTCCAGGCAAGAACGGAGAATAGGAGATGGAGTGGGTTGCCATTTCCTTCTCCAATGCACGAAAGTGAGAAGTGAAAGTGAAGTCGCCCAGTCCTGTCTGACTCCTCGCAACCCCGTGGACTGTAGCCTACCAGGCTCCTCCGTCCATGGGATTTTCCAGGCAAGAGTACTGGAGTGGGTTGCCATTTCCTTCTCCACGGCCTTGGAGCAATTACCCACATACTGCTGGTTCCCCCACTAGCCTGAAAGTTCCCTGAGTACAGGAAGCTTGTCTGCTCATCCTTATATCCTCAGTGGGTGGCACACTGTGGGTGTTTAACGTATTTTTTGAATACCACATAATGTCAATCAACTACGTAACTTATTTGTTATGCTTGTCTGCTTTCCACCTTTCACCAGGAAGGCAGGGAGTTGGCTGTTTCATTCACCCATGTTCTCTTTTTGAAAGTTTATTTATTTTTAATTGGAGGATAATTACTTTACAATATTGTGTTGGTTTCTGCCATACATCAACATGAATCAGCCAGAGGAATACCCAACATGAATACCCATGTTCTCCGAGAGCCTAAAACGGGGCCGGGTTCTTTGTGAACTTTTGTTGGAGAAATGAATAAGTGAATGAAAGAGTGAAGTGACTACAGTGAGAACCTAACTTCCAAGCAGTCCAGGATCTTGATGGTATAATTTCAAGCCCTTAAAAAGTGCTGCCCTGTGCATTTCTAGGTAGAGAATGTCTCCAAGAAATTTGTATTTGTACTCCAGAGCTCAGAATGATGCCTGCCAGAAGCTCATCCTGTTAGACAGGACTGGAGGAGAAGCAGCTCTGGCCAGAGGCCAGCATTCTGAGGTCAGCCACTCCATCTGTGGAATCCCCACCCCTGTGCATCTCTGGACCGTCCTGTTAAATTGGAAAATAAATCCCATGCCTGCTAAGGTGTTGGCTGATAAAAGGTTTGAGCTACTGGCCCTTCCAGAGGAATTTGCATTTTAATAGAACCTCGTCAGCCCCAAAGGAATCTATATCTCTAAAGGTGTAATTTCCACCACCAGCAACTGAGATATTTGGGGGCGAGACTGCAGCGTTTCTGATCCAAATCCAATAGGAAACTCCCTCAGTCCCGCCTTGAGGCTGTGTAAACTGACCCACCATTTCCCGCTATGATTACTATGAACGTTGCCTTTTTGTGCTTGATATCCTCAGACTGCCTGTCACTCCTGGGCCTCTCATATGTCAACACAACCCTTTTCAATACTGGCAGTCTTAAAGTGGTCACATCAACGGGGCCGCAAGGTGACTCGTGATAACCTGAACTTCCAAGCTTTCTCGGTACCCTAGGAAGCCAACAGTCAGGTATTTAAAACCTGTCAAAATACTGTCAAAAGGGAGAGATGATTTTGTAGGTCCTTCATGACACTGTTCATCCAAATTCGTTTTGTGCAATTGATTTTCAGCCCCAATTTTCCACTTGTATCAAAAGCCCTGCAAACGGAAGGTAGGCAAGAGATATCTGTGAACTGGGGATGTTCTGAATGCCCAGTCCTCCAGGACCGAGTTCTCCAGTTGGCTTAAGAAATTCCTGGAACTGCAGGAGAGCAGCAGAATCCTGAATCCAGGAATTCCGCATTCGAGAGAGGCTCCCGCCTGCCACGCCTGGGATTAGGCGCTGGGAAGTCACCTCCTCCGCGACCCCCGTAGCCGCCGCGCGCGCCCCTCCGGGGCCAGCCCCAGGCTCGGCCGGCCCGCCCCAGCTCCCAGGCCTCTTCCCCATCGCCGGCCCCGGGCTCCTGCCGCCGTCGCCCTTGACGCGCCGGCGGTTCTCACTCCCCTCCTTGGTGAGGGGCGCGAGCGCCGAGGCCCGGCCACCGGGACCGCACCTGCGCCCGCCCGCTCCCGCGCCGCTCGGTCCCGGCTCGTGCTCTGGCCTCGGCCCCGGCCCTGCGCGCGGCGGCGGCAGGGCTCGCGCCCGGGGACAGCGGCGGCGGCGGCGGCAGCTCGAGCCCGCGCCCGGTCCGGGGAGCGCGCGGGGCGGACGGGAGAGGGCGCAGCGCGGCGCGGCCGGCGGGCGGCCCTGCGGAGCTGCGGCGGCATGGGCGCGGGCACCAGCGGGGGCTGCGGGCGTCCGGTTCCCCGCCCCGCCCGTCCCGCTCCAAGCGCGCGGCCGCCGCAGCCCCCGCGACTCGGGGGGACGCCGACCCCTCAGTCGGTGCAACTTGCCTCGGACCCTTGGTGAGGAGGGGCGGCGCGCGGGGCCGGGCGCGAGCGGGTGAGGCGTGCAGGCGCGATGCCTCCGGCTGGCGGTCCCCGCGCGCCGCGCCCCGCCGCGCTGCCCCGCAGCCTGTCCCGCCTGCGCGAGTGCCCGGGCCGCTCCCGCATCGTGCTGGCGCTCGGGGCCACGCAGATGGCGCTCGGATGCCTCATCGTGGCCGTCAGCTTCGCCGCTCTGGCGCTCACCACGTCGGCCCGCGTCCGCCACTCCTGCCCCTTCTGGGCCGGCTTCTCGGTGAGTGTCGGCGCGGGGCGCGGGGGCTGCGGGCCGGGGACGCGGGCCCACCACCCGCGGGCGCCGAGTTCGGCGTGCGAGCTGCGGGGCGAGCTGCCACAGCCCGGGGTGCGGCTTAAAACTCGGGCAGGAGAACTCCGGGGACCCGACTCACCGCTTGCCGCCTTGGGAGCGTCGCTTTCCCTTTCCCCTTGCGCTGGTCCCGGAGTTACTTTTCTGCGAAGACAGGAGCCCGGGCGCCCTCAAACACCGGAGGGGCCTTCGGCCGAGGGTGGGCGGCGGGGCCGGCGGTTGGGCCCTGAGGCCCCTTGCGCCCTGGGGCCCAGGAACCGCCGGGGGTGGTGGGGCTCTGGGTGACCCCGAGCGGGGTGGGAGCGGGGTGCGAGCCCGGTGCGGAGACGCGGCTCCGCGCGGTTGGCCTCCGCGGCTGGAATCTCCGGTGCAGGGCGCGTGCCGTCGGGTCGCGGGTCAGTCCTTGCAGCGGGAACCGCGCGAACCCGCCTTGGCAGCCCACCCGGTCGGTGTAGCCTACGTGGCGTGTCCCGCGTGTGGTGGGGATTGATCCGCGAGCGCAGTGGACAGTGCGACTGTGCAGGCGACCCGTGGGCCGCGTTGGCGGGGGGGGCGTGTTTAATGAACTTTCTCGCCGGGAGGTGACAGATTTTCAGGTTGTTGACCCCAAATTACAGAGGCCAGTGACTGACAAACCTCCCTAGAAGCAAAGCCACCAGGAAATCCCATTCAAGGAAGTGGTTGTCTCCAAGAAGTAATGGAGGGGCGGGGGAGGCATTTTTTTTTTTTTTAATTAAAGTTGTTTTTTTCCTATATTAATTAAAGAGTGAGTATATGGAAACAGGAAAGATCTATGCTGAGCAAACATTCTTTCTAAAGAGAAGGCCTTGTTCTGAGAACATTTGGTTTGCGGTGCCGGAGTACGTCTTATAGGCTTAAACAGTAAATTCGGTGTGTTTTAACTCCATCTCCAGAAATCCAAACCAAGCCTTTGGAACGAATGTTTGCTATTTGTCCTTGACTTCTGAAATTTAATAATTCTGTCGATCTCCGCTTTTGTTGTTCTTTTGTAATGGCCTTTGTTCTCCACGTCTGCTGCAGGCCTTGTAAGATAAGATCGAAGCAGAACCGACTCAGTGACACCCGGGTGTGTGAATTTCCAGAGCTTATTTCAGATCAGGAGTGAGTCTTGGAGAGCTGATTAGAACAACAGAGCATGAATCTCAGGCTCCCAGTGCTCAAAGTAAAGAGAGGGGATTGGAAACAAGACCCAGGAGTCATGATTCAAACGGGGGCCCCTAAATACAGCCTTCAAACACATCTGTGGCTCAGTGTTCAGCATGATTTAATGTGCATTGTTTTCATGTGGTCTGAGTTTGTGTCTGCTCTGGCCCACAGGTGGCAGCTTCGTAAAGGAGCTGCTCTTGGCTTCTCCCTGGGCCAGGAGGCTTCTCCCTGGGCCAGGAGGCTTTGTGGCTTTGGTTCTTCCAAAGGGCATAGAGAAAGAGCTGCCTCTTAATAATGAACTTGGAAGGGGAAACAGCCATCAGACATGGTAGAAAAGCTGTTTATGTGAAAAATGTACATTCAGTGCATTTTAGTCTAAAGCATTAAATAAATATGTAAACCATTAATTCAGCTTGCTTTCCCAGGGTTATTCCCTTCCACAACTCTAACTTCGTAGTCTAACGTCCTGCAATTCAGAGTAATTCCCCATGTGTCTTGTGTGTGCAGACCTGCCTCTAGGCTCAGGGGAGGACAGTGAGCAACATCCTCTGCTTTTATTTTAGAGGTGGTAGATTGTGCCCTGGGTCCACCTTCTGCTTTCCCCACCTCCTTACATCTCCTGTCTCATGGGCTTTTTTCAAACTGAATCTGCCACAAGTACCTTTAACTTTTTATTGACCTGGAGATTTTTGCAGAAACTAATGCCTTTGGCCGGTGATTTGTTATGTGAGTATTGAAATACTCCAGTCAATAGTATTTGAATAACAAAAGACATATTAATGTGTCTCTGATCAGTAATGCGTTAAAATTTTTTCCAAACAGTCTATACCCCTTTGCACAGACAGTGAATGGTTCCAGCAATGCTGGGACAGGTCAGCATGTTGTCGCAGCTGTGGGCAGTAACACTGGCTGCTTGCCTGCCTGCCCACTGTGGAAACCACCTTGCAAGGACATTTTTGTCTTAAGATGGTGACCAGGATGACTGACTTTTCTCCAAAATCTGCTTTGCATGACTTGCGGCTGCCTTTCCTGAAAATGGGTTCTTCAGCACTTTCTAGGTCTCTAGGCCTTCTCTGTGGTGTGTCCCTGGTGAAGAACCAATGTAAAAATAACCCCTCGAAGGAAAAACAACAACCAAGAAAACAATTTAGGTTTATTGAGCATGTACAGTGTGCCAGGCTTTACACTAAGTGTTTTCTGTGCTGTGATAGCATATTTCATCCACCGCTCTTGTGCAGTTCTCTGCACTTGGACTGGACCTCTGACTAGCCTTAGCTAGCAGGGTGCTGTAGAACTGTAGGCTGTGTCAGGGCTAGACCTACACCCTGAGAAGTCTTGGCAGCTTGTGCAGAGCTGGATTAAAGGGGAGCTGGATTAAGGAAATTGCTGTATCAGTTGGGGCTCTCTAGAGAAACAGAACCAATATACACACATATCAGCAAGCTGGAGACCCTGGCGTGTTGCTGGCGTCATTCAGTCCAAGTCCAGAAGCCCAGAAACTGGAGGGCTAGTGATGTGGTCCCCATTCTGGCCCCAAAGGCTGAGGACCAGGGGTGCTGATGTCCAAGGCAGGAGAAGGTGGATATCCGAGCTCAGAGACCATGAATCTGCCCTAGTTCTGCCTCTCTTGTCCTGTTCAGGCCATCGCTGGGTTAAATGAGGCTTATCTGCATGGATAAAGGTGACCTTCTTTACTCAGTCTCCTGATGCAATGCTAATCTCTTACAAGAGACATCCCCCTTGTTGTGACATACCCCAAAAGAATGTTGTCATGTCTCTCTGGTCATCCCTCAGTCAAGTGGGCACATAAAATGAAATTTCATGTCTACCCAAGGTCACACCTGGCCAATGTCAGATTTGCACTTAGTTGCTCTGACTTGAGGCCACAGCTGTAGCCATTAGACTTTAATTGTCCACCCCCATCCCCAAGCAGTGGCTGAAGAGGCTGGACTTGAGTTGGCTGTGAAGAGTCAAAGGTAAAGCCTCTGTAGGGAAGAAACACCTGTTTCTTAGGAAAAGCACAAAATATGTGTGGAAAGATGATGATGCAAGAGAACTTTGGGGAAGCACGAAATTACAGAGATTGAGAAAGTCTTAAGGGTCAGGGAGAGGCCTGGGGGGTCCTCATCAAGGCTGGAAACAGGGGAGGGGGCAGCAGATCTGGTCGGGGGAGCAGTGCTGTTTCAGAGACCTGCCTTCAAGTGGCCATCATGTCCCAGGTCCCCTCCATTTGGGTGGCTTGGCTTCCCCAGGGATAAATGCTTGGCCCCTTTTGAGGGATGATGATCTACAGGAACAGTTTAGAAGACTACCAAGGCTATGTCTGTGTGTGTGTGTTTAATGATCAACGAATTCATCATTTATTTAAAAATTTTGCAGCATTTGGTATACTAATTCCCCAACCAGGGATTGAACCTGTGCCCCCTGCAGTGGAGTCACTGTGTCTCAACCCATGGACCACCCAGGGAAGTCCACAATGAATTCAGTCTTATTTTAAGTGAACTTTATATCGTAGAACAGACTAAATAGTTTTGTACATGTAATTTAAATATTAAAAAATGGAATTAAAGGGGAGGGGAAGGAAGTCTCCAGCACTTTTGCTGTCTCTCAAGGAGTATTACAGTTAACCTTTCACAGAACAGCCTCATTATTCTTCGTTGACATTTTATTCACTCCCGAGACATCAAAGACAACTGAGTACCCTGTGAATTATCCACATGGCCAGTCACATGTGTTGACAAAGACATAACCGTTAGGAGCTGACTGTTGATGCACAAATGTGTGTATATGTTTTTTTCCTTTAAAAGCAACACCATACTCCAAAGCAACAGGTGCTTGTTGCAGTAATTGAAAACAAAAAAGGGTGTAAAGAAAATGATGACAGTGCCTTCTTCTCTCCCAGCTCTGTACCCACAGGTGACCTGCATTAGCAGTGTTGTTTCATGTGACCTTTCTACACTTTGCTTTACAATCACAAAAATATTAAGATTTATATGTAATGTGTGGAATGTTTCTTTTCTTTTAACATTTTTTTATGAAAAGATTATGTCACACACCAGTTACTCTGTTTTTTATTTTGTGTGTAATATGCCCAGCCATACTGATTATTCTTACTATTTCTGTCATTGTTAACGACTATGTAAGAATCCATAGGATGCATTTTATAATTTATTCAGTTCTTTTCCTTTGGGGAGTAGTCTCGTTGTGTCAGTTCTGTGTCTTCACAAACTATGCTGCTTATCTAGCCTTAGAGGCCAGTGCTGGTTTTCTGAGCATACATTCCCCAAAGAGGAATGGCTAGTTGGAGGGGTTTCCAATTTGGTATTCCATTAGATATTGCCAGAGTCATTCTATGAAGGATTGTAGTCATCCCTGCCCACAGAAACATTGCATTAGACTGCCCCTTTGCCATCATCTTCCCAGCCCAGGCTATTAGCATTCCTTCACATGTTATTCATCTGAGGGAAGAAAAGATATTTCATTGTTTTCATTTGATCTGACTTTCCATGGTTACTTCTCTGATACATTTCAAGTACTGGGTTGACCAAAAAGTTCATTCAGACTTTTCTGTAAGATCACATGGAAAAACCCAAATGGACTTTTTGGCCAATCCAATATTTTCTTGCAGTTTTTCATTTCTCATGTGGCTTAATTTTTGGTGTCTTTTGCTATATATAAAATTTAAAAACTTTTCATGTAGTCAAATCTGTTAGCTTTCTTTTCCTCAGTGTCTGGGCTCTTTTCTTGTAAAGAGGGTTGTCATTACAGAGGTCACACAAACATTCCTTCACATTTCCTTCTTATGTTTTCATCTTATTTTTTACATTTAATTTTTAAATTGTCCAGAATTTGTTTTGTGTATAGAGAAGGAAATGGGTTATCCATTCCAGTATTCTTGCCTGGAAAATCCTGAAAGAGGAGCCTGACATGCTGCAGTCAGTGGGATTGTAAAGAGTTGGACACGACTGAGTGACTAAACAACAACAGTATGAAAAAAAAGGCCTAACTTTATTTGCTTGCAGACCAAGTTCCTACGTACTTGTGCTTCTGTTTGGGATTCTATTCGGTTTTACTCTTTTTTTTTTTTTTCATTGAGATATAATTAACATACGATATTATGCTAGTCTCAAGCATACAGCATAATGATACAATACTTCTATGTGTTGCAAAAGGATCTCCACAATAAGAGTAAAGATTTGTCACCATATATAGTTAACAAAGGGGCTTCCCAGGTGGCATGAGTGATAAAGAACCCGCCTGCAATGCAGGATACCAGGGTTTCATCCCTGAGTCAGGAAGATCCCCTAGAGGAGGGCATGGTGACCCACTCCAGTATTCTTGCCTGAGAAATCCCATGGACAGAGGAGCCTGGTGGGCTACAGTCCATGAGGTTGCATAGAGTCAGACATTACTCAGCAACTGAGCATGCACACACCCCTTTGGTTAGGGCAACATACTGGTAAATTTCACTATCTGGTCAGGCATCTCCCTCCATACTGTTTTCTTTCTCAAAAGTGCCTTGGTTCTTCTGTATTAACTTTAAAATGTCTGTGTCTAGTTTCCAGCAATACCTGTTTAAAGTTTGGATTGCAGTTGCATTACATTGATGGAACAATTTTGGCAGTATTGACAGTTTTATCATATGGAAGCTTCCAGTTCAGGAACATGGCTGCATCTTCGTTTCTTTGTCCTTTGTCTTATACCTTTCAGAACATCTCTTATGGGAGGAGATTTTCAGTCTCCCCTAAAATTTTTTTGAAAACTAGTTCATGAGAGTTTCCTGGTGGTCCAGTGGCTAAGACTCCATGCTGCCAATGCAGGGGTCACTGGTTTAATCTCTGGTTGGGGAACTAAGATCCCACATGTGGCACAGTGTGGCCTAAACAAAACAAAACAGAAAGCTAAACCAGCTCACGTGGTCATCCTAGAAAAACCTAAGTGAGGACACATCAATGAAAGAGATGTGCGATTCCCACAAGTCAGGGCATAGCTGCGGCCAGTCCACTGGCAGCCAGAGCTGCAGACAAACAGCAGGGGGTGGTGGGGAGTGAATGAGAGCATTGACAGGCTCTAGGAACCCCGAATCACCGCGAGTTATTCACCCCGAAAAGTGGATGAACGCCAGAGAGGTGCTCTGGAGTCTCTGGTTGGGGGTGAGAACAGCCACCTTGCAGGGACGAGAATGCAAACCTGGGAGCATCTGAGAAACGCACTGTGAGTTCTTACTCCTACAAGGTCAGTGCCTCGCACTGAGCAGAATGACCAGAAACAGAAACCAAAATGACCTGGACAGGAACACCAACAGCAAGGAGGCATAGATTACGATGGTGCAGGTCGGGGAAATCCCAGAAACTGCTCCAGCAGCAGCAGAAGATCCTGGGCAGAGAGAATGGCCTTGGAAACAAGGGCTGAGTGTCTGGAGCTGGAGCAAAGGGCCAGGGTGGGGATGAGTGTCCCCAGGTTCTGGATTAAATGCTGAGAAGCAAATAAGTGGATACGTAGAGATCTCATACTTGAGTCTTTAAGATCAGTAGAGCCCAGCTGATGAAGATGTCCTATGTGCGTGCATCTGACTCTTTGCGATCCCACAGACTGTAACCTGCTAAACTCATCCGTTCATGGGATATTCCAGGCAAGAACACTGGAGTGGATTGCTATTTCCTTCTCCAAGGGATCTTCCCAAATTAGGGATCGAGCCCAAGGCTCTTGGATTGCAGTTGGATTTTGTACCGCTGAGCCACTGGGGAAGCCCAAAGCTGTCCTAGCTCAACCCTTATTCTTTAGGAGCTTTCTCTTCCCAAATCAGGAAAATCTACCTCATTCATACATGGGGAATGAAAAATGGAATATGATCTAATCTTATGCAAAATTGATTCAGAAAAGAATGATGAAATGAACATAATGGTACTATAGAAAATGAGATCTCACCAGAAAAAATCATAAAGTAATATTTCAAGATAAACTAAAGGAAAAAAACAATTTGAAAGTGTAGCATCCAGCATAAATTTAGAAACTACAAAAACATGGCTCGATAACAGAAAATTATGAAATGAGAACAGATTGATATGAGAAAAGAATTAGGGAAAAATGAATTTTAGAATGGAAGACTAAATTACACGCAGAAGGGATACAAGAGAAAGTGGTTACCAAAGCCCAAAAATAATAATACAGGATGAGAAGGAGAAAAAACAATAGCAAGTAAATGAAGAAATAGACTGAGTTAGAATGTATAGGAGACAAGGACTTCCCTGGTGGTCCAGTGGCTAAGCCTCCAAGCTCCCAATGCAGGGGGCCAGGGTTCAATCCCTGGTCAGGGACCTAGATCCCACATGCTGCAACTAAGATCAAAGATCTCCCATGCCACAATGAAGACCCAGCACAACCAAATAAGGAAATAAATAAATATTTTAAAAAAGAAAGTATAGGACACAGGCAAAGGAGATCTATGTATAATTAGAGTATCCAGGAAAGGAAGAAAGGAAGAACAAAGCAATGGAATAAAATAAATATTTAGAACTATTACTGCCAGAAAACTAACCTAGAAATAGAAGACTTGAAAGTGTCCACCATGTGATAGGGGAAAATAAAAATCAATGGAGAATAATCAACACCGACATATCCCTGTAAAATAATGAATGTTAAAGATAAGAGGGAAAGTCTTAGTCATTTGTGTTGTGTGTTGCAGTTCTCAAAGCCAAACAAATTCTATGCTATAAAAGGTGAAGCAGTGTTTTAAAAAGTCAATTTGGAGGGGGAAAATTGAAATTTCCAACCTTTAGAAAAGATTGTAGAACAGAACTAAGAACTCCTGTGCTGTATCCTGTGCTAGGTTCCCCGATTGTAACTGCTTTTACTATATTTGCTCCATGGCTTGCACATGGAGACTTGTGTACACTGTCTCTCTTCCTGAATGGAAAAAAAAAAATCCAGTATCATTAGATTATTTTTCTTGACCTCTTGGGAGCAAGCTGCAGATGTGATGTCCCATCACCTCTGAACATTTCAGTGTATATCTCCCCTACTTGAAGACACTCTTCTATGTAACCAGTATAAACTCCACCAGCCTAGGAACTCAACATTAGAAGAACATTGTTGTCTGAGTCATAGACACCATTACAATTCCACCTGGGCCCCTTCCTGGCCCAGGATTCTATCCAGCAATATATGTGTGTCTTGTATCTCTTCACTGTCTTCAGTCGTCCTTTATATCTCATGTTTTCCATGATTTTAAAGAGTACAAGCCTTTTTAAAGAGTAAAAAAAGAAAATTTTTTTTGGCTGTGCTGCACAGCATGTGGGATCTTAATTCCCTGCCCAGGGATCAAACTGGACCCCCTCCCTGCATTGGAAGCACTGAGTCTTAACCACTGGACCACCAGGAAAGTCCTGAGAGTACAAGCCTATATGCTGTAGGATGACCCTGAACCTGGGTCCATCTGATTTATCCTCATGGTCAGACTCAGATTATGCATTCTTGAAAATAAATGAAAAGCAGAATGGAGATATTCTCCTAATTCCTTCTGTGTTCTCTGATGAGAAATCCGTGGTGATTTAAATTGTTGCTCCTATGTCAGTTGACTTTTTCTCCTTTCATTTCCATTCTGCTATTAAATTCATCTGGTGAATTTTTTACTTCAGTGATTCTGTATTTCTGTTTTTAAAATTTCCATATGGTTCTCCTTCATATCAACTAGATTTTTTTTCCTTTGGTTTTTGTAGCTTTTCATTCATTCCCTTACTTACTGGAACATTTTTGTTATCACATCTTTAAAGTCTTGGATTGTTCCCATTGTGTTTTCCTGTGGAAGTTGACATTGTCCTGATTCTTTGTAGGCCTAGTAATTTTGGATTATATCCTGGACATTTTGGATGTTACGTTGTGAGTCAGTCTCTGGAAATTGTATAAATCCAGTCAAGAATGTTGCTGCTTTTTACAACACAAATGAACTTATCTATGAAACAGACTCTCAGACATAGAGAACAGACTTGTGGTTGCCAAGGTGGGGGGAGGTTGGGACGGGGAAGAATTGGAAGGTTGGGATAAGGCAAATGCAAACTATTATATTAAGATGGGGTCTTCCCAGATGGTGCTAGTGGTAAAGAATCCGCCTGCAAATGCGAGAGACCCAGGTTGGATCCCTGGGTTGGCAAAATTCCCTGGAGAAGGGAATGGCTACCCACTCCAGTATTCTTGCCTGGAAAATCTTATGGACAGAGGAAGCTGGTGGGCTACAGACCATGGTGTCACAAAGAATCGGATTGACTGGCTTGATCTCCTTACTGTCCAAGGGACTCTCAAGTGTCTTCTCCAACACCACAATTTGGAGGCATTAATTCTTTGGTGCTCAGCCTTTTTTATGATCCAACTCTCACATGCATACATGACTACTGGAAAAAAATAGCTTTGACAATATGGACCTTTGTCAGCAAAGTGATGTCTCTGTTTTTTAATATGCATTTCAATATACATCAGGTGTAGACAGATACTGTTTGATTCCACTTATGCAAGGTACCGCAAATAGTCAAATTCATAGAGTCGGAAAGTACATTGGTAGGTGCAAGGGGCTGGGGAGTGGGAGGTGGGGAGTTAGTGTTGAATGGGGACAGAATTTTAGTTCGGGAAGGTGGAAAATTCAGGAGATGGATGATGATGAGTGTTGTATAACAGTGTGAATGTACTTAGTGCCACTGAGCTATACAGTTAAATATGGTTAAAATAGTATGTTTTATATTATGTGACTTTTATGACAATAAAAAATTTTAAAAATAAATAAAATGGATGGTTTAGGAAGAGCAAGGGGAGAAAGAAGAAGCAATTACTAGCTAATTGCATTATTGCTCTTAGGAGGGAGGTAATAATGCCTAGAAAAGGAGGGTGCTCAGGGGGTTATATAAGGTGGTAATATAAAATTAGCAACTAGAACCAATATCCTTCCTACGAACCTGCAGAGACGCAGAGAAAGTAGGGAGTGGGCAGCCCACGGACGGAAGGACGGAGTTTGTGCGTCAGTGTTTTAAATATAAGGTTAAAAATCTGCAAAGCTGATGCCAAACATCCAGACTGTATTCACATTATGTAAATAGACTTAATTAGCCTGGTTTAAAAAGTTTTTCAGGTTGACTTAACAAAGCAAGATCCAGAGATAGACTGAAAATGGAGAGATTTAGAAAGACTAAAAATAAAAGGACTGGAAAAGATATACCAAGCAAATTCAAATAAAAAGAAAGCAGGCCTTGGGACTTCCCTGGTGGTCCAGTGGTTAAGACTTCGAACTTCCAGTGCAGGGAGCAGAGATTCTATCCCTGATCGGGGAACTAAGATCACACATGCCACAAGGCACAGCCAAATAATAAATAATTTTTTTAAAAAGCAGGTGTCACTCTTTTTTATTTTTTAATCGAAGCATAGTTGATTTACAATGTTGTGTTAATTTCTGCTGTATAGCAAAGTGACTCAAACACATATTCTCTTTCATATTCTTTTCCATTATGGTTTATCACAGGATATTGACTATAATTCCCTGTGCTATACAGTAGGACCTTGTTTATCCGTTCTATAGATAATAGTTTGCATCTGCTCATCCCAAACTCCCAATCCATTCCTCCCCCACCTGCTCCCCCTTCAAAGCCACAAGTCTGTCTGGGTGTCTGAGTCCTCACTCTTGATACCAGGCAAGGTAAAACTCATATATTCTTAGTTATTCGAGATATGATATGATGTAATGCTGTGTCTTCGTGGTTTGCTTCAGTGCTGAACGTTTTTAATATGAATTCAATATTTGAACAGGTAGAGTGTTCTGAGGTCCTGTCCTATAGCTGCTGTACCCTTCCTGTTAAATGTACTCAAGTTTTGTGGTGTGGCTCTGTGTCATCACTAAGATTTCCCTTCTTCCAGGACTGACAGCTCCTATACAGAGAAACTGTCGACTTTTGTTTCTGTCTTACTTTGAAATCATTTATTCTATTTTTAAGTAAATGTCTTGTGACTTCCCTGGTGGCTCAGACGGTAAAGAGTCTGCCTGCAATGCAGGAGTCCTGGATTCCATCCTTGGGTTGGGAAGATCCCCTGGAGGAGGAAATGGTAACCCACTCTAGTATTCTGGCCTGGAGAATCCCATGGACAGAGGAACCTCATGGGCTACAGTCTATGGGGTCGTGGAGTCAGACATGACTGAGCAACTAACATGCTTTCATTTGTGCTTCCCATTTCTGCATTCATATCATCTGTAAATAATTTTGCTTCTTTGTGTTCAATATTTTTCAAGTCAACAAAAAATGTATATGCTGCTTATTCCTTTCCTTTTGCATTAATTGAAACCTTCATGTTGAATGATAGTGTGAAAGAAAACATTTATGTCTTGCTTTTGACTTTACCCATCTATTTAGGGAAGGTGAGATTTCTAGGCCCCTGTCCCTGGTGTGCCCAATGCAAGCCTGCTTGCATTTGGTTTCTGCATTTAGGCACTTCACTGACCTGACTTGATAGCCTCATTTGATCATCATGGCTGTTCTTACCTTCCCTATGTCCAACTGATGATGAAAGTTTCAGGGTTCAGCATGCTTAGGTAGACACGAGCCTTAAAGACCATGAGGAATTGTGGATACTGGCATTTGGGGTGGGGGGGAGAGGGAAGGCCCTGGCAACTAAAAAATATAGTCACAACCTGGAAGTCAAGAGTTGTTTTATCCAGTGGGAATTGTTAGGATTTCAACCCCAGAAGACAACATCTGAAGTGACCCTGAGAGAAATGCCTTCTAAGGGGAGGGGAGGAGTCAGGGTATATAGAAGTTTTGCAGCAAGGGGCAGGTAATCTGAATACCAAAAAATTATTGTTAATTAAAGAAAATCAGATATCTTGAACTAAGGAATTTATGGCTCTTCTACGTATGGGAAGATGCAAGTGTCCGGGCCAAATTCTGCTTCTTGATTATTCACCTCCTTAATTCCTAGTTCGCAGTAAGGGAGAGGGATATGTGGGGTTAGCTGCCTCTTATGCTTTCTTTCATCCTCCCCACCCCACCCCACACAGCTCCTCAGTACTTATTACTGGGGAAGTGGATGATGGCTGCCAGATAGCCAGTATTATTCTTCCTGGGCTCAGAAATTACATTTGGAAGGCTAGAATCCCTGATGACTGTGACATCCTTGTTTACCAGTATGGCAGGAAATATTCCATTTCATAGCCTTCAGTCAAGTATGTGGTAAATGTAAACAAACTACTTCCTTTGCGTCATCAGCTTTACTCCCAGAGCCTGTGACGTAATTGTCTATCACAGAGACTTGTAACTTAGTGTCTCAAGAATAAACCCTTAAAATTACAGCTTATCCTTTTACAGAAAAAAAAAAAATAGAGAATTTGAAACTTCATGCATAGACAGATTTTTCTCTTGAAAAATATTGAAGTGATCTAAGGATAAGAGAAGTGTTGTCTTCTCATCTATAATAAGAAATTGTACATATTGGCTTTACACTATTGTACACTATTGGCTGATAGTGGATACAGAGGGTGATTTTTTTTTTTCTTTTTTTGGTCACACCTGGTGGCATGTGCAATCTTAGTTCCCAACCAGGGATTGAACCTAGGCCTCATTCAGTGGAAACTCAGAGTCTTAACCACTGGACCGCAAGGGAAGTCTGCAGATGGTGATATTGAAGTATGTTTTTAGACCCCTCTAACCTAGAATGTGAAAGCACTCAGAGAATGGTCCCTGTTTAACATATTAATGAGCAGCTTAGCCACAAAGAGTCCTGCTTATCAGAATCTTGTGATTTTTTTAAAAAGAAACTACATCTTTTTTTCCCCCAACTATACCCCAGAGTTTTTCACAACTGTTTACAAAGGGACACTGCCTTTGTAGACACTAACGTTTGACCCTGTCTCAGAAAAAGGCGAAGAAACTTGGCATCTGCTTTCCACCTGCTAGTTCATCAGATTTAGCACTAGTGCTCTCGAGTCCTCTCTTCACGCCTCCCATTGCCATTCTGTGCCAAGGCAGAGTGTGAGGCTTGGAGCTGACCCTTTTCAAGATGAGGAAATATTAACACCTAAGAGGTGTGAGTGGATTAGCTGAGCTGGAATCTGTCATAACTAGTGGCACATGACTTCTCGACATTGACTTCTCCTTGAAAACAGAGAGTGTGTAAATATACATACATATATGTGTATATATAATACCCTTCATTTTATTTTTGCTATATAAAGAATAACAAAAACCAAAAGAAAATGAAACAAAAAGCCAGAAAAGCCCTGGAGCAAGGCGCCTGTCTGGTGACCTAAAGAGTTATACCTGTTGGGACTTCCCTGGTGGTCCAGTGGTTAACACTCTGCCCTTCCACTGCAGGGGGCATGGGTTTAATCCCTGATTAGGGCACTAAGATCCCACTCGCTTCATGGCACAGCCAAGATAAATAAATAAAATAAAAATTAAAAAATAGAGTTACACCTGTAGCTCTTACCTGTGGCTCAGATGGTGTGCCTCTCAAGTGAGCAGAATGGAGTCAGAGTTTAAGAGAAAGAGCCTGATGTTGCATATTGTGGTGGAAGCAGCACAGTTCATCTCTCTGTTTTTTGATGGTGGTGGTGATTTTGGTGATGATGACAAAAGTGCTGTCAACTTAATTTCATGGAAATTAAAATTGTTTTAACAGCATGGAAGGGTGCAAATTGAAATGCTAAACTGATCCCTCAGCTCCTGCCTTCCCCATCCCTCACAATTAAATGTTTTCAATCTTTCTGTTGTTATTTCTTTGATGGCAAGTACAGTACGCCATGGTCTTCCCTGGTGGCTCAGCTGGTTAAAAAGTCTGCCTGCCAATACAAGAGATGCAGGAGACATGGGTTTGATCCCTGAATCAGGAAGATCACCTGGAGGAGGAAATGACAACCCACTCCAGTATTCTTGCCTGGGAAATTCTGTGGACAGCAGATCCTGGTGAGCTACAGTTCATGGGGCTCAAAGAGCTGTACATGACTGTTGACTTAAAAAATAGTCACAACCTAAGAATTGAGAGCTATGTTTTATTTGGTGGAAATTTTTAGGTCTTAAGCCTGGGAGTCAGCATCTCAAGTAACCCTAAAAGAACTGTTTCAAGGAGGCGAGGGGAGGAGCCAGGTTATATAGAAGTTTTGCAACAAAGGGCAGGTAGTCTGAACATCAAAACATGATTGTTAATTAAGGATAACCAGATATCCCAAGTTAAGGAATTTAGCACTTTTCTACATATGGCAAGATGCAAGAGTCTGGGCTCACTGAAATCATTCCTTTCGTATGCATCTCAGCTACCTGGGGCCAACATCCTGCGATTTTCCTCAGGGCTTACTGTGGGGAGTGGCTGCAGCCTCATGGGTGCCAGATCACAGGTGTTATTCTCCTTCCTGAGTGCTCTGGAGGGCTAGAGTCAGTGTTGAATGTGACATCCTTGTTTATTGACATGGCAGGAAATACTCCTGAGCGACAAAGCACACAGTATGCCAGGTGTCACTGGTAAGAGGTCTGATCCAGTGTGACTCATCTTTTGTTGGAGACCTAGCCTGTTTTACATCTCTGAAAATCTCTAGGGTCTTGTCTTCTTTTTTAGTATACAATCACCATAATTAAGATTGTGATGCTGTCTTCTATCTTTCCTGCTAATTTTTCTTAATGTTCATCTTATTTTCTGTTTGCATTGTTTTCCATTTCTGCCTGAGGGTGCTAATTAAGTCAAGAAGGGTTCTTCTTACTTTTGAATCCTCTGTTTGCTCTCAGGCTTTTCTGTTTATTCTTCCAAGTCTGCCTCTTTTGTGGCTTTGATTTTCCTTAATGGTCTGGTGGTTCTTGGTGTCCTTGGGGGTTTATCATTGAAGACTAGGACTAGATTCATAGTGGTTCTTGACATGTTTTCCTTGACTCTCCTGTCCTCCCATCAAGCAAGGGCCTGACCCCTCTGTCTGGGTGTGGGCAAAGCTGAGGGCAGGCAGCTTGGGTATTGGGTATTGGGCTGGGCTTCTCCTCTCATGCGCTTGAAGTGTGTGCTCTGGGTTGTGAATTCTCACTTTGGAAGTGGACGAGGCAGAAAGCTCGTTTCTTTGGTGCATACAGCACTGTTTTGGTTTCTGCCTGAGAGCAGAAACCAGTACTGTAATTCTGGGGAGAGGGCATGTGCCTGGGGTCCTGAGGTCCATCTGTAGTTCTGCAGACAGACTGCAGTCACCTGCATTGCATCTCTTTTCTTGCTTTTGCCCTTGGAACCTGTCTGGGGGCTCATCTCCAAAGACTTCTCCCATGTGGATCCTTAGCCAGTCACTGATCTCAGCTTTTTTTCTGTATCTTTCCATGGTCTTCTCTTTCCTCTCTGGCACCCAGATTAGCTGAGAACTTCAGGGGAGCTGCTCACATGGTCTGAAACTGGATGGCAAAGTCGCTACCCATAAGTCCCGGGCTAGCTCATTGCATTACACACCCCTCTTTTTTTTTTGAACTCTTGAGTTTTCTTATTTATTTCTTTGGCTGCGTCAGGCCTTAGTTGTAGCACACTGGATCTTTCATTGTGGTGCATAGGCTCTTCAGCTGTGGCTCGCAGGCTTAGTTGCTGGAAGGCATCTGGAATCTCCCCAGACCAGAGATCAAACCCATGCCCCCTGCATTGGAAGGTCGATTCTTAACCACTGGACCACCAGGGAAGTTCCTCTACTCTTTATTCTTGGTGGTGTGATATTTCACGGTATTTCATGAAGGGACTTACACAGTCAGTGTGTCCCTTCTTTGATGCTGGAAACCCTCTTTGATTATTTCCTCCTGGAGGTCTGCTCTGACCACCCTCATTCCACTGTCTTATCCTGATTTTTATTTTCCTTCAGAGCACTCTGAGCTACCTGAAATTAAATCTGTTTGTTTGGCTGTCTCACCAGAATCAAAACCCCTGGCCTGTGTGAACCTGTATGTGCTCAATATCCATTTGTTCAGTGAATTAATGGATGCACTTTTGATTCTTTATGTGTTGAAATTTGATGGTGCTCCTTCCCCCAGGTTCTTTTTGTGTCTTTTTCTTTCTTGTTCTTTTTGTCATTCTTTCTCCTTCTAACAGAATTCACTTGCAGTCCCACTTACTGTTTCTACATAGCAGATTATACCCACAGGTAGTAGCTGGAAAGAGGTATTTTATGTTCTCACTGGAGAAGTTGGAGGGACTCTGTGGGGTGGGTCTCCACATCTCGACCGCATCAGATGCTGGCCGGGGCTACAGTTGTCCTAAGGCTCAGCTGGCCGGGTGTCCCAAACTGCCTCCCTCACTGCCGGGGTTACTACTGGCTGGCAGCTGGGAGCTTAGCCATGTGCCTCCTGGTGGCCCCTCTGGTCTGTGGTCTCAGTATGGTTGGATTCCTCCAGAGCAGGCATCCCAGGAGCACTGGTGGAGGCTGATGGCCTTTTCCAGCCTCATCTCAGAGGTCACAGAGTGTTGTTGCCTCTGCAGTCAGAGGCCTGCCCACCTCCAGGGGCGGGGACAGAACCAAAGAGTCAGACATGACCGAGCAACTAAGCACATGTATGTGCAGTGAAGCAGAGGTCTCGTGTGTCCTCACAGCAAACACAGATGTATCTGATCATGTCTTGATGGTTCCAGATTCTTAACCACTGGCCCACCAGGGAAGTTCCTCATTTTTTTTTAAAAATTGCATTTTCCTTCTTTTTTTAAATTTATTGTCTGAGTTTATATTGGGGTTTTCAGGGTGTGTGTTGTGTTGTGTTAGTTGCTAAGTCATGCCCGACTCTTTGCGACCCCATGAACTGCAGTCCACCTGGCTCCTCTGTCCATGAGATTTTCCAGGCAAGGATACTGGAGTGGGTTGCCATTTCATTCTCCATTCCAGGGTGACTCAGTGGTAAATGAATCTGCCTGCCAATACAGGAGACACAGGAAATGCTGGTGGGAACCTTGGGTCAGAAAGATCCCCTGGAGGAGGACATGGCAACCCCCTCCAGTATTCTTGCCTAGAGGATCCTGTGGACAGAGGAGCTTGGAGGGCCATAGTCAATGGGGTTGCAGTCGGACATAACTGAGCGACTAAGCACACATGCGTGTAAATTTATGATATTTCCCCTGGTAAATTGGGTGGTTTAAAGTCTTGTTTTAGTTTTTCCACTGGCTACTCATCTAAATATGTATTTATTATATATAACCTCCTTCATGGCTTAGCAGTTCTTAAATTACATCTGTTGTTTGCATGAAAATGAAAAAATGATCACCTTTTCTGTTTCCTGAGGTTTGTTCCTTATATTCTTATTTTTAGTTAGTTTTTTTTTTTTTGGTTGTTGTTACAATCTAACTTTAAATACCAAGTTGAAAACTGTTTCTAGGTTTCTTGGTGCTTGCCTTCTAAGACAGACAAGAAGATGAAGGCACTTAGACACCTTTGCCCTCCTCCTTCATCCTGTCCAGTTGAGAAAGTGATTCTCATTTCAATGTCATGTTTACTTTTATTTATTTATTTATTTTGCAGTGTCATGTTTAAACATTTCCTTCCCATTACATTGGAAAGAGCATCTTGTGTACTCTCTGGAGCATTTTTCCTTTTCCTTAGGTGACGTGTTGCGAGGTGTTGGGGCATGTTCTCCTCTTTCTCTGGAGGTTGCATCAGCTGTTCTCCTCTGCTGTTCTCTGAAGTTGATAGCTGTTCTGAGATTTCAGAATTTTGTTAATTTGTTTGTTTGCTTTCTGCTTCCAAGGAGGGCACGTGGAACAGTGGGAACTTGCTGTGTAGCCTGGTGGCTTGGTTCCAGCTATGCTGTGTTGTTAAATTTGGGGGGAAAGATATTTGGTATTGGTTTTCACTGTGCCATTTTCTTAATTTTTATTTTTAAAGTAAGGAAGGGGACATCCATCGTGGTCTGGTGGTTAAGAATCCGCCTTCCAAGCAAGGGACACAGGTTTGCTCTTTGGTCGAGGAACTAAGATCCCACATGCCACTGGGCAACTGAGCCCACTCTCTGCAATGAGAAGCCCGTGAGCCACAACTAGAAAAAGTGTGTGCTGCACCAAAGCGCCTGTGCAGGCAATTAATTAATATTATCACATATTAAAGTATGGAGGCATTTGACAGTTCAGTAGATATTGCTAGAAGTACACTAGCCCTGTCACTGTTCTTTTTTTAACCCATATACATTTATTGAAAATGTGAACAAAGAACTTTTTTGCATCAAAAGAAAATGTTTTTGCAATTATGAATGAGACATTTTGTTTATAAAAGGATGAATAAAAGATGTTTGGTAAAGCAAAGAAATGCAGATTCCCCAGACACGCCTCCAGGAACATTTTGGCACAAGCCCATTCTTTCTTTCCATCATTGTCTTTTTGATAGAAAAGCAGCATTTATACTTTTCAGTTTGTCATGTGGGTAGATAGATGGGAAGTGGTGGTGCGTAGCAAGGGTCTGAGTAGAGGCTCCCTTTACTTTGAACATAGCTCGGAGACAGATTTGCTGAGCATCTGGGTAATTGAGTTGTTCTTCAGTCGCTTGGTTGTGTCGGACTCACAGACTGCAGCACACCAGGCTACCCTATCCCTCACTGTCTCCCAAAGTTTGCTCAAACTCGTATCCATTGGTCTTTTCCAATAAGTTGACTCTTTGCATGAAGTGGCCAGAGTATCACAGCTTCAGCTTCAGCATCAGTCCTTCCAATGAATATTCAGGGTTTATTTCCTTTGAGATTGACTGGTTTGATTTCCTTGCTGTTCAAGGAAGTCTCAAAAGTTTTTTCCAGCTCCACAGTTTGAAAGCATCAATTCTTTGGTGCTCAACCTTTATGGTCCCACTGTCACATCCATACTTGACTACTGGAAAGATCCATGGGTGGAACAGCAGTCAGAGTTCTTAGTTGCAAAAACCAGAGTCTGTTGTAGCCAGTTTCACAAAACTCTATGTAACCTGGACCAGTGCCATTTAACCTGGACCAGTGAATATGGCACTGGGCTGTGACAAGTGAAGATAGCTCTGTGACTACCGCCTAGAAGACACCCTGCTTGCTGAGGGTCGAGTGTCAGCAGCCCTGCTAGCCACGGCTGCCTCCGCATGGTAGGCACTATGCCGATAAGAAAGCTGTGTCTGGAGCCGAGGCCCAGCTGCAAGGGGCTGGATGAGGCCTTGCTTCTACCTTGGGTACATTCTTCAGATGGAGGAGGGATGATTAAGCAGTGGTAGGAGGCCCCAAACTGGAGGAAGCACCTCCTGCAGTAGCGTTCTCTGCCAGGGGGAGGATTGCATTGGAGACATGTGTAACCACGAGGGAGGTGGCCTGCCTGGATGGCCAGGGTGTCAGGAAGGGTTGAGGACATGTGGTTGCTTCTGTGACTTCTCATGTTTATTAGCTCTGTGCCTGTGGGCAGGTCACTTACTCTGTATGACCCAAATTTCCTCATCTGTGAAAAAGAGCTCAGAAAGTGTGATGTTTGAGCTCCCTTCTAGAATGTATGAGACAGTACATGTTTGCTGCATGAATGAAAGAAAGAATGAATGAGTCTGTTCTTGGTCTGGCCTTGGAGAAAGATAAATGAGCCAAAGAACATCATGATTGGCATGTTAACTTTTGGTGATGAATGTTGTTTTAAATTAGAGTGTGCTTACATTCTAGTGAGTTTTTTAATTACTATTATTTTTATTGAAGTATAATTGATTTGGGCTTCCCTGGTGGCTCAGATAGGGGGAAAAAATCTGCCTGTAATGAGGGAGACCTAGGTTTGAACCCTGGTCAGGAACATCCCATGGAGAAGAGAATGGTAACCCACTCCAGTATTCTTGCTTGGAGAATCCCATGGACAGAGGAGCCTGGCAGGCTGCAGTCTATGGGATCACTGAAGTGAGTGAACTGAAGCAGGGGTCCAGATCCCACACCGGGGCAATTGTCTGAGTCAGGGGAGAAACATTTAAGGCTGAGCAGGAAACAGCTGATCTGTAGCAGCCTAAATGGAATGAGAATCAGACAGTCCTTGCCGCAGCCATACACACCCTGGACAGGGACGCAGGTCCCCTGGAAGGTGCAGCGGATGGGAGCTGGAGTTTAGGGGTTGTGGAGCAATCCTAGGGTGAGGGCTGCTGTTGACTGTGGAGAGACAGATCAAGGGGATGTGAGGGAGGAGATTGTGGTGGGAAATGCCTGTGGAGGAAAGCCTGGCAACCATGGAAGCAAGGCGATACTGCTGAGTCACACGTAGGGTGTGGAGCCATCACCATAGCCTCTCTCCCCCAACACAAACAGCATTGGCAGCTGAACAGTAGAGTGGCTGGCCCATCAAATGCCTGACATACTGAACTACAGAGTAGGACCCCACCCAGGGTGCCCTTTAAGTGCCTGACGTGCTGATCTACAGAGTAGGACCCCAGGCAGGAGCAGGGGTGCCCTCAATGTGCCTGATGCGCTGAACAACAGAGAAGGACCCTAGCCATGGAAGTCCTCTAAGTGCCTGAATGGGCGGAGCTACAGAGAAAGACTGGCCAAAGAGGCCTTCTGATTGCCAGCTACAAGAGGCTCGAAAAAAGACTGATAGGGCCAAAACTTTTGTGCTGGAGGCAGTTCACATCCCTGCACACTTGACACCGCCAGGGTCCCCTCAAGCCAAGCAGCTGCACCACCTTCACGCTCAACTCTCACTGGGGCAGAGCTGCCACAGGCAAAAAGAAGTCTTGCGCCTATGTGCACAGGGTTGCTTCGGTAGTGTCCGACTCGTTGCAACCCTGTGAACTGTGGCCTGCCAGGCTTCTCTGTCAGGGAGGGGGATTCTCCAGGCAAAAATACTGGAGCATATGGGCCAACACTGGTTGCCATACCCTTCTAGAGCACTGTATTTCCTCCTGCCCTAGCCGCCAACTCCCCTGAGTACCTGGTGCTGCCAGAACCCCTGAGACTCAAGCAGCTGCACCATCTCCACACCTGGCCCTCACAGGGGCAAACCCAAGTCCTCCAGGAGTAAACCCCAGTGGGCAACCCATATCCAGAGGTGAAAATAAAATCACAATTGAAACCCAGGAGCAGTGTGACTAAGGAAGAATACCTAAAACTTTCCCACCAGCTATACAGCTGCAGACTAAATACACACGATCAACTAGTCAGACTCTGTGTCTGTGGAATATATAAAAGGTCATTGAGAGCTCAGCCAAAAGAAAACTCAGTAGTTCTGATAGCTGTGAATATTGGATGCAAGAACACAAAGGAGTAGGATCAGATTAGAATCTGAGCTGCCCTCACAGCAGGTCCAGAGATCAGCACAATGTTAGAGGGCATCCTAGGGAGGTGAAGTGGACTGTGACTCCCAGCGAAGGAAAACGACTCTGACACCAGTGACTCAAGAAAAACATTTATTATTTTTCTGTTTTGATGTGTTCTGTATTCTTTTGGATTTTTTTCCTTTTTTTTTCCTCTCCCCACCCCCCCCCCCCCGCCGCCATTGTAGTGTTGCCATTGTCAATTTTACTGGCAGTATGAAATCTAAGCTTTTGAGCTTTTTTTTTTCTCTTCAATTTTTTTTTTCACATTTTTTATTGTTATAAACCTCTGCCTCTATTTTGGGCTTTTGCAGTTCTGGGAAGTTTTTTTTTTTTTCTCTTTTTTTAATTTTAATTTTTTAAACCTATTATTATTTTTCTACATTTATTCCTTTGTTTGCTTTTCCTTCTGTTCTTTTCCTCTTGCAGTTAATCTTTAATATATATAACTCTTCTTTATCTACTACTATTTAACTTTGCATATCTAATCTTTCTTTTCTTTTTTTCCTTTAGTCTTAACATATTTGTTAGTTTTATTTTCATTGCTTTATACCCCAATTGGCACCTTGCTTTAGTTTTGTTTTCCAATTTATTCTTTAGTTAGTTTTGTTCTGGTAGACATAATTTTTGGTTCCTTTTGTTCACCAGGTAAAAAAATCTGTTATACTTTATTTTTGTTGGACTGTTTTGATTTTGTTTATGGGTGTATGTGTGTATATTCAGTCACACTTTTTATTGTTGTTATAAACCTCTGCCTCTACATTGGGCCTCTGCAGTTCAGTGGAGTTTTCCTTTTTTTCCTTTTCTCTTTCTTCTTCTGTTTTTTTCTTTTCTCTGTTTTATAATTTTAATTTTTAATTTTCTTTTTAACTTTGTACAGGTAAAATTTTATTAATATAACTGAATCAGAAATTGTGTGCTTTATGGGAAATCCTTGGTAAATTGTCAGTATCATCACTGTCCACAATATAGTTTAACCTTCAGGGATAACACTGATCAAAACTCTAGGATATAGCTGTGTCAGATGGTCCTGTTTTATCAGCGTCCTGGTGCTGCTTGAGGCTTCCCTGGTGGCTCAGATGGCTAATTTTTAATTTTCTTAAACCTATTGTTTTTTTTCTACATTTATTCCTTGTTTGCCTTTCCTACTGCTCTTTTCCCCTTGCAGTTAATCTTCAATGTATATAAATCTTCTTAACCTACCTCTATTTAGCTTTGCATAGCTATTCACCTTTATTTTCTTTCTTTCCTTTCCTCTCAACATATTTGTTAGCTTTGTTTTCATTGCTTTATTCCCCAGGTGTCATCTTGCCTTAGTTTTGTTTTCCAGTTTGTGCTTCAGTTAGTTTTGTTCTGGTAGATATAATTTTAAGTTTCCTTTGTTTGCCAGGTCAAGCTATTGTACTTTATTTCTGTTAGACTGTTTTGATTTTGCTTATGCGTGTATGTATATATGTGTATATTCAGTCACACTTTTTACTGTTGTTATAAACCTCTGCATCTATGTTGGGCTTTTGCAGCTCTGTGGAGTTTTCCTTTTTCTCTCCTCTTTCGTTCTTCTTCCATTTTTTTAAAAATCTTTTCTCTTTTTTACAATTTTAACTTTTAATTTTTTAAACCTATTATATTTTTCTATATTTATTCCTTTATTTGCCTTTCCTACTGTTCTTTTCCCCTTGCATTTAATCTTTAATATATATAAATCTTCTTCATCTACCTCTATTTAACTTTGCATATCTATTTCTTTCTTTCTTTTCTTTCTTCCTTTTCTTCTCAACATATTTGTTAGCTTTGTTTTCATTGCTTTATTCTCCACTTGGCGCCTTGCTTGTTTTTGTTTTCCAGTTTGTGCTTTAGTTAGTTTTGTTCTTAACTGGTAAATATAATTTTTTATTTCCTTTGTTTACCGGGTCAATCTATTGTACCTTATTTTTGTTGGACTGTTTTGACTTTGCTCATGGGTGTATATGTATATGTGTGTATTCCATTATTTTAATTATTTGCCTGATTTTGTAACTGCCTTTTGTCTGGGGTTCATCTTTGGTTTCTCATTTCCGGATGTTTCTTTTAATCTCACTTAATGCCATAACAAACCACTTGTGGAATATTCGTTCCTGACCAGAGATCAAGCCCTGAGCCTTTGCAGTGGGAGCACTGACTCCAAGACCCTAGACTACCAGAGAACTAACCCTAGGGGTATCAAATAGTGAGAACTCACACAAAGGAAACCACTGTAATACAAGACCTGGCATCACCCAACCACTAATAGCCCCCTATGCAGGATGCCTTATCTAAACAACAAACAAAACAAAAATACAAATCCAATCATCAGCAGACAGGATCACCACCTCAGTCAGACTTGCCCATCAGAGGAAAAACAAACAAACAAACAAACAAAAACTCAGCACAAATCTCACCCTATAAGAAGCTTACACAAACCACTGGACCAAACTTAGAGGGCAGAAATGAAAGGGAAGAAAGGATTCAGCCTTGAAGCTTGGGAAAAGGAGACCTCAAACACAATAAGTTAGAAAAAAATAATGAAAAGTCAGAGAACTACTACACAAATGAAGGGACAAATTAGAAACACAGACGTCCAAATAAATGAAGAAGAATAAATAAATAAATAAAAGAATTCAGAATAATGATAGTAAAGATGATCAAAAACCTTGAAAGCAAAATGGAAAAAATGCAAGAATCAATTAACAAAGACCTAGAAGAATTAAAGAATAAACATGCAGAGACAAACAACACAATTACTGAAATTAAAAATACTCTAGAAAGAATCAATAGCAGAATATCTGAAGCAGAAAAATGAATCAGTGAGCTGGATGATAAAATGGTGGAAATAACTTCTGAAGAGCAGAATAAAGTAAAAAGAATGAAAAGAACTGAGGATACTTTCAGAGATCCCTGGGACAATATCAAACACACCAGCATTTGAATAATAGGGATCCGGAAGAAGAAGAGACAAAGAAAGGGTATGAGAAAAGTCTTGAAGAGATTATAGTTGAAAATTTCCCCATAATGGAAAGGGAAATAGTCAGTTAAGTCCAAGAGGCAGAAAGATTCCCATACAGGATAAACCCAAGGAGAAACACGCCAAGACACATACTAATCAAACTAACAAAGACTAAACACAAAGAAAGAATGTTAGAAGCAGCAAGGGAGAAGGAACAAGTAACATACAAGGGAAACCCCATACACTTAACAGCTGATCTTTCAGCAAAAACTCTGCAGGCCAGAAAGGAATGGCAGGATATATTTAAAGTACTGAGAGGGAAAAATCTATAACCAAGATTACTGTACCCAGCAAGGATCTCATTCAAAATGATGGAGAAATAAAAAGCTTTTCAGACAAGCAGAAGTTAAGAGAATTCAGTACAACCAAACCAGCTTTACAACAAATGTTAAATGGACTTATATAGTCAAAAAATACAAGAGAAGAAAAATGATCTTCAAAATCAACCCCAAACAATTCAGAAAATGGCAATAGGAACATATATATCAATAACTACTTTAAATGTAAATGGATTAAATGCTCCAAGTAAAAGGCATAGACTGGCTGAATGGATACAAAAACAAGACCCGTATGTATGCTGTCTACAAGAAACCCACTTTAGACCTCAGACACATGTAGACTGAAAGTGAGAGGATGGAAAAATATATTCCATGCAAATGGGAAGCAAAAGAAAGCTGGAGTAGCAATCCTCACATCAGACAAAATAGGCCTTAAAATAAAGAGGATTACAAGAGATAAGGAAGGACACTACATAATGATCAAGGGATAAGTCCAAGAAGAAGTCATAACAATTGTAAATATCTATGCACCTAAATATAGGAGCACCCCAATACATAAGACAAACACTAACGGACATGAAAGGAGAAATTGATAGTAACACAATAATAGTAGGAGACTTTAACACCCCACTTACACCAATGGACAGATGATCAAAACAGAAAATTAATAAGGAAACACAAGTCTTAAATGATACATTAGATGAGATGGATCTCACTGATATCCTCAGGACATTCCATCCAAATGCAGAAGAATACACCTTCTTCTCAAGTGCACATGGAACATTCTCCATGAGAGACCACATCTTGGTTCACAAATCAAACCTCAGTAAATTTAAGAAAACTGAAATCATATCAAGCATCTTCTCCGACCACAATGCTATGAGACTAGATATCAATTGCAAGAAAAAAACTGTAAGAAACACAAACACATGGAGATTAAACAAAATGCTTCTAAATAACCAACAGGTTACTGAAGAAGTTAAAAGGGAAATAAAAAAATTTCTAGAAACAAATGACAATGAAAAACAACTCAAAACCTATGGGATGCAGCAAAAGCAGTTCTATGAGGGAAGTTTATAGCAATAAAATCCTACTTCAAGAAACAAGAAAAATATTGAATAGACAACCTAACTTTACACCTAAGAGAATTGGAAAAAGAAGAACAAAAAACCCCCAAAATTTGTAGAAGGAAAGAAATCATAAAGATCTGAGCAGAAATAAATGAAAACGAAAGGAAAGAAACAATAGAAAAGATTAGTAAAACTAAAAGCTGTTCTTTGAGAAGATGAAATTGAAAAACTTTTAGCCAGACTCATCAAGAAGAAAAGAGAGAAGAATCAAATCAACAAAATTAGAAATGAAAAAGGAGAGTTTACAACAGACAATGCAGAAATACAAAGGATTATAAGAGACTATTATGAACAACTATATGACAATAAAATGGTTAACCTGGAAGAAATGGACAGGTTCTTAGAAAAGTTCAATCTTCCAATACTGAACCAGGAAGAAATAGAAATTATGAACAACCCAATTACAAGCACTGAAATTGAAGCTGTGAAAAATCTCCCCCAAAACAAAAGCCCAGGCCCAGATGGCTTCACTGGAGCATTCTATCAAACATTCAGAGAAGAGCTAATGCCTGTCCTTCTAAAACTCTTTCAAAACATTGCAGAGGAAGGGACACTTCCAAACTCATTCTACGAGGCCATCATCACCCTAATAACAAAACCAGACAAAGACAATACAAAAAAGAAAACTACAGGCCAATATCATTGATGAACATAGATGCAAAAATCCTCAAAAAATTTTAGCAAACAGAATTCAGCAACACATCAAAAAGCTCATGCACAATGATTAAGTTGGGTTTATTCCAGGAATGCAAGGATTCTTCAATATGCACAAATCAATCAATGTGATATACCATATTAACAAATTGAAAGATAAAAACCATATGATAATCTCAATAGATGCGGGAAAAGCCTTTGCCAAAATTCAGCACCCATTCATGATTAAAACTCTTCAAAAAATGGGCATAGAAGGAACCTACCTCAACATAGTAAAGGGCATATATGATAAGCCTACAGAAAACATTATTCTCAATGGTGAGAAGCTGAAGCATTCCCCCTAAGATCAGGAACAAGACAAAGGTGTCCACCTTCACCACTATTACTCAACATAGTTCTGGAAGTCCTAGCTACAGCATTCAGAGAAGAAAAAGAAATAAAAGGAATCCATATTGGAAAAGAAGAAGTAAAGCACTCACTGTTTGCAGATGACATGATACTGTACATAGAAAACCCTAAAGATAGTATCATAAAATTACTGGAGCTAATCAGTGAATTTAGCAAAGTTGCAGGATACAAAATCAATACACAGAAATCACTTGCATTTCTATATACTAACAATGAAAAATCAGAAAGAGAAATTAAGGAATCAATCCCATTCACCATTGCAACAAAAAGAATTAAATATCTAAGAAAAAAACTTACCTAAGGAGACAAAAGAACTGTACACAGAAAATTATAAAACACTGATGAAAGAAATCAAAGATGACATGAACAGATGGAGAGATAGTCCATGTTCCTGGGTAGGAAAAATCAATATTGTGAAAATGACTATACTACCAAACACAATCTACAGATTCAGTGCAATCCCTATCAAATTTCTAATGGCATTTTTCACAGAATTAGAATTAAAAATTTCACAATTTATATGGAAACACAAAAGACCCCAAGTAGCCAAAGAAATCTTGAGAAAGAAGAATAGAGCTGAGGAATCAACCTTGCTGACTTCAGATTATACTACAAAGCTACATTCATCAAGACAGTATGGTACTGGCACAAAAACAAATATAGATCAATGGAACAAGATAGAAAGCCCAGAAATAAACCCATGTACCTATGGGTATCTTATTTTTGACAAAGGAGGCAAGAATATACAATGCGGCAAAGACAGCCTCTTCAATAAATGGTGCTGGGAATACTGGACAGCTACATGTGAAAGAATGAAATTAGAACACTTCCTAAAACCAAACACAAAGATAAACTCAAAATGGATTAAATACCTAAATGTAAGACCAGAAACTATAAAACTCTTAGAGGAAAACATAGGCAGAATACTTGATGACGTAAATCAAAGCAAGATCCTCTATGACCCACCTCCTAGAGTAATGGAAATAAAAACAAAAGTAAACAAGTGGGACCTGATTAAACTTAAAAGGTTTTGCACAGCAAAGGAAACTATAAGCAAGGTGAAAAGACAACCCTTGGAATGGGAGAAAATAATAGCAAATGAAACAACTGACAGAGGATTAATTTCCAAAATATACAAGCAGTTCATACAACTCAATACCAGGAAAACAAACAACCCAATCAAAAAGTGGGACAAAGACCTAAACAGACATTTCTCCAAAAAAGACATACAAATGAAAAGATGCTCAATATCACTCATTATTAGAGAAATGCAAATCAAAACTACAGTGAGATATCACCTCACATCGGTCAGAGTGGCCATCATCAAAAAGTCTACAAACAGTAAATGCTGGAGAGGGTTTGGAGAAAAGGGAACACTCTTGCACTGTTGGTGGAATGTAAATTGATACAGCCACTATGGAAGATGATATGGAGAGTCCTTAAAAAATTAGGAATAAAACCACCATATGACCCAGCAGTCCCACTCCTACTCATATACCCTGAGGAAACCAGGGTTGAAAAAGACATATGTATCCCATTGTTCACTGCAGCACTATTTACAATAGCTAGAACATGGAAGCAACCTAGATGCCCATTGACAGATGAATGGATAAAGAAGTTGTGGTAGATATACACAATGGAATGTTACTCACCCATCAAAAGGAATGCATTTGAGTCAGTTCTGATGAGATGTAGGAACCTAGAACCTAATATACAGACTGAAGTGAGTCAGAAAGAGATAAATGTCATATTCTAATGTACATGTACAGAATCTGGAAAAATGGTTCTGAAGAATTTATTTACAGGGCAGCAGTGGAGAAATAGACATAGAGAATAGACTTATGGGCATGGGGAGAGGGGAGGAAAGGGTGAGATGTATGGAAAGAGTAATATGGAAACTTACATTACCATATGTAAAATAGATAGCCAGCGGGAATTTGCTGTATGGCTCAGGAAACTCAAACAGGGGCTCTGTATCAACCTTGAGAGATGCGATGGGGAGGGAGATGGGAGGGAGGTTCAAAAAGGAGGGGATATATGTATACCTATGGCTGATTCATGCTGAGGTTTGACAGAAAACAACAAAATTCTGTAAAGCAATTATCCTTCAATAAAAAAATAAAAGAAAACTTCAATGCACATGTATTATTAATGGTCATCTTAGTATTTAGAGCATTAGTATTTTTATTTGCTTGGGTAACTGTCAGACTTCCGAATATCATGTAAGATGACATCCAGATAAAATAATGGGAAAGATTCTTTCTAAGTGAGCTAAATTATTGATGAGACTTGCTTTTGTAGTAGATGAGTGAGTATCATGAAGTAAGTGCCCAAAGGAAGTTTTCAGCCTCTCTCTCATCTTTGGCTCGGACTTTTTCATTGACTGTCAACTTTGTTTTGATTATGTGTTGACTTTCCTTCATTTTTTTCCCTGGTCAACATTAGGAGGAAGTGAAGGATAATTATTTCTGATTTGTTTTGTCTTCCTCAGATGAGTATTATAAAAGTTGTCCTATCTCTAAAGCATCTTGTGCTTTTTATATGAACTTTACTATGTATATGCAGGGGTTTCCCTGGTGGCTCAGTGGTAAAGAACCCACTTGCCAATGCAGGAGACCTGGATTCAATACCTGGGTCAGGAAGATCCCCTGGAGAAGGAAATGGCAACCCACTCCAGTATTCTTGACTGGGAAACCCCATGGACAGAGGAATCTAGTGGGCTACAGTCCATGGGGTCACAAAGAGTGAGACAGGACTTAGCAACTGAATAACAGTAAAGTGAAGTAGAATTATAGGTACTGTCAGTGTTTTCCTAGATTCATCACATTTTTCTTCTTGGGTGAGCATGGTCAGTGATACCAGTCTTAAACATGTTAAACAATGTTTTAGGATCTGCTTAGGATCAATATTAGAAGCTGTTTTCACTTGTTAGTTATTTAATAGTAGTACTGGAGGTTGAACTTACAGTGCCCATATTTGAATGATTTTTTAGAAATCTGTATTGTACCTTCATCAGGAGACTTTACATCACATTAATAATAAAAAGTGAGGGACTTCCTAAGGCTTGATTCCTGGTCAGGGAACTAAGATACCAAATGGTGCCTGATGTCAGCAATAAAAAAGGTCAATAAAAGCCAAATTTATTTTAAAAAATAAATATATAAAAAGTGAGGGACAGGGTGGCCTTCAGTAACTAACTGTCCTTCATTGTGGCAAAAGTGATTTGTAAGTTACCATAGTGTAAAACCAGTGCTTTTGAATTGTGGTCCTGGAGAAGACTCTTGAGAGTCCCTTGGACAGTGGGGGGATCAATCTAGTCAATCCTCAAGGAAATCAACCCCCAAATATTCATTGGAAGGACTGATGCTGAATTTGACCCTCCAATCCTTTGGCCACCTGATGCCAAGAGCTGACTCATTGGAAAAGACCCTGATGCTAGGAAAGATTGAAGGCAGAAGAGAAGGGGGCAGCAGAGGATGAGATGGTTAGGTAGCATCACTGACTCAGTGGACATGAATTGGAGCAAACTCCAGGAGACAGTGAAGGACAGGGAAGCCTGGTGTGCTGTAGTCCATGGGGTTGCAGTCAGACACGCCTTAGCAATTCAAGAACAACAACAACAAAACCAGTGACATATCTTCTATTATAAAGACCATTGGCTATTAAGTGGCATCTTTTTGGAAAAACAAAACACTGTTATAAATGTAGCTTTCATGAAATATCTATCCAATGGTAGCTGCATTTATCCCCACACTTCATACTGTTTTCTTCTTCAGTAACACAAAGCTTGAGTCTTACACTCTCTTCTCATTCATAGTATAATTTTTTTTGTTATTTATTTTGGCCTTTGGTGGTTGTGTCGGCAGGCGACTTTATCAGGATACTTTTTAGATTCCACGCTCTATTTTTTGACCTCTTGTGCCGTTTTAGGATTGACAGTGTAATTTCAAGGCATATTGAAAATTGCTGGATGCCTGCATTCCCTCTTTGGTTAATCTCTGAATTTCACTTCTTCTGTGACTGCATTACGTGTCTGTGGAAATTGAACAGCTGCTTTGGTAAGTCAGCTGGAACTTTGGATGGAGAAATGTCCCAGTGCATCAGTCAGTTTCATCAGCCTGCCCTAACTTCAGACATTTTATGATCTACCCAAAAGATGTGGCGGTTGTTGCTTATTTCAATTGAGCAGCTTAACTGTATCAAAGGCAACCTTCTGTTCACTCAATAATAGTTAGTTTTAGTTATATATCATAGTGAAGTATTTTTGGAGAAATCTGAAGGGCCAGTTAGGTATTCAACTTTAAGCTTGTGTTCAACTATATGGTGCCACTGACGTAGAACCGTGTCACTGGGAACCAGTACACTTCCTGCCTGGTGACGTTTATGCATGCACAGCCAGCCGCAATGCTTTCTTAGTCTACACATCTGCTTGGCAGGTAGCAGAGTTATTTAATGTTGATTGAATGAGGCACTTTAACATGAGGACTGACTAAAACGTCAATGTTAGACCCAAGGAAATTCAGGCCTGTATTCAGAGTTGTGCCCCTCCTGCCCCAAGGCAGACCTCACTCCAGCCAGGGTCTCTGCTGCTTGCCTGTCGAGTTAGGAGCAATTATGTGCAGTCTTCTTCTGCTGACCAGTAGCCAGTCCTGCCTAGCAAAAACTGATTTTTTTGATTTGAAAAAAATTTTTTTTAATTTATATTGTAATAAAATACACTTAACATGTGGCAAAGCTGAATCTCCAATACTTTGGCCACCTGATGCTAAGAGCTGACTCATTAAAGACCCTGATGCTGGGAAAGATTGAAGGCAGAAGGGGGTGACAGAGGATGAGATGGTTGGATGGCATCACCAATTCAATGGACGTGAATTTGAGCAGACGCCAGGAGATAGCCGAGGACAGGGAAGCCTGGTGTGTTGCAGTCCATGGGGCTGCAAAGAGTCAGACACAACTTGGCAACAAAACAACAACAACACAGCATGTAATGTAAAATTTACCATCTTAATCTTTAAGTGTACAGTTCAGTAGTGTTAATTACATTTGCATTGTTGTAAACCAACATACTTTGGCCACCTGATGCGAAGAGCTGACTCATTTGAAAAGACCCTGATGCTGGGAAAGATTGAGGGCAGGAGGAGAAGGGGACGACAGAGGATGAGATGGTTGGATGGCATCACCGACTCAATGGACATGAGTTTGGGTAGGCTCTGGGAGTTGGTGTTGGACAGGGAGGCCTGGCGTGCTGTGGTTCATGGGGTCGCAAAGAGTAGGACACGACTGAGCGACTGAACTGAATCGAACTGAAACCAACCTCCAGAACCATTTTCATCTTGCAGAACTCTAGAGCTCCATATCTATTAAACAACTCCTTAATTCCCCATCCTCCAGCCCCTGGCAGACACCATTCCACTTTCTCCCTCTAGGAATTTGAATTTAAACTAACCATGAATTATTTTGTTCTCTGTGCCAGTTGATACTGGATGTGCCAATATCCTCACTCTAATATCTGTTTATCTGGCTTGGGGAATGTTTTCATTCTTTGTTCTGCAGAGAACAAGAATTTTTCTTGTTATAAAAAAGAATTACTGTATTTTATAAAATTAAAGGGCCATGGATCAGTTGTTCAAATTTAAGTATATAGAATGAAATTATTCCAAATAAAAATATTTTAATAAAATAAATATATAATATGAAAATATTTAAAGTTATGTTTAAATATCCATTCATTCATTCAGGAAATGTGGCAAGGTGCTCTACTGCCAGAAGCCTGGTTTTGCTTTTGTGCATGTGTGGTGGTTCTGATGGTGTGGCCCCTACAGTGACGCCCCCTCCTCTCATTTCCTGCCCTTCCTGGAGAAACTGCTCCTTCTGCTCCTTCCCTGGCCTGTGAGGCCCCCTGGACCTCATCGGTCTCTGCAGACTGATGGGTTGAGTTAATGACAGCTCTGTGTGCCCATCGCATGGCCTCTCCTGTCCACACGGCCGCTGCCCCATTACAGGACACTTGTGCCTGGATCCCTGTCTAGAATACCTTCCCCCCTCATTTTCTAGGACTTCTCTCCAGCCGGACTCTGGTTCTCCTAACTCCTGCTCATGCTTCAGGCCCCACCCTTTGGTCACTTTCAGAGGGGCTCTCCCTGACCCTTTACCCCTTCTCATCCTCCCTTCTCCCACATCCAGACCCGCTCTCCTGGCTTCACCTTCTGTTCATCTCTTGTACCATCTGATGTTCAATTTTAACAGGCATTTGTCTGTCTGTCTCACTGGAGCAGAGGTTCCTGAGACAGAGTCCTAGGCAGGTAACTCCACCTTGTCCCCTGGACCATACATGTCCCAAGGCAGGTGGGGTTTGTGGAACAGGCCTGTGAACAGAGGAAATGAACCTCAGTCCCCACAGACACAGCTCTGCATCGCTGTGGGTGCCCCCTGCCCGCTGCCATGGGTCCAGTGGGTCCCTGTCAGGGGGTCAGTCCTTGTCAGCAGGTGCTGCCTTTTCTGGTCAGCCCAGGTCTCTGAGTGCCTGGAGGTTTGTGATCATCAGGCCAAGAGCCAGACGGATGGAAAGCAGCTCTGATTCTGTCCTGGAGATGCCAGCTGGATTTCTGTCTGGGCTTTGGGTTTTTAAGAACCTTTTCCTCATGTCCTCAGACAGGTTCTATTTCCAGCCCAGCAGTGTCTAGAATATTCCCGCATAACTTTTCAAAGCTGTGGGCCTCACGTGCTGTCTACTTTTCATTTATTTCAGAGAGAGCCTCTTTGTACTTGTGTTTAGAGAAAATGCCTACAAATTGCAGTAGTATCATCTACATGGATCTGCGCAAACTCCAGGAGATGGTGAAGGACAGGCAAGCCTGGTGTGCTGCAGTCCATGGGGTTGCAAAGAGTTGGACACAGCTGAGCCACTGAACAACATCATCTACATGGAACCCCAGGTGGCTTTAGCACTTTTTGGATCATGCTGTTTAGGGAGATCACTTGTGCAATTTGTAGTGTTACATCTTGCCTTATGTTGCTGTTTAGTCACTTAATTGTGTCCATCTCTTTCTGACCCCATGGACTATAGCCCACCAGGCTCCTCTGTCCATGAGATTTCCTAGGCAAGAGTACTAGAGTGGGCTGCTATTTCTTCCTCCAGGGGATCTTCCCAACCCAGGGATCAAACCCAAGTCTTTTATGTCTCCTGCATTGGCACACAGGATCTTTACCACTGTGTCACCTGGGAAGCCCCCTACAGATTATTGGTGCCTTTTCTTGTGCTGAGAACTGCCCTTATTTTTCTCATTTTGTCTGGAACAGTGACAACTTTGTTTCTAGCTAGAGTGTAGTAACCACAACTCAGACCCCACTACTTTTAAGCTTCCCCTCTGTGACGCCCCATGCTCACCCCATTGTTTGTAGGGTCGCCTCTGATGGACTGAGATAACCAGAGGTTTAACTCATCTCCTCCATAAAAATAAATCAGCTCTCAGCCCTTAAAAGAACTTTGGATTTCTCCTTATGATCTCAGCACTTCATTGCTGAAAGGGATTAGGTATTTTTCAAACTGAGAAGCCTAATCCGGGTCATTTATAGACGTTTGAGAAGTATTCTTTATCCTGTACTTCCGTACTGTTGCTAAAGCAACCCTTTCTTCATGGTGAAATAAACCCCTGACATATTTTTCAGAACAAGAATGGATATAAATAAAAGAGCTAAGTACAAAACCATCATCGTAATATCCTGGCTGCTCAGTGTTCCGTTTACGGGTTTGGAGAGTCAAGAGCCACATTTATAGAACTTATTTCTTGCCTCACCCAGCAGCTTGTGGGATCCTGGTCCCCCCCATCAGGGATGGAACCAGTGGCCTCTGCAGTGGAAGCAGAGTCCTAACTACTGGACCAGCAGGGAATTTGAGCCACATTTATCAAGTCTAACCCGATGTTGCCACAGAACCCTTTTAAATTATGGGCCCGTCCATTGTCTCAAAGACCCACATGAGAAAGTCAGTTCTCAATATTCAGAATTGTGAGAGGAGGATTAGGTCAGAGCTGGGTTGGTTCAGACATCCCATGTGTTCCTTGTTGGAAAAGAGAGAGAGTGATGGTCCCTCTGTTTCCACCCAGGACCTCCTGTGCTGGTGTGGTTTTGGGTTGAATGTAAGTTCAGTTCAGTCACTCAGTTGTGTCTGACTCTCTGCGAGCCCATGGACTGCAGCTCGCCAGGCTTTCCTGTCTATCACCAACTCCCAGAGCTTGTTCAAACTCATGTCCATTGAGTCAGTGATGCCATCCAATCATCTTATCCTCTGTCTCCCCCTTCTCCTCCTGCCTTTAGTCTTTCCCAGCATCAGGGTCTTTTCCAATGAGTCAGTTCTTTGTATCAGGTAGCCAAAGTATTGACGTTTCAGCTTCAGCATCAGTCCTTCCAATGAATATTCAGGACTGTTTCCTTTAGGATTGACAGGTTTGATCTCCTTGCAGTCCAAGGGACTCTCAAGAGTCTTCTCTAACACTACAGTTCAAAAGCATCAATTCTGTGGCGCTCAGCTTTCTTTTTAGTCCAACTCTCACATCCGTACATGACTACTGGAAAAACCATAGCTTTGACTAGATGGACCTTTGTTGGCAAGGTAATGTCTCTGTCCTCCCTCCCTCCGTCCCCCCCACTCCCTCCCTCCCCTTTCTTTCTTTCTTTTTTGGGGGGGTTGTTTATTGCAAACTGTTATAATTAAAGTGGTATTTTACAAGTGTTTAAGACAAAAAATATGGAACGCTTCACGAATTTGCGTGTCATCCTTGCTCAGGGGCCATGCTAATCTTCTCTATATCGTTTCAATTTTACTGTATGTGCTGCCGAAGCGAGCACTCTCTGTTTTTTAATATGCTGTCTAGGTTGGTCATAGCTTTCCTTCCAAGGAGCAAGCGTCTTTTAATTTCATGACTGCAGTCACCATCTGCAGTGATTTTGGAGTCCCCCAAATTAAAGTCTGTCACTGTTTCCATTGTTTCCCCTTCTATTTGCCATGAAGTGATGGGGCTGGATGCCATGATCTTCGTTTTTTGAATGTTGAGTTTTAAGCCAACTTTTTCACTCGCTTCTATCGCTTTCATCAAGAGGCTCTTTAGCTGTTCTTCACTTTCTGCCTTAAGGGTGGTGTCATCTGCATATCTGAGTTTATTGCTATTTCTCCTGGCAATCTTGATTCCAGCTTGTGCTTCATCCGGCCCAGCATTTCGCATGATGTACTCTGCATATACGTTAAATAATCAGGGTGACAATATACAGCCTTGACGTACTTCTTTACCAATTTGAAACCAGTATATTGTCCCATGTCTGGTTTTAACTGTTGCTTCTTGACCTGCATACAGATTTCTCAGGAGGCTGGTAGGGTCGTCTGGTATTCCCATCTCTTGAAGAATTTCCCGCTGTTTGTTGTGATCTACACAGTCAAAGGCTTTGGCGTAGTTAATAAAGCAGAAGTAGATGTTTTTCTGGAACTCTGTTGCTTTTTTGATGATTCAACAAATGTTGGCAATTTGATCTCTGTTTCCTCTGCCTTTTCGAAATCCAGCTTGAACATCTGGAAGTTCTCAGTTCACGTATTGTTGAAGCCTGGCTTGGAGAATTTTGAGCATTACTTTGCTAGTGTGTGAGATGAGTGTAATTGTGTGGTAGTTTGAACATTCTTTGGCATTGCCTTTCTTTGGAATTGGAATGAAAAGTGACCTTTTCCAGTCCTGTGGCCCCTGCTGAGCTTTCCAATTTTGATGGCATATTGAGTGTAGCACTTGCACAGCATCATCTTTTAGGATTTGAACTAGCTCAACTGGAATTCCATTACTTCCACTAGCTTTGAACGTAAGAAGTCATCCTTTTTATGGGTCACATAGAGTCCAATATGGGGCTTCCCAGGTGGCTCAGGGGTAAAGAACCCACCTGCCAATGCAGGAACCACTGTAGATAAGGGTTAAATCCCTGGGGCGGGGCGGGGGGAAGATCCCCTGGAGGAGGAAATGGCAACCCGCTCCAGTTTTCTTGTTTGGGAAATCCCATGGACAGAGGAGCCTGGTAGGCTACAGTCTATGGGGTTGCAGAGAGTCAGGCACAGCTGAGAGTCCAATATGGGCAGCAGTGTGCAGTTCAGCCTGACACATACTCTCTAGAACTCGAGTCCTTGGGCCCTGGCAGAGCACAACTGAAGCAGCTTATCAGTGAAACAGACCCAAATGTAGACCTGTTCTCTTTGCTGGTACCCACCGTGTCTGCTCCCAGCTCGTTCCTGAAGCTGGAGTGGAGTTTCCCTTCTCTTTCCCCTCAAGGAGAGCCTTGAGTCTTGGTCTGCTGGAGTGGGAGGTTCCCTTGCTCTCAGGGAGGAATGCCAGACTCTTTTTTTTTTTAACCTGGGGTGTCTGACTGGCTATTGGAGGAGGGAGAATTCCATAGTGAGGATGGTCAGTGTCTGAAGACAGAACCCTTGCCCTGATCAGTGCCTTAGGGATGGACCATATAGGTCTGGACTATGAGAAGCTTAATAATGGCCATGGTGGACCTTTCTCCACATTTTTCTGGACTTCATAACCTCACCGACCCTGAGATTCTTTTTATTATTATTATTATTTTGACAGTGCCAGGCAGTGTGCAGAGTCTTAGTTCCCTGACCAGGCATCAAATCCATCTGTGCACCCTGTGTTGGGAGCATGGAGTCTTAACCACTGAACCACCAAGGAAGTCCCCACTCTGGGGTTCTTATACTACATAGTGAAATTGAATTTCTCACCAGATCAACAGGTATAGCCTAAGAAGTATTTCACTTGGAAATAATGAAGGTGGTATCTCTTGTCCCTGAGTCTGATCTGGCAGTTTTCTCCCGGTCACTTCTCTAGCTTTTGCTTCTCCCTCTCTACTGATCACAAGTTCACCTGAAGCTAAAGCCCAGAGTTCTTCTGTAGGGTCACCATGTCTGATATATTTAAAGCTTACTGTAAAAAAAATGCATACTTTTTATGATTAGAGGAAAATGCAAGTTGGTTGGAATTCTCCTGGAGTTGAAGTTGTATGTGCTGTGGATTTGGGAGCAGATGGACATGCTGCCCAGGAAAAGGATCTTGGCCTTGTTGGACCTGTCCAGCACCTCCTGCCTGGACAGCTGTGGGCGAGTTCCAGCCTCAGTTTCTTCACTTGCTGAGCGGTGGTGAGGAGCCTGTCCTGTGGGAAACCCAAGGTCAAGGAGAATTCACTGAAATAGTCTGTCTACAGTGCACAGTATTAGTCGGAGTTAGTACAACTCTTTGTGACCCCATGGACTGTAGTCTGCCAGGCTCCTCTATCGATGGGATTCTCCTGGCAAGAATACTGGAGTGGGTTGCCATGCCTGCCTTCAGAGGATTTCCTGACGCAGGTATTGAACCTGTGTCTCCTGCATTGCAGGCAAATTCTTTACCACTGAGCCACCAGGGAAGCCCGTACAGTGCATAAAACACATGCTAAATCAGGCTCATCTCCTCTTGCTCTGACAGAGCCAAGAGTAATGTAGGAGGGTCTGCTGTCTTTGGGTGGTGAATATGTCACCCAGTTTCAGGGGATAGTTCAGGGTCTTGGCTGTAATCCCTGGCCTTCTGTTTAATGTCTTTTCTTCATTTTCTTTGAAATACCAATGGAATTTATATATTTGATAAGCATGTCAATCTGAGAATTGTTTTCAATTCTTGGGAAGATTTTGGATTTTGTAGGTTTTGAAATCTAGTTGGGGTAAATTCCAGTTTCTCCTTTTTTGTTAAAACAATATAAATCTGTATTTGCTAGTACAGTCAGCCCTGTGTGTCTGTGGGTGCTGTGTTCACAGGTTTAACCAACCACAGATTGAAAATATTCAGGGAAAAAGCCCTCAGAAAGTTCCAGAGAGCAAACTTGAATTTCCCATGCTCTGGCAGCTATTTACATAATATTTACATTGTATTAGATATTAAAGGTAATCTGGCGATGATTTGAAGTGTATGGGAGATTCCTGGGCCTATATCCAGATAAAACTGTAGTTAAAAAAGATACATGCACCCCTGTGTTCATAGCAGCACTATTCACAATAGCAAAGACATGGAAACAGCCTAAGTGTCCATCAACAGAGGAATAGATAAAGATGTGGTACTTATATTCAATGGAAAATTACTCAGCCATAAAAAAGAATGAAATAATGGCATTTGTAGCAACATGGATGGACTTACAGATTATCATGCTAGGTGAAGTAAGTCAGAAAGAGAAAAACAAATACCATACGATATTTGTATGTGGAATCTAAGAAAAAATGACACACATGAACTAATCTGTGAAATGGAAACAGATTCACAGTCAGAGAGAGCAGACTTGTGGTTGCCAAGGAGGAGGAGCAGTGAGAGGGAAGGACTGGGAGTTTGGGATGAGCAGATGCAAGCCATTATTTATAGGATGGATAAACAACAAGGTCCTACTGTATAGCACAGGGAACTATATCCAATATCCTGTGACAAACTGTGATGGAGAAGAATGTGAAAAAGAATATGTATATGTATAACTGAATCACTTTGCTGTAGAACAGAAATTAATGCAACATTGTAAATCAACCATACTTCAATAAAAAAATAAAGTTCAATTCATCAAGTTAAAAAGTGTATGGAAGGATGGGTGTGGGTTCTGTGCAAATACTGTGCTGTTTTATATGAGGGACTTGGTATATATATGGGGTTCCTGGAGTCAGCCCCTTGTTGATACCTTGTTGATGACTGACTGCACGGCATCACAGAAAGTTGTAAAAGTGGAAACTCAGGCTAAGCACTAGTTGAGCTCACTTAATTTGCTCAGCTCATTGGACCTCGAGAGACTTTAACTTTAGGGTGGAAGAGGTTGCTCTTTGGCACATTAGCAACCAAGTCTGCCTGTGACTGCAGCTTCTCACAGAAGCTTCTAGAACAGCTGGTATTGGAGCTACTGCAAGTGTGTGGGAGGTGCTGCTTTGTGTGTCTGCCAGTGGGAAGGTATGGTCATGTTTCTGCCTATGATTCTAAAGAGATGCCCAAACCAAGTGGATTTTTTTCATCATGCGTCTCAGCTGTGATTACCACATGTTAGAAACACTCTTTACTGCTTGTATAACTGCATTTCATTCTTGAAGAATATATTTAAAATATGTTTGCCAGTTTTTGTAAACAAAGATCACATCTTGAGCTTTTTGTTTACCAATGATGTTTTCTGAATAAAATATGTTCCGTAGGTCACAGTGTAGTGAAATAAATTCAAAACTGCTCTCCATAATATAGGATAAACATTAAAAATGGAAGGTTTCAGGCAGTCTTTTAATCCCTTGGCCCTTCCTTCTCCCATGTTTGGTTCTTCCCCAGTCCGTCCTGCTTTTACTCTTTCAAGTTTCTCAAGCTCTGAGCCAGAAATCTGCCTGACCTCCCAAAGCCTCATCATGGTGGTAGATGGCTGTTATTCTTCCTCTGCCCACTTTCCAAATTTTAAATGCTTTTAATGTGAAATTCTGAATTACTTTACATTTTCATGGTCCGTTTTGAAGTCTGGAATGTCTGTGAGGAGTTCTGGTGAAAAAGATATGAGGCATTTAAAATATGTTTCTTTCATGGGTGGGTAAAACTGCCTGCTCCTGGAGAAGGGGACCCTCCTACGCTGTTGGTGGAAATGTAAGCTGGTGCAGTCACTACGGAGAACAGTATGGAGATTCCTTGAAAAACTAAAAAGAGAGCTACCATATGATCCTTCAGTCCTACTCCTGGGTGTATATCCGGAGAAAACTAATTTGAAAAGATACATGCATTTCAATGTTCACTGCATCACTGTTTACAATAACCAAGACATGGAAGCATCTTAAATGTCCATCAATAGATGAATGGATAAAGAAGATGTGGTGCATATATACAATGGAATATTAGCTGTAAAAAAGAACAAAATTGGTGCCATTTATAGCACCATGGATAGACCTAGATATAATCATACTAAGTGAAGTAAGTCAGAGAAAGACAAATACCATCTCACTTATATGTAGAATCTAAAATATGACACAAGTGACCTATGTGCAGAACAGAAATGGACTCACAGTACAGAGAACAGACTTGTGGTTGCTGAAGTTGCAGAGGGTGGGGAGGGATGGAGTGGGAGTTTGGAATTAACAGATACAAACTATTATATATAGGATGGATAAACAACAAGGTCCTACTGTATAGCACAGGGAACTATATTCAGTCTCCTGGGGGAAATCATAATGGAAAAGAATGTTAAAAAGAATGTATACATGTGTATAATTGAGTCACCTTTTGTCCAGCAGAAATTAACACATTATAAATCAATTAGACTTCAATAAAAAAAATACATGGAGCTAATGTATGTAAATGCTGTGTAAGCTCTAATGTAAAATTTAGTAACCCATTTGAATTTGGTCACATCAATGACCCTCTATAATTTTATGGTCTTGTCCACCTTGGGGAGACTGCCCCTCCCAGGACTAGGGAGTCCCTATAGATAGCAGGTGACCCCCTGCAAGGGAGCCTTGCAAATCCAGACCAGCCTCTCCACACTGAAAATCCCCAACCCTCTCCCCTGCAGGGCTTTCACACTTTGGACACTCTCTGCCGGTCCACCTGCTTTGTCCACCCCTGGGGCCAGGTACCAGACATCTGGGGACAGCCTCTACCCCCTCTCCAATTATTCAAACCCACCAAGGCTACTCCTGCTTACCCTGCCTCGCCCAGCCCATTCTTTCCTATGGGAACCACAACAATGGCCTTATTTCCCCTTCCCCTGCCTCCTGACTGACCCTGGTGCTTCCCCTCGGGGCCCTGCATAGCCTGCTGTGCCTCCTATTTCTAGAAAACTGTGAGTGAAAAGCTCTTCCCTCTTGAGGGGCATTCTGTGTCTGCAGGTCTAACCATACCTGATCAAAACAAATCCCATACCTCATCAAAACACCATGCCTATCCTGCCTGTCCACTGGTATTCATGGAGCGTGTGCATGAGAGCACTTGCAAGGCTGAAGGCAGTGATGCTGATGACATGTGACCTTCCTAACATGGATCAGGGTCAGAGCCAGGAGGCAGGTAGAGGAGGGAACTTTTAAAAATTAATTTTATTTATTTATTTAGGCTGTGCTGGGTCTTTGTTGCTGCGATTGGGCTTTATCTAGTTGCAGAAAGCAGGGGCTACTTCCTTGTCACAGTGTGCGGGCTTCTCATTGCAGGGACTTCTCATTGTGGAGCGCAGGGTCTAGGGCATGCAGGCTTCAGAAGTTGCACATTTGGGCTCAGTAGTTATGACTCCTGCTCTCTAGAGCACAGGCTCGGTAGTTGTGGTGCACAGGCTTATTTGCTCCTCAGTAGGTGGGATCCTACCCAACCAGGAATCGAACCCGTGTCTCCTGCGTTGGCAGGCAGATTCTTTACCACTGAGCCATCAGGGAAGCCTGAGAAGAAATCTTGAATTCAGTGTGGTGTCCTTAGGGCTGAGGTATCTGATTCCTCATCCTGATGACTGTTTCTGGACAGGTCCCTAGATAAAGGTCTGGGGATCTTTGTCTAGGTGCTGCAGGCTCCAGTTCTGGAAGTAGATGCAGTTACCCAAGAAAAGCATACATAATGATGAGAGGGTAACAGGCAGAAAGGTCAGGGGTCTCCAAACGGAGGAAATGGGCTGCAAGTGTCAGACATTTTCTTTTATCTCTCCCTTAAGCGGCAGGAGGAAACAAACTACAAGTGTCAGATTTTTTTCCTTCTCTATACAAAAGTAAAAGGAGGTTTCTCTTAAAATTCTGTGTTGCCATGGTGACACCTGGTTCCACCTGAACTTAACTTTTCTCAAGCCTTGAGCTAACCAATGCGATTTTTCTTATGGAAGTGTTTTTCTTAAACTATGTTAATGAAACTATGTATTTGCTTTGGAATTTGCCTTTGTTCAAAATGGTCCCACCTAAGACTAACTTTTTTTCTTTTCTCATACCTTGGGCTGATAATAGCTCAACAAACCAGTATTCATATCAATTGTTTTATGGCTGGGGGACAACACACCTCGTGCCATCCTGTCTCAAAAATGCAAGTTGTGGGAGAGGGGCCTGGTGAACCTCCCTCAGCCTCGAGGTGTGTCTCTTATCTGATTGATAGCTTCCTAACAGACATAAAACATCCGGCTAAAGACTAGCAAGAGGGCACTCTTTCTGCCCCCTTCTGATGTCTCTGTCAGAAGCTTTCTCTATCTCTTTTATACTTTAATAAAACTTTATTACACAAAAGCTCTGAGCAGTCCACTGGCCCAGGATTGAATTCCTCTCCTCCGGGGGCCAAGAATCCTGGCGTCTTTCACGGCTCAGCAATAACCTTTCAGTGAGAACTCATGGCTGAGGACAGAGCTCCGGGAGCTTCAGAGCTTCAGTGGTGTCCTAAGGGAAACTAGGAGAGGAGTGAGAACAGGAGATGGGGGAGTGCTTCCAGAAGTGGGAGAAGAAGAGGAGAGGAGTGTCCAGGGGCCGGGCGAGGTGTGACAGCAGAGCCCACATGGCAAAGACGCCAGGACACGTGAGGACCGCCTGGCATCCTCTGGGTTTGGCAAGGAGAGTACTGACTGCCTGGAGCAGCTGGGGCAGAAGCTGGATGGTGGGAGGGAGGGCTAGGATGTGAAGGGGGTGTGGCGAGAGGGAGTCCAGAAAGAGGAAATGCAGGTGGGCTGGAGGGGGAGGCTGGCTGGAGGGAGGGGAGGCTGGCTGGAGGAGGGAGCAGGGTGAGACTTAGGGATGGTGTGCATTTGTAGAGACAGTAGAGAGGAGGGCAACGGGGAGATCTGCTGAGACCCAGGATCTAGGATGCGGGTGGGGAGCCTGGTCTCCTCTGGTGACTCCCCCCAGGGGAGCATCACAGTTGTAGGTGAGGTTACGGTGATGGGAAAAGCCAAGTAAAGACTTATCATCAGGATCTCTGTTGTTGCTGTTGTCACTAAGTAGTGTCTGACTCTTTGGGATCCCATGGATGCCCTCAAGGTTCCTCTGTCCATGGAATTCTCCAGGCAGGAATAATGGAGTGGGTAGCCTTTCCTTTCTCCAGGGGATCTTCCCAACCCAGGGATCAAATCTGCGCCTTTTGCATTGGCAGGCAGATTCTTTACCACTGAGCCATCAGGGAAGCCCACCAGGAATTCTTGGTGGTCTTTATCACAGGCTTCTCAGCTGCTCATTTTAGGAAGTAAAACCCCATTCGTGGTTGTTTTAGGAAACACATGAGTTAATTTTTTTGGAAGACAATGTCTGGCACACAGAAAAGACTTTTTTAAAAATATAGTTTCCCTGGAGTAAATGGTGGTTTAAATAAGCATTTATGGGTTTCGCTTGGGACCTAACCTCAACTGTTTGTAGCAGGGTTTCTTTGGGAAAATAATTTCCAGTTCCAAGTAACTGACTCCTAAGTGGAGTTATGGAATGCCGTCTGGGGTCTTGTCAGTGATACACTGCAGTGCCTTTCCTTTCATTCAAAACATATTAAAGAGAAAGAAAAATATCAGTGATAATCCTAAAATTTCTTTTGAATTTCAGAAAGCAGTAGCATTTCCCTTGCCTTTGCCTCTCACCCTGTTGTTAACTGTGTGCATGTAGCTTCCCATGTTTATACTGGACAGCATGTGTACACACACACAGATGCACACACCCTACCTTTATGTCAACTTCTGCCACTGGAAGCTCTTATAAGCTCATGTGCTTGCAGTCCCATCACTGGATGTGCAAGAGACTTTTGTTTTCCTGATGGGAAAATCCTAGTGGGGACTCTAGGACTTTTTTTCCTATGTCATGACTCAATCCTGGGATTAGTCATGGTAATGATATGATTGCAAATTCCAGGTAGAATCACAAAGGATGAAGGAGAATTTTGAGAAGAATAAAGCTTTAGGCAGATAAGACAATACACATCCCTTAAGTAATATACAGCTGACCCTTGAATGACACAGATTAGAGCTGTGTGGATTCTTTTCAGTAATATAGCACTTACTGGATCCATGGTTGCCTGAATCTGAGGATTCACACCTGCAGATATGAGGGCTGACTGTAAAGTTATGTGAAGACTTCCACGAAGGGTCAGTGTCTCCTACTCCCCAAGTTGTTCAAGGGTTAGCTGTAATATCATTTTACCCAGTTTTAATTTTTTTTATTGTAATATAGTTCATTTACAATCTTGTGTTACCTTCTGTTGTACAACAAAGTGAATCAGTTATTCATATACGTATATCCCCTCTTCTTTAGCTTCTTTTCCCATTTGGCCATTACAGAGCACTGAGTAGGGTTCCTTGTGCTATACAGTAGGTCCTTGTTGCCTCTTTTATATGTAGTAGTGAGTGTGTACCCAGTTTTTTTTTAATTTTTAAATTTTATTTGACCGCATCGGGTCTTAGTTGCGGCATGCGGAATCTTTCCTTGTTGCTCATGGACCCTCTAGTTGTGGTGCACCAGCTTAGTTGCTCTGTAGCACATGGGATCTTAGTTCCCTGACCAGGGATCTAACTGGTGTCCAAGGAGGATTCTTAACCACTTTGCCCACTAGGGAAGTCCCTACCCAGTTATCTGTAATGGCCGCAGATTACTCTGTTTTATAAACATCATTTATGTAACCATTCTCCTATTGATGGGTTTAGAAATTTCTCTTTTTTTGTCTGTTTGAAACACAAGAATGTAGTTTTTCAATGTAGAGACCTATAATTCAGTGAGTCATGAAACAGCTCTGGCATGTAGGCTTTCATTGTGGCACTAATTCTCCCGTTATCTGGAATTACAGTTCTTTGTTAATGAGACCTCTGTACTTGATTTGTCATCAGATGTTTGCTGGGGAAGTATCATTTGGCTCAATTCAGGGGCTCTGGTTTTACATCTTTATTTTTGGGCGCCTTTACCATTTGAAACTGGCTCGTTGTCTTTGCAGTGGCACAAGGCCATTGTACCAGATGGCGTGACTGGCAGAAATGTGTGACTCTCGCTTGGTGAGGGAGGCTAGGTTTCTGCTGGGAGTGGGGATCCGGGAGGATGAGCATCCCTTTATGAGTTTAGGAGGGAGTGCTCCTGCTCTGCCAAGTCGTCTTTCTTTTTTCTTCTTTTCAACTGTTAACCTTGAGACTGTAGCTTCTTCTTTTTTGAGGGGAGGGGAAGCTGTACTGCACAGCATATGGGATCTTAGCTCCCTGACCAGAGATCAGACCCAAACCCCCTGTGGTGGAAGCTTGGAGTCTTAACTCTTGGACCACCAGGGAAGTCCTGAGGTTGTAGCTTCTTATTTTGAAGGATTTAGAGATGCTTTATGCATCTTGATGGGATTTTTATGGAATGGAATCTCAGTGGCTGTGAAACAATACCACTGACCATCCAGTATCAAGAATACCCTTGGGACCTTCTTGGTGGTCCAGTGGTTAAGACTCCGTGCTTCCACTGCTTGGGGCATGGGTTTGATCCTTGGTTGGAGAAATAAGATCCCACATGCCTGGCAGAAAAAAAAGGAAGAAAGTTTCTTGAGCTGAATAGAAATGAAAATCAAACTTTAAAAATTTTAAATAAAGATTTTAAAACTAAAAAAGGATACCCCTTCACAAGGATGTCTGCTCCCTGAGAGCAGGAGTCCTGGCATCTGTCTTCCTCAGCTAGAAGAGCACCTAGGACATAGGCTGAATTCAGTAGATGTGTCTAGTGAATAGGTGTCGAGATCTCTGCAGGGCTGGTCAGAGAGGTCTCAGTTACTTTGTACAAGGTCATTCTCATTGAGTCTCGTCTCTTGTAGTTTCAGCAATGAACCCGAGAGGGTGGAGGCCTGGGTGAGTAGTAGGGAACCCCCAAAAGGCCACAGTCCAGGGTGCTGAGCTTTAATCTGTGGGTTAGAGAATGAGCTTGAGTGGGTGGACCCTTGAAGTTGTGTACAGAAGCTTATGTCTTGTGTGTGTGTGTGTGTGTGTGTGTGTGTTCATTTTTCTGAGAGCTTTCGTCAGCTTCTCCATGGCCCACCAAGAACTCAGGTGACAAGACTAGTTGGTCTGCTGACCCTTCTGTTGGCAATGCTCTGATTCTGCACCCAGGTGAGGAGATGAGGCAGGTGTTCGCCATCTCTAGACATGAGGGCCAGCCACACTGTACTCTTTTATATAAGGGACCTGAGCATCCTTGGATTTGGATGTCTGAAGGGTGTCCTGGAACCAACCCCCCAAGGATACTGTAGTAAGTTCTGCCTTTCATTTCACACAGAACTAAGTTTCAGTAAGAACAGATGAGGATAAGGTGGACGAAGGTCCACCTGGGGTGAAAGAGGGAAGAGAACTGATCGATTGTTTATTCTTCTAAGTATGTTTTAGATGTATTTGTTTTTCCACTCGTCTGTTGAGGGAGAGGCTCATGGGAAGCAGTATTTCTCAAGCTTGTTTTTTCCTCATTTTCTTTATTCCTCTATAGATGGACTATAGGTTGTTTCCATGTTGTGGCTGTTGTGAGTAATGCTGCATGAATGTAAGAATACAAATATCTTTTTAAGATACTGATTTCATTTCCTTCAGATAAATACCCAGAAGTGGGATTGTTGGATCATATGGAAATTGTATTTTTAATTCTTTGAGTAGCCTCCACAATCTTTCTCCACAATCTATGATGGCTTGTACCAATTTACATTCTCATCAGCAGTGCACCAAGGGTTCTCTTTTTCTCTGCATCCTCACTAATACTTGTTATCTCTTCTCTTTTTCATGATAACTGTTTTAACAAGCATAAGGTGACATCTCATTGTGGTTTGGGTTTGAATTTCCTTGCCAGTGAGTGATGTTAAGCATCTTTTCATGTATTTGTTGGCAATTTTTATGTCTTCTTTGGGAAAATGTCTATTCAGTCTTTTGCCCATTTATAATTTGGATTATTTTGTTGTTGTTTTGCTATTGAGTTGTTTGAGTTCTTTGTATATTTATATATTAATCCCTTATCTGGTATATGGTTTGCAAATGTTTTCTCCCATTTTGTAGATTGCTTTTTCACTTTGTTAATTGTTTATTTTGCTACATAGGAGCTTTTTAGTTTGATGTAGTCCCACTTGTTTATTATTGCTTTTGTTTCCAGTGCTTTTTGTGTCATTTCCCAAAAAATCATTGCCAAGACCAATCTCAGAAAGCTTCTTCCTTAAATTTTCTTCTAGGATTTTCTTGGTTTCAGGTCTTACATTTAAGTCTTCAGTTTATTTCAAGTTAATTTCCATGAGTGGTATGGAAAAGGGTCGAGATTCATTCTTTTGAAAGTGGGTATCCAGTTTTCCCAGCACCATTTTTTGAAGAGACTATCTCTTTCCTGTTGTGTGTTCTTGACATCCTTATCTGAGATTAGTTGACCATATATGTGTGTATTTGTTTCTGGACTGTATTCTGTTCCATTGATTTGTGTGCCTGTTTTTATGCCAATGTCATACTGTTTTGATTATTGTCCTTTTAATAGAGTTTGAAATTAGGAAGTGTGATGCCCCCATTTTATCTTCATTCTCAGGATTGCTTTGGCTGTTCGGGGTCTTTTGTGATTCCATACAAATTTTAGGATTGCTATTTCTGTTTTTGTGGAAAATGCCATTGGGAAATTGATAGGGATTGCATTAAATTTGTATATCACTTTGGGTAGTTTGGTCGTTTTAACAATATTGATTTTTTCAATCCATGAACATAAGATAAATTAAAAGATATCTTTTAATTTACATGTTCCTTCATCACTTTCTTTCATCAGTGTCTTATAGTTTTCATTGCACAGGTATTCTTGCCTGGAGAATCCCAGGGACAGAGGAACCTGGTGGGCTGCCGTCTATGGAGTCCCACAGAGTTGGACATGACTGATGCGACTTAGCAGCAACAGAAGTAGCACAGGTCTTTAACCTTCTTGGTTAAATTTATCCCTAAGTATTATATATGTATATTTTGTGATGCTATTTTAAATGAGATTGTTTTCTTAATTTCTCTTTTAGGTAACTCACTGTAAAGTGTACAGACACAAAATGGAATTTTGTATATTGATTTTGTATCCTGCAGCTTTACTGAATTTATTAGTTCTAACAGTTTTTTAAGTGAAATCTTTAGAATTTTTTTATAGAATTTTTATTTATAAGATCATATCATCTGTAAACAGAGACAGTTTTGCTTCTTCCTTTCTGGTTTGGATGCCTTTTATTTCTTTTTTTGTCTGGTTGCTGTGGCTAGGACTTCCAGAACTATGGTGAATAGAAGTGGTAAGAGTGGTCACCCTTATCTTGTTCCTCTGGTCTTTGCTGACTGGCTTTGGGGGAGAAATAGCTCCATCAGGTGGTCCAGCTAGAAAATCTGAGGCTTCCTCAGACTTTTTCTACAGGTGTGCCTGCTCCACACTTTGTGTTCCTTTTTGGCAGGGAGTTCTGAAGACTGTCTGCCATCTCTCAGTCCTGTAAAGCCAGGGGAGGTGCTAAGAGCAGATGACCTCCGTATTCTGGGTGGAACAAGAGGGCAGTGGACTTCTTGGGCCGTGTCCTGCACGGCTGGGGAAGCTCGGCGCCCCTTCACCCTCTGCTTTATCTGCTGAAGACACGGTGGGCTGGGCTGGCTTCGTTGGCGCCGCACAGTGCTGCCTCGTGTAAACTGAAACATGGAGCATTGAAACTGTTCCTCTTACTCTATTCAGTGCCTCTGCTCTTGGTTTTTTTGCTTCAGTGCTCTGTTGGTACTCTGCTGGACTCCTAGACTCCCACGAAGGTACTCTTGTCCATGCATGGATGGTCACACTCTGTGTTCTCTGGGGGATGATGGTAGAAAACCATTCCATCATCTTGATAACATCACCATTGTTTCTTTTAAAGCCACTCATTTTTGTTCATGTGATGGAATTATGTTTATTGACAATCCTCAGGTTACACTTGAGCTCCTGTTTAGCTTAAAGGGACCTTCTTATCTTTTTTGAGTTTATGTGTGTATGTAAGAATAGTGTCTTTTATTGTAGATTCCAAGAAATGTGATTCTCCAAGTAAATGTACAGATGTGTTTTCCTGACATGGTAAGACAAAATTTGTCCCTTTGTGCCGTGTAGAGAGCATTTCAGGCAGTATCTCTAATCCATGCTGGTGGAGAGAGACTTTCTTCCATAAAATAATTGTCTGCTTTTGTACCACAGTCGTGTTTTTTTTTTTTTTAAATAGCAGCTCGTTATGAAACACCTTTTATCGACACATTTTGTTCCCGTATTCTGTGACCTCTCCTCTTTTGTCTCACTACAGGAGACCTTGTCAAGCAGCGTTCTTTTTGTTTTTGCGTTCTGGTAGAATTTTTGAAGATTTACCCTCTAATCAGGTTTGATTTTGCAGGGTGTAAGTTCTGATCTGTACTTCCTTCCGTATGGACTCTTCTCCTGAACTTACATTTTTGTATCCATGGCCTGCCTGCTCTTTCATCCGGCCCCTTGGGAGCATAGCCTGCTGTCTCCTTGCAGGAGCCCTGGACTCACAGGGCGCTGTCTGCCTGTAATGCACCCATGATGCCTGTCTGAGAAAGACCTTTCTGACCCTGTGATTATTTTTAGAGGAATGTTCTTCCTCTTAAGGTCCTTAGCTCTTTCTTTTCTTGTGTTTCTACGGGAGGCACATTGATGGGTGTTTTTCACTTGGTCTTTTCAAAGTATCATTAGGTGGTAAATAAATCAGAATAATTTTGTTGTGAAAAATGATAAATACCCATTATCAAACATTTAGGCCATACAGAAAGGTGGAAGAAAATAAAGGGAAAAAACCTACACATACAAAATGCCACTTGCAACAACAAGTCCACTGATGACGCCTGGGGAACAGTGTTCAGGTGGCCCTCTCTTCATGGGTATAAGTAGAAGGGGTGTGTATAGAGAGTTTTACATTGTACATTTTACTGTAAGGATAAATACTAAAGTATAAATTTCACTTTGCTATCTTTCATCAGGAAGTAGAATATGAATATGCTTTACAGTTTAGTAGAAAGGGTTATGAAAAATTTTTGAGTGGTTGGAATCATTCTTTTAAAATGTATTTTATTTTTATATTTAAATTTTTAAATGCTGTATCAGTGTAATATTTTTAAAAATTTTATTTTATTGAAGTATAGTTGATTTACAGTGTTGTGTTAATTTCTGCTTCAAAGTGACTCAGTTATATACACACACATATATAAATATATATATATACATGTTCTTTTTCATATTCTTTTCCACTATGGTTTATTATAGGATATTCAGTATGGTTCCCAGTGCTATACAATAGGACCTTGTTTACCCAGAGTCATTCTATTTTTAAGCTAGAAATTCGGATTTGCATGGTGTCTCTTGAATACCTGTTGTCAGAGGAGATGAATAGATGCCCACTGAATTTCAGAGAACAGTGTAGTATGGGGATTAATGCTTGCATCCAGACAGGCTGGGTTCAAGTCCCAGCCCTGCTGCTTGATCTTGGGCAGACAATAAAGCCTCATGGGGACTTATTTGCCTCCTTGGTCAGATGGACGTAGTGACAGTATCTGTGTCAGAGTTGTTGAGAAGGTTGAGTCATTATGACTTACAGGCTGTGTCTGGTGTATTAGTATTACTGTCTCCCCTCCCTGCAGCTTGTTTTCTCCTAGGTAGATCTTTGCATTTGTGGGGCAGGGCTAGTAACGTTTGCATTCTCCTCTGTGCCCCTGCTTCCTGCAGTATTCTGCTGTCATCTCCTTATTTCAGTGCATTTGGTTCACCCCGGCAGCCCCAGCAGGCCTCCCATCCAGCATGTCAGCCCCGCAGGTGAGATTGCCAGTGGTTTTGTCCACTGATGGTCTGGAACAGCGCTGGCCACCAATCCAGCACTTCACGAATATGTGTTGATTACACGAATGTGCCCCAAATCTCAGCTGCCTCCAGGCTTGAGAGACCAGGAGGTGGACCTGGAGATGCTCCTGCTGGTGGGATGTTGTCCAATAAACTGAGGGTTGCGTTTGGGTCAGGATGCTCTTGTGGGATGCAGACAGACAGGCAGGGTACAGAGGAAGTACTCCTAGCTTGTTTTTGTGAGTGAATACTCACCATTTCTGCATGAATACTTTTAGAGTCTTGCTACAGAGAGACTCTCCTGTTCACTCGCCCAGGCCTTGAACTGTGTCACCTATTTCCCCAGTGGCATCTTGGGGTATGTGGATCACATCCAGCGTGTATCCCCTTCCTCCGTGGATGGGGTTGAGGAGACCTGGCTTTTGTGCAGGGAAAAATCCCCCAATCTCTTTGCTTCTTGTTTGATGAGAATGCGGATACATGGTTTGCAGACTCGGTGCTGTGGAATTTTAGGGTTTTCCTATTTCTTTTCAAGGAGAGTGCTTTAACCTTTAGTGTCGTTACTTGTTATGAAAGTATGGTAACACATTTGCAGGAGACTTGGAAAATATTTAACTTTGTACATGTAGTTCCACTATATATTATAATTATTTTTTAAGTAGATAAATTATGACTTTTAGTTGGAATTTCAATATCAACCTCTCAAAAATTAATAGAATGAATATACAGAAAAGTAGAAGGATATAGTAGACCTGCTTGAAAGGCACCATGAACCAATTCAACATAAATAAGATTTAAACAGTTTTCACACAATAACAGGATACAAATTCTATTCAAATTCCCACAAACTATAAACCAGGACTAGGGTCATTTCATTTTGGTGTTCAACCTAGCAGTTCACTTGTCTGAGGGTTCTGTTGCATATGGTGTTAGGGTTCTTGGGGCCAGGTATTCTAAGCAGGTTTATTACTTGGTCCCTTTACTGCTTGGACATTCAAAGCAGGTGGACCCAGGTTCTTTCTTTTTTTTTCTGGCCATGCCCCACCACATATGGAATCTCAGTTCCCTAACCAGGGATCAAACCTGTACACCTTGCAGTGGAAGCATGGAGTCTTAACCACTGGACCACCAGGGAAGTCCCTCTTTTGCCATTTTCAAAGGTCAGGGAGAGTGTATCTAAAACAAACCAATGAATGGAAAACGGCTTTTCTTTAATGTTCAGTGAGTAAGGCTAAGACATCACATAAAAGGAAGTGTTTAAAGAGGGATTTAAAAAGAAAATCTCACTGCAGATGAAAAGAGGCTGACTTTTTAAAGAACTTGACAGACCCCAGAGAAAAGAGAATTCTTGGGTGAATAGCATTTATAAAATGTTGGCAGCTCTCCATTTGTGTATAAAATTCTAGCAGTGTGCAGTGGCTTGAAGAGTGACAGGTGACCTCTGGGTGTGTGTATAACCAGGTCTGGGCATTCTGAGGAGGACAGCGTATCTGAGACAGCTGGGGCTGTCAGGACAGAACACCACAGGCTGGGTGGTTTAATCAACAGATGTTTATTTCTCACAGTGTGGGAGGCTGGATGTCCAAGATGCCCACGGAATCAGTTCCTGGGAGGGCTCGCTTCCTGGCTTGTGGGCAGCTGCCTCCTTTCTCAGGGCTCACGTGGTGGAGAATGAACTTTCTTCTTGTAATAAGGGCACTTGCAATAAGACTATCCCGGGGGCCCCACCCTCACAATCTCATCTCATAATCACCTCCCAAGGCTCCACCTCCAAACAGCATCACATCAGGGCTAAGGGCTTCAGATTGTGAACATGGAAGGGGAGGGACACAGTTCAATCTGCAGCAGCAGAGGTGATGATTACAACAGGCAGAGGGAGAATGCAGGTTACCTATTTTTGTTCTCACCTAAACTGAACATTTTCTCTTTTTGTTTTATCTGTTTATTTAGATTTTTGGCTGTGTTAGGTTTTTGTTGCTATTCAGGCTTTTCTCTAGTTGCAGAGAGTGAGGGCTACTCTCTAGGTGCAGTGTGTGGTCTTCTCATTGCTACGACTTCTCTTGTTTCGGAACGTGGGCGCTAGGACACTCAGCCTTCAGTAGTTGCAGCACGTGGGCCCAGTAGTTGCGGCTCCCGGGCTCTAAGGCACAGATTCGGTAGTTATGGTGCACAAGCTTTGTTGTCCTGGGGCACATGGGATCTGCTTGGTCCAGGGATTGAAACTGTGCAGCCTGCATTGGCAGGTGGATTCTTTACCACTGAGCCACCAGGGATGCCCTCTCTCTGTTTTTAAAGCAGTCAGACGTGTTAGTTATTCTGTATTTGTTGGTTCTAAGACAGATCACGGTTTTATGGGGCCTGAAGCATGTGCAGAATGGGGGACTGAAACCATAGATATAGACAAGCTGGTGCCACCCTGACGGGACTTGGATGGAGCCTGGGACTATAGGATGGCCTAGAACTTAAGCTTCATTAGTTTCAGGGTAAATCTGGTTGGCTTATTTATTTTTTTCCTTTCCTATTTGTCATTTTTTCTAATCTTAGCAGTAATGTAATTCACTGTAGGAAATTTAGAAAATACAGATGGGCCAAGAAAACAAAAACAAAACCCTTCCCTAATTCCATCACTCTCAAATAGCCACTGTTGAGAATTTACTGTGCACGAGGTGTTTTGAGCCCAGGATGTGCTATTTTTTGCATTTCAATGCTTCCTGACCCTGGCTGGGTCTTCCCAGTGGATGGTACATCGACATTTGTCAGCATCCTACTTCTTCTCCTGGGATGTCCTGAAGTTGTTGGCATCTTAAATGTGCCGGAGTAAGGGGCTTATTATTGCATGTGTGCTGAAGTCTGTTAGTGCCCCTGAGGTTGGAGATGATGGGGACCAGAAGCAGTGGGGCAGGGGTGATAGGCTGGGGACAGTGCCCCCTCCTTCCTGTCCTCTGCACGTCTGACCTCTACTCTGCCCCTCCCATGATGCAGAGATCAGGGCACCCTACCTCTTGGGGTTATCAGAAAGCAGAATAAAACTCTTGGGACACTAGCCTCATGTGTGTGCTTGGCAATTGATCAGTTCTGATGATCTACAGCTTATTTGTTCATTATTTCTTCAGATATTCTCTGTGCCTCTTCCCTCACCTGTGCTTCTGAGATCCGTCAAATGTGTATGCAGAGCATGGTGGTGGCACCTTGCAGGTCTCTGAGGCTCTGTTCAGTTTTTTGCTTTTTGTTTCTTAGACTGAGCAATTTTTTTTTTTTTAACTTTTTGGCCACACCATGTGGCATGTGGGATCCTAGTTCTCTGACCAGGGATTGAACTTGTACCCACTGCAGTGGAAGCTCAGAGTCCTAACCACTGGACCACCAGGGAAGTCCCAGACTGGGCAGTCTTAAAACCTTCAGGTTCATTTATTCTTTCCTCTTTCTGCTAAAATCTGCTTTTGAGCCCCTAAAGAGAATTTTTCATTTTAGTTAGTATACTTTTCAGTTTCAGAACTTCTGTTATTTTTCTTCTTTAATTTCTGTCTCTTTATTGTATTCTCTGTTTAGTGAGACAGTCTCTTGCTTTCCTGTGGTTCTTTAGTCATGGTTTCCTTTAGCCTTTAATACCTAAGCTTATGCAAAGTCTGTGTCCAGTAGGTCCAATATTTGTGCTTCCTCAGAGATGGTTTCTTTTGATTGCTTTTTCTTCCTGTATTGGGTTATATCTTCCTGTTTCTTTGCGTGCCTTGTTTGTTGTTGTTGTTTTTTTCATTGAAAAATGGGCATTTTGCATATTATTATTATGTCATAACCCTGGAAACCATATTCTCCCTTCCCTCCAGGCTTTGCTGTTGCTCCTTGGAGTTGTCCTTTGTTGGTCATTTTTCTGAGATAATTTTGTGAAGTTTGTATTCTTTGCTGTGTGTGCTGCTATACTCTCTGTTCTGAGAGCTTGATGGTCTGCCAATGATGTTTCCTTACATGATTCCAACCAAAAAAATGCCCCTGTCTTTGCCAAGGGGCTCTGTGTGCATGTTGTTGTTCAGTCACTAAGTTGTGTCTGACTCTTTGTGACCCCGTGGACTGCAGCACGCCAGGCTTCCCTGTCCTCTTCTACTGGAGTTTACTCAAACCTCATGTCCATTGTGTTGATGATGCCATCCAACCCTCTTATTGCCTGTTGCCCCCTTCTCCCCCTGCCTTCAGTCTTTCCCAGTATCGAGGTCTTTTCCAATGAGTTGACTCTGCATCAGGTGGCCAAAGTATTGGACCTTCAGCTTCAACATTAGTTCTTCCAATGAATATTCAGGGTTGATTTCCTTTAGGATTGACAGTGTGCCTGTCGAGGCCTGTTCAAAATCATCCATGTGACTAGTGTAGAGCTCAGGGTCAGCCAGAGGTGACAGCTTAGTGCCTTCTTGAGTCTTTTTTGATCATGGGTGCAGCTCTATGTGTGCATGAACTTTTAGGTTCCTAGGAATACTTCTGAACTTTTCAGAGCTCCTCTGGTTCCTCAGCCTTTCATCCTTAGCTTTCTGATTAGGGTATTGTTGGCCCAGACTGTTGTGTATTACCCCAGGCAATAGTGAATAAAACATTTGCCTGGAAATGTTTTCAGCGAATATCCCTGGGTAGGAACTTTAGCACTGGGAGAATTCCTAGTCAGATAAAATAAAAATAAGCCTTTTGATCTGGTCTTCCAGGGAGGCACCAGATGGATTAAAAGAAATAATGACATTTCTTTGTGAAAGAGGCCCGTTCTGCTTCCTCTGATACTATGACTGTGGGCTGTTATTTTCAAGGCTGCTGCTGAGGAGTGGGGGATGGGACTGTAGTAAAAATACTACACAAAGCTCACTGTTCCTACTCCGATTTAGATATTTTTCTTTGAGTAAACACTCCCTGTGTTGCTGTAAGCCTTTGATAGTTTTCAGAGTTCCTAAAAAGTTGATAATGACAGTTTTTGCAGTTTTTCCTTGTTTTTATTGAGAGGTGGAATTTTGCATCTTCTTAGTTTTTTTTTTCTTTTTTTTGCTGACATCATTCCTTTAAGATTTCCACCCCGCCCCCCCGCCAATAATCTAGAAAAAATGTGTTGTTTCTGTTTAGTCACTAAGTCATGTCCGATTCTTTGCAATCTCATGGACTTCAGCACGCCAGGCTTTCCTGTCTTTCACCATCTCCCAGAGTTTGCTCAAATTCAAATTCATGTCCATTGAGTTGATGATGTCATCCAACCATCTCGTCCTCTGTCATCCCCTTCTCCTCCTGCCCTCAGTCTTTCTCAGCATCAGAATCTTTTCCAGTGAATTGGCTCTTCACATCAGGTGGTCAAAGTGTTGGAGCTTCAGCTTCAGAAAAGTTTATTTCACCACATTTAGGATTTCTGTAGAGTTTAGAAACATCCATGAAGTTTCTTTCATGCATGGATGGTAAAATTTTAGGACATTTCAAGTTTTCTTGTACAGAGTTTAATCTTAAGATGCTTCTTTGCCCTTCTAGTAGTAAGAGCTGTGTGGCATTTTTTTATATGCATCTTTTAAACTTTATTTGGCCACATGAGGTCTGAGTTGCAGCGTGCAGGCTTCTCTCTAGTAGTGCCGCACAGGCTCAGTAGTTGTGGCACTCAGGCTTAGTTGCCTCATGGCATATGGGATCTTAATTCCCCAACGAGGGATCAAACCCATATCCCCTGCATTGGAAGGTGGATTCTTCACCACTGGACCACCAGGGATGTCCCAGTGTGGCATGTTGTACAGTGGCAGAACCTCAGTCCCCAGGCTGCATCCCCCTGTGTGGGTGTGCTGGCATAGGGCAGCAGAGGGATCACTGTTTACCAGTTCTACTGGGAAGGGTAGCAGAAACCTAAGTATACCAACATGATGACAAATCATATCGATGTGCCCCAAACCATTTCAGCTTCTTCTTTGTTAGATTCCAAAAAGTCCATAAAAAATTTAATTTTACAAAATTTGCAAAAATGTTATGACTATGTGAATACCATGGGAAGCCAGGACCTTGTAAAGAGCCCACGTGAGTGAAGGGGTCTTGATGCTTACACTTCATTAGCTTCCTAGTAAATCTGCCTCAGGGTATTAATCATTGTTTTCGCTTCTATTTCCTGAATTTAACGAGTTTACATTTATTTTTATGTTATTTGCTGTGGGATTTCTTCTTCATTAAATTACCTATTTGTGTCCCTTGTTAATTTTCCTGTTGGGGGGTTTGCTTTTTTCTACCAATTTATAGGATCTGTATATAGTCTGGATACTTTTTTAAAAAAACCTTTTTTGTTATTTTTTGGCTGCACCGCATGGCATGTGAGATCTTAGTTGCCTGACCAGGGATTGAACCCATGCCCCTGCTGTGGAAGCACAGAGTCTTAACCACTGGACCACCAGCGAAGTCCCTATTCTGGATACTTTCAAAGTAATATTATAAATATCTTCTCCTAGACTCTAGACTGTCACTTTTAATTTTGAGGTTTAAATTTTGATGTAGTTAAATACATAAACAGTTCCTTAAGTGATTTTTGTCTTATTTAAGAAATATTTTAGCTCAGTTGGTAAAGAATCTGCCGGCAATGCAGGAGACCCCGGTTCGATTCCTGGGTCAGGAAGATCTCCTGGAGAAGGGATAGGCTACCCACTCCAGTATTCTTGGGCTTTCCTTGTGGCTCAGCAGGTAAAGAATCCTCCTGCAATGCAGGAGACCTGGGTTTGATCCCTGGGTTGGGGAGATTCCCTGGATAAGGGAAAGGCTACCCACTCCAGTATTCTGGCCTGGAGAATTCCATGGATTGTGTAGTCCATGGGGTAGCAAAGAGTTGGATACGACTGAATGACTTTCACTTTCACTTCCATATACTGATACTATATAGAGAAATTCTCATAATTTCTTCTAAAAGTTAAACCTTTTTTACATGCTCGTCTGTGACCTATGTGTTTACTTTTATATATAGTGCATGTTTGTGTGCTTAGTCACTTCAGGCTTGTCTGACTCTCTGTGACACCATGAACTGTAGCCCACCAGGCTCCTCTGCCCATGGGATTTCCCAGGCAAGAATACTGGAGTGGGTTGCCATTTTCTTCTCCAGGGGATGTTCCCAACCCAGGGATCGAATCCTCGTCTCTAGTGTCTCCTGCACGGGCAGGCAGATTCTTTACCCTGAGCCACCTCGGAAGCCCCTAAAACAAAGGTACCAAGATGCTAAAAATAAAGGACAGAGATGTACAAGACAGGTCCAGCTCAAAAGCCATATTAAATCAAGGCAAAGGGGATCAAAACGAATGAGTAATTTTATGGAAACAAAAGAAAATGCTGCAATGAAGATAAAAATGTCTTGATCCTTTACTAAAAATACAACCTCAAAACACATCAAATAAAAGCTGTGAGAAATTGACAAAAATCACAGTTTTCATATAAAAGTTACTCATATCTTTAGTTAATAGAGCATTGCTGTTGTTATTTCCATTTTTATAATTTTCACTCACTATTTTGTGTTTATTATTTCTGTGCATTTTTATACTTATACTGCAAATGAAGGTTTCCTAAAATGATGGTTTTGTTTTGTATACTTTACATAAATGTTATCAAGCCATTTTTTAAAAGTTTGGATTTTGATCCAAGGGTTAAGGCAAACTGTATAAAGATATGAAATAATTTAATAATATAAAAGGACATGTTAATAAGTATATACCAATATTCTATCGCATCAGGAAATATCCACTTAAGTACTGATGAACCATTTAAAACATTGATTACATTCTAGATCTCAAGGAAAACACCAGCTTATTATAAAATGTAGAAATTATGGTTCTATGACCACCATTCTGTAAAGCTAGAATAAAGGCATAGGTAAACATTTTTAAAATGGCAAACAAATTAAAAAAAAAAAAGGCAAACAAACAAAAATGAATAAATAAAAACAGCCACTAGGCCAAATAACTCTTGGATCAAAGTCCAAACTTTTAAAAAATGGCTTGATAACATTTATGTAAAGTATACAAAACAAAACCATCATTTTAGGAAACCTTCATTTGCAGTATGAGTATGAAAATGCACAGAAATAATAAATACCAAATAGTGAAAACTATAAAAATGAAAATAACAACAGCAATACTCTATACTATATGTGCTCACAGGACAATTTATAGCTTCAGTGCTATCATTAGTTGGGTAAAAAGAAATTTTTTTTTAAATTAATTTATTTGGAAGTGTTGGGTCTTAGTTATGGCATGCAGGATCTTTAGTTGTGGCATGTGGGATCTAGTTTGCTGATCAGGGATCATACCTGGTCCCCCTGCATTAGGAGTGCAGAGTCCCAGCCACTGGACCACCAGGAAAGTCCCAAGAAAAATTTTTACATAAATTGAACATGCCACTGTAGTAAACTTGTGGGGAAAAAAAAGCAATAAGCCACATCCAGATAAAAATAGGAGAGAACAAAGATAAAATTGAATGTGAAAAATTTTATGAATAAATCTAACCATTCTTGGAAAAGATCAATAAGATAAAAAAAAATCATGTGATAAGAATAATCTTCCCCCACAGCAGAAAAGCAAAGAAAATGTTACTGAACAAGAAGGTAGGCGATGAAGAGATAAGCATTTAAACATAAGAAGTGTTTGTGCACCTCTAATGTATTTGAAAATCTTACTGAAATAGCTGTTTTTCTATGAAAAGATACCATCACATTTTCTAAAGAAGCAAAACCCAAAATGGACTAGTATTCAAGGAAGAAACAGAAAACTGTATTCAAGGAAATTTTTTACAAAAGAACAACAGTGAGGGGAGATGTGTGCAGCTAGTTATTAAAATGTATTACTGGCACTTGAAGAAAACTAAATAGAGATGGAAAGCTTGGGGGAAAACATTGCCTTTGGTAGGAAATGTTTTAAAGTTTTTAGTAAGTGTTGAGTTTAACAAATCAATAGAAAAAAGTGAATATTCCAGTTGAGAAAATCAGGGGAAAAAAAAAAAGGTAATGGGTAAGCAGTTTTTAAAAAGAACAAATACAAATGGCCAGTAAACATAAGAAGTGTGATTTGATTCCTGATTTTAAAAAAGCCTCACTAGTATTTAACCAGAGAAACTGATGGATGACAAGATGGCACTTCTGTTATTCAGGCAACCTGGGCTTGGAAATTAGATATCAAGTTCACGTCATCCCTGGCAATCTCTAGCATGTGATTTGGGGCATCATATGTGGCTTTAAATTTCCAAACCTTGGTTTTCTTAGCCATAAAATAGGCATGATAATTCCTGACTGACTCTGAACTGTTGTGAGGGTTAAATGAGAAAATTTATGCAGAATTTTTTTAATGCAGTGCTTGGATCATGATGAGCAGCTAATAAATATAGGTTGCGAGTGTTATGTTAGTATTGATGTATTTTGACTTGCCAATCAAAAAAAGACTTAAAGGATAATAAAACCCAGCTGGTGAAGGTGTCAAGAAATGAGCTCTTACACACCGCCACTTGCTTGGATGTGCTCTCAGAGAATGTGGCCAATGTCTGACCTATTTGTCATTGTCATGACCCTTTCTGCTGATATTTTAGCCAGAATGCCTTCTGAAAATAAGAAGGGGTCAGCTAACCACTCCCCTCCCCAGAACAGATGTGAGCATAGACTTTTTGTCTTATGGTGGGAGGTCAACTTTACAAGTTTACAAGCATATAATAAAGTACACAATATGCTTTTTCTTTCTTTCTTTTTTTTTCACAATGTGCTTTTTCAAATGATCACACCTATTATGTAAATCACCAGTTTCATTATTCTGAAGATAAAAAGAATTGCCAGTTTCAGTTATAAAAATTACAGAGCTAAAGTTGCATCTTGAACAGTGTAAAACTGCCTGAAACTTCTATGTGTGCTTTATGTCTCTGGATTTCATACTGTTGCCCCTTGACATTTTGTAAGTTTACATTTGTTTTCATTTGCTCATCTGTCACATTCCCCAGATATGATTATCTTGTCTGTGAGTATTCCTTAATAGACTATTAGCTCATGGATAGATATTAATGTGGACAGGATACAGATTCCACCCCCCACTCCCCACCCGCCTTGGCAGGGCATCACTGAGAAGTGAAATCAGATGCCTGTCGCCATGGACCAGTCGTCTTTCCGCTGGGGCTGGTTTCCCTGGAGACGGGAGACATGCCTGTCCAGGTTGAATGGGTGACCAGAGGAGCAGACACCAGGACGGGCATCCATAGTGACATCTTGTGTCTCAGGACTCCTGTCCTGTGATGGCCTCATGTCCCCTCTGGGGAATGTGGGGTCCCTTCTTTCTGCTCCCATGGTGTCTCTCTTGCCACCGGGTCTTGTTTTGCTGGGTGCCTTGGTTCAGAGTTGACTGCTGTCCGCAGAGCTGAGAGTGTCCATGTCTGGGGCTGCAGGAGGTGGTCACAGGAGCCAAGGGGGGGCGTCTTCCAGCAGCACAGTCATCACAGAGCCCAGTCTGTATGGAAGGAAGAGCCTGGTGTGTGGCTATCTTGCTCAACTCGGTGGTGATCACAGCAAACACAGAGCTTACAGGGTCCTGCACCTGTGAGCCTGCACTGGCCCAGGAGCTGCATCCATCCCCATCTGGTCCTCAGGGCTGGGTCATTGTCAGCACTGTGCAGGTGACACAGGCAGCCAGACCATGCCTGTGGACCCCACCCCACCCTGCCTCTCTGTTTTTTAAAAAAATAATTTTATTTTATTTTTGGCTATTCTGGGTCTTAGTTGTTGTGCAGGCTTTTGCAGGTTGTGGCAAGCGGTGGCTACTTCTAGTTGTGGTGCTTGGGCTTCTCATTGCAGTGGCTTCTCTTGTTGCCGAGCACGGGCTGTAGGGCACCCGGACTCGTTAGCTGTGGCTCCCAGGCTCTAGAGCGTGGGCTCAAGACCAGGAGCTGCAACTACTGGGAAAATCCCCTGGAGAAGGGAATGACAACCCACTCCAGTATTCTTGCCTGGAGAATTCCATGGACAGAGGAGCCTGGCAGGCTACAGTCCATGCGGTCACAAAGAGTTGGACACAACTGAGAGACTAACACTTCTACTACTATGGGCTTAGTTGTTCCACAGCATGTGGGATCTTCCCAGACCAGGGATCCAACCTGTGTTTCCCGCATTGGCAGGCAGTCTTTAGCACTGAGCAACCAGGGAAGACCTCTCTGTTGTTTTTTAAAGATTGATTATTTTCATTGTGGTGTAATTGACATGTAACATTGTATTAGTTTCAGGGGAACAACATAATGATTCGATATTTCTATTGGTTGGGAAGTTTGATGTTCACCCCAAGTCTAGCTAACATCCATCAACGAACATAGTCACTGTTTTTTTCTTGTGAAGAGAACTTTAACAATCTGCTCTCTTAGCTAGTTTCAAATACACAACACAGTATTTCTAACTGTAGTCCCCGTGCTGTACATTACATTCCCAGGACACTTATTTTATAACTGCAAGTTGTATCTGTCAACTCTCTTCACTCATTTCACCAAACTTCCTCAACACCCACCTCTGTCAGCCACCAGTCTGTTCTCTGTATATATAAAATTGTTTTGTTGGTTTTTTTTTTTTAATTCCACATATAAGATCATACAGCAGTTATCTTTCTCTGTCTGACTTGTTTCACTTAGCATAATACCTTCAGTGTCTATCCATGTTGTCACAAATGGCAAAATTTCATTCATTTTAAACATGAATAATACTGAATAATTGAATTGACTATTGAATAATATTCACTGTATGTATGTGTGTTATATATTATGTATATATGTGTGTTTTTTCTTTATACATTCATCCATGGATAGACACTTAGATTGGTTCCATGTCTTGGCTATTGTAAATAATGCTGCAGTGAACAAGGGGCTGCATATATATCTTTTCAAGTTAGTGTTTTTGTTTGCATATATACCCAAAAGTGGAGTTGCTGCATCATATGTTAATTCTATCTTTAATATTTTGAGCAACCTCCATACTGATTTCCAGAGTGTCTGCACCAATTTATATTCCCACCAACAGTCTCATTTTCTCCACATATATGCCAATACTTGTCATCTCTTGTCTATTTGGTGACAGCCATTCTGACAGGTGTGAGGTGATATCTCACGGTAGTTTTGATTTGCATTTCCCTGATGATTAACAATCTTGAGCATCTTTCATGTGTCTTTTTGGTCATCTGTATTTCCTTTAGAAAAATGCCTATTCAGATACTCTGCCCACTTTAAAAATTGGATTGACTGGGGTTTTTTTGGTATTGCTAAGTCCTGTCTGACTCTTTGTGACCCCATGGACTGTAACCCACCAGTCTTCTCTGTCTGTGGGATTTTCCAACAAGAATACTGGAGTAGATTGCCATTTCTTTCTCCATCCTTTTTTTTTTTTCTTTTAACACTTACATTTTCATGTTCACCCTGAGCACTGAAGGACATCTTTTAGTTTAGAGGTCAGGAAACCAAGGCCCACAGGTGGCTGTCTGCCTCCAGACATGTTTTACTTGGCTCTTGCAGTGTTAAGTGTTTATTTGCTAGCACTTAAAACTTGAGACAGTTGAGTTCAGTTGCTCAATCATGTCTGACTCTTTGCAACCCCATGACTGCAGCACTCCAGGCTTCCCTGTCCATCACCAACTCCCGGAGCAAGCTCAAACTCACATCCGTTGAGTTGGTGATGCCATCCAATCATCTCATCTTCTGTTGCCCCCTTCTCCTCCTGCCTTCAATCTTTCCCAGCATCAGTCTTTTCAGATGAGTCAGTTCTTTGCATCAGGACACCGAAGTATTGGAGTCTCAGCTTCAGCATCAGTCCTTCCAATGAATATTCAGGACTGTTTCCTTTAGGATTGATAGGTTTGATCTCCTTGCTATCCAAGGGACTCTTAAGAGTCTTCTCCAACACCATAGTTCAAAAGCATCAATTCTTTGGCACTCAGCTTTCTTTATAGTCCAACTCTCACATCCATACATGACTGCTGAAAAAAACATAACTTTGACTAGACAGACCTTTGTTGGCAAAGTAATGTCTCTGCTTTTTAATATGCTGTCTAGGATAGTCATAGCTTTTCTTCCAAGTAGCAAGCGTCTTTTAATGTCATGGCTGCAGTCACCATCTGCAGTGATTTTGAAGCCCATGAAAATAAAGTCTGTCACTGTTTGCATTGTTTCTCCATTTATTTGCCGTGGAGTGATGGGACCGGATGCCATGATCTTTATTTTTTGAATGTTGAGTTTTAAGCCAACTTTTTCACTTGCCTCTTTCACTTACATCAAGAGACTCTCTCTTTCTTCTTCGCTTTCTGCCATAAGGGTAGTGTCATCTGTGTTATCTGAGGTTATTGGTATTTCTCATGGCAATCTTGATTCCAGCTTGTGCTTCATCCAGCCCAGCATTTCTCATGATGTACTCTGCATGTATGTTAAATAAGCAGGGTGACAATATACAGCCTCGACATACTCCTTTCCCAATTTTGAACCAGTTTATTGTTCCATGTCCAGTTCTCACTGTTGCTTCTTGACCTGCATACAGATTTCTCAGGAGGCTGGTAAGGTGGTCTGGTATTCCCATCTCTTGAAGAATTTCCCACAGTTTCTTGTGATCTACACAGTTAAAGGCTTTGGCATAATCAATAAAGCAGAAGTAGATTTTTTCTGGAACTCTCTTGTTTTTTCTATGATCCAATGGATGTTGGAAATTTGATCTCTGTTACCTCTGCTTTTCTAAATCCAGCTTGAACATCTGGAAGTTCACGGTTCATGTACTGTTGAAGCCTGGCTTGGAGAATTTTGAGCATTACTTTCCTAGCATGTGAGATGAGTGCAATTGTGTGGTAGTTTGAACATTCTTTGTCATTGCCTTTCTTTGGGATTGGAATGAAAAGTGACCTTTTCCAGTCCTGTGGCCCCTGCTGAGTCTTCCAAATTTGCTGGCATATTGAGTGTAGCACTTTCACAGCATCATCTTTTAGGATTTGAAATAGCTCAACAGGAATTCCATCACCTCCACTAGCTTTGTTTGTAGTGATGATTCGTAAAGCCCACTTGACTTCACATTCCAGGATGTCTGGCTCTAGGTGAGTGATCACATTATCATGGTTATCTGGGTCATTAAGATCTTTTTCGTATAGTTCTTCTGTGTATTCTTGTCATCTCTTCTTAATAGCTTCTGCTTCTGTTAGGTCCATACCATTTCTGTCCTTTATTGTGCCCATCTTTGCATGAAATGTTCCCTTGGTATCTCTAATTTTCTTGAAGGGATCTTCAGCCTTTCCCATTCTATTGTTTTCCTCTATTTCTTTGCATTGATCACTGAGGAAGGCTTTCTTATCTCTCCTTGCTGTTGTTTGGAGCTTTGCATTTAAGTGGGTATATCTTTCCTTTTCTCCTTTGCCTTTTGCTTCTCTTCTTTTCTCAGCTATTTGTAAGGCCTCCTCAGACAACCATTATGCCTTTTTGCATTTCTTTTCTTGGGGATGGTTTTGATCACTGCCTCCTGTACAGTGTCACAAACTTCCATCCATAGTTCTTCAGGTGCTATGTCTATCAGATATAATCCCTTGAATCTATTTGTCACTTCCACTGTATAATTGTAAGGGATTTGATTTAGGTCATACCTGAATGGCCTAGTGGTTTTCCCTACTTTCTTCAATTTAAGTGTGAATTTGGCAATAAGAAAGTTCATGATCTGAGCCACAGTGAGCTCCCGGTCTTGTTTTTGCTGACTGTATAGAGCTTCTCCATCTTTGGCTGCAAAGAATATAATCAATCTGATTTCGGTATTGACCATCTGGTGACATCCATGTGTAGAGTTGTCTCTTGTGTTGTTGGAAGAGGGTGTTTGCTATGAACAGTGCATTCTCTTGGCAAAACTGTTAGCCTTTGTCCTGCTTCATCTTGTATTCCAAGGCCAAACCTTGGTTTACTCCAGGTATCTCTTGACTTGCTACTTTTGCATTCCAGTCCCCTATGATGAAAAGGACATCTTTTTTGGGTGTTAGTTCTAGAAGACCTTGTAGGTCTTCATAGAACCATTCAATTTCAGCTTCTTCAACATTGCTGGTTGGGACATAGACTTGGATTACTCTGATACTGAATGGTTTGCCTTGGAAACAACAGAGATCATTCTGTCATTTTTGAGATTGCACCCAAGTACTGAATTTCAGACTCTTTTGTTGATTGTGAGGGCTACTCCATTTATTCAAAGGGATTCTTGCCCACAGTAGGAGATATAATGGTCACCTGAGTTAAATTCGCCCATTCCAGTCCATTTAGTTCACTGGTTACTAAAATGTCGATGTTCACTCTTGCTATCTCCTGTTTGACCACTTCTAATTTGCCTTGATTCATGGACCTAACATTCCAGGTTCCTATACAATATTGCTCTTCATAGCATCAGACTTTACTTCCATCACCAGTCATAGCCACAACTGGGCACTGTTTTTACTTTGGCCCCATCTCTTCATTCTTTCTGGACCTATTTCTTCATTCTTCTCCAGTAGCATATTGGGCACCTACTGACCTGGTGAGTTCATCTTTCAGTGTCATATCTTTTTGCCTTTTCATACTGATCATGGTTCTCAAGGCAAGAATACTGAAGTGCCCTTCCCTTCCCTTCCCTTCCCTTGCCCTTCCCTTCTTCAGTGGACCACGTTTTGTCAAAACTCTACACCATGGTCTGTTCATCTTGGGTGGCCCTACATGGCATGGCTCATAGTTTCATTGCGTTAGACAAGGCTGTGGTCCATGGGATCAATTTGATTAGTTTTCTATGATTGTGGTTTTCATTCTATCTGCCCTTTGATAAGAGGATAAGAGGCTTATGGAAGCTTCCTGATGGGTGAGACTGATTGTGGGGGAAACTGGGGCTTGTTCTGATGGGCGGGGCCATGCTCAGTAAATCTTTAATCCAATTTTCTCTTGATGGGTGGGGCTGTGTTCTCTCCCCATTGTTTGACCTGAGACCAAACTGTGGTGGAGGTAGTGAAGATAATGGCGACCTCCTTCAAAAGGTTTCTGGCATGCACTGCGGCAGTCAGTGCCCCCAACCCTGCAGCAGGCCACTGCCGACCTATGCCTCCACCGGAGACTTGTGGGCACTCACAGGCCAGTCTGGGTCAGTCTCTTGTGATCACTGCTCCTTTTTCTTGGGTTCTGATGCACATAGGGTTTTGTTTCTGCCCTCCAAGAGTCTGTTTCCCCAGTTCTGTGTAAGTTCTGTAATCAATCCCACTGGCCTCCAAAGTCAAATTCTCTGGGCGTTCTCAGTCCCTTTGCCAGATCCCAGGTTTGGAAATCTGTTGTGGGTCCTAGAACTTTCTTAACAGTGAGAGAATTTCTTTGGTATGATTGTTCTGCAGTTTTTGGGTTGTCTGCTCAGCAGCTCTATGGTGAGGTTAATGGCGACCTCCAAGAGGGCTTATGCCACAGGCTGTGTGGCCAGGTGGCTTCATCCAGAGTCCCTGCCCCTGTGGTAGGCCACTGCTGACTTGTACCTCTGCAGGAGACTCAAATACAGGTCTGGCTCAGTTTCTGTGGGGTCTCTGTGTCCTTGTGCGCACAAGGTTTTGTTTGAGCCCTCCCAGCATCTCTGGCAGGTATGGGGTTTGATTCTAAATGCAGTTTTGACCCTCCTACCATCTTACTGGGGCTCCTCCTTTGCCCTTGGATGTGCGGTATCTTTCTTTGGTGGGATTCAACCTTCTCCTCTAGATGGTTATTCAGCAGCAAGTTGTAATTTTGGAGTTCTCGCAGGAGATGATGAGCACACGTGCTTCTACTCCGCCATCTTCTATAGATAATAAACTTGGGACAGTTCACAGTAAAATTCCAAGGAAGGAATTGCTCAGCATCTTTGAGGGATTATCTTGTCTCTGACACCTGGAAAGCAGAGCCCCTTCTATGTGACCGTGGCTGGCTGGTAGCTTCTGGGGCTGTACAGGTAACTCCATTACTTGGTCTTCTGGTGCCTATCAGTGCATCGTGGCTTCCGGCAGTTTCTGGAGGGATTGAGAAGGAGGTGCATCTGGGCTTTAACATGATTGCCTGGCAGTATCACCTGTGCTGGGGGGTGGGCTGGGCTGGGCTGGGGGCCCCAGTGACAGAAATTTACCCCCCTGGCTTAGCCTGCAGGGGTGTGTGAAAGAGGGAGGCGGTCAGTTGAGGTGAAGTTCGCCCTGGAGTGAGCCCTGAGGACAAGACTGCCCTGGTCACAGGAAATGTGTATTTGGGGAACAGGACTTTCCGGCCCAGAACCGCTGTGCTCATGGCAAATTGGGTACCAGAAACGCAGCCAACATGGTGGTTGCAGCCTCCCCTTCCTCCTCAGTCAGCTTTGCTCTTCTCTGCCAGTGTTTATGAGCATGTTGTGATTTTCTGTGGTGTGTTTCTTAAGGGTTATTTAATTTGGCATCAATTGTTTGCTCTTGTCTTAGCCTCTTCTTTGTGATGTGAAGAAATCCATTCTACAGTTTCTAAAGCTGTATTGAACATACCTGCTACCAACCCCCTGCTGCTTGCTTGTAGAAAATCAGTGGTTTTTGCTATTCTTTCTGAGTACTCAAGGGCGCTGATTTTGGAAAAGAAAAGTAAGATACTCCCATGGTGGTAAAGACAATTCAAGTGAGGAGAGAAATACAGAGGGAGCAATTTTTCCAGGAGAACTCCTGCCTGCTGCTGGGGTCCCTGGAGGGCACCCTGCTGGTTTCCTCCTGGGATATTTGAATGGAAGGCAGCCTTTGGGACTGGAAGATTTTAAAAAAAATTTAATTTTGTTAAAATACACATGGTTAGATAGCATCACCAATTCAATGGACATGAACTTGAACAAACTCTGGGAGATAGTGAAGGACAGGGAAACCTGGCGTGCTGCAGTCCATGGGGTTGCAAAGAGTTGGACACGACTGAGTGATGGAACAATAGCAACAAAATACACATAAGAAAAGTCTTCCCTCTTAACCATTTTTCAGTGTACGGTTCAGTGGCATTAAGTACGTTCACGTTGCTCTGCAAACCTCTCTGCCATCTGTCTTTCCCTCTTTTCATCTTGCAAAACTGCAACTCTGTCCCCATGAAATACTAACTCCCTGCTAGCCCCTGCCTCAGCCCCTGGCACCCACCACCTAGTTTTTCTTTTCTTTTTTTAAAAAATTCTTGGTTGCATCGAGTGGCATATTGGATCTTAGTTCCCTGACTGGGGATTGAACCCATACCCTCTGCATTGGAAACATGGAGTCCTAACCACTGGACCACCAAGGACATCCTGACACCATTCCTTTCTGCCTTTAGGAATTTGACTCCTTCCCAGGTGGCTCAGTGGTAGAGTCCACCTGCCAGTGCAGAAGACCTGGGTATGATCCCTGGGTCGGGAAGATCTGCTGGAAGAGGAAATGGCAGTCCACTCTAGTATTCTTGCCTGGGAAATCCCATGGACAGAGGAGCCTGGCAGGCTATAATGGGACATGATTGAGCTACTGCGCACATAAGCATGCACACACAGGGACCTCGTAGAAGAGGAGTCACACAGTATTTGCCCTTCTGTGACTGGCTTATTTCACTTAGCATGATGTCCTCAAGGTTTGTCCATGTTGTAGTGGGTGTCAGAATTTTGGGGAAGGAGACTGTCAGGATGGGATGGGGGGAGGTTAACCATGGACACCCCCCGAATTCCTGTGTCAGCCTCATCCTGGCTTGATCCTTGGGGGAAGATATTTCCCAGCATTTGGTCAAGCAGGGTTGCTGAGATGGCCTTTGTGCAGGTCCTGTGAGAGGTATGCCCTTAATCCAGAAGAAATTTTTAAAAAAATATTTATTTATTTGGCTGCACTTGGTCTTGGTTGTGACATGTGAACTCTTTTGTTGTGGCATGGGATCCAGCTCCCCCACCAGGGATTGAACCCAGGCTCCCTGCACTGGGAGCTCAGAGTCCTAGCCACTGGACCACCAGGGAAGTCCCAGAAATTTTTTAAAAAATTGATATTTATACTTTTGGGGCATAGCCTAACAGTTGCTAGAGTCCTGGACTAGCGTTATGTAAGAAAATCTTTACATGTTCAGCAGTTTTACACATGGTAGTGTATATGTTTCAGTGCTACTCTCTCAGTTCATCCCACCTCTCCTTCCCCCGTCATCATTTAGCTGCGACTGTCATCCTGAAGAACTCATGATGTACAATCAAATATCCTTATTTTTTTGTTTGTTTGTTGATAATATTTATAATGAATCATAAAATTCAGATAACAAGGAATTACCGAGTGAGCATGCAATGAAAATGTAGCGAGGATTGCCTGGCTGTGGTTTAAACCAAGTAAATGTCAGTCATTCTTTCTCATGGCTGCTTCTGTCCTTATTGTTGTGGAATATTAGGTGTTTACAGTTCAGTTAAATCACCCCTCTGCAGAATGCGGGGTGCTGTCCATGGTATTTCTGACTTGGGAGTACCTGGTGTCCTAGAGCCGACTATGGGGATCTCTGTTGTCAGGCCGGAGCCAAGTCTGATTTTGCACAGTGATCCTCCTTTCCCAGCTCTTCCTGAAGAGCTGGGGAAATCCCTTATTCCTCTTTTCACATCAGAGTCCTTCAAGTGGAGAATCCACTTCTGCATCCCGTTCCTTATGTGGCTTTTGTTCTACTTGCATATTCAGAGCCTTGTTACCCAGTTTTCATCTGGTGGTTTCTGGACATCTTGCCCTTCTGGACTTGCTAGGGCGAGATGTTGGCTGGTGACCATTCCCTCTGTGGCCTGGGCGGCTCCCACCCATGTAGCTCACTGCCTTCAGAGGGGCCGGTGGCCACCCAGAATCCCCCCCTTCCTTCCTTTGTCTGTGGCCTGCTGCTCGTGGCATTTATGAATGTTGGTATCAAAATGCAGAACATTTGTAACACTGATGAGTTCATCTGCTCACTTTAAAAGTTAGCATTCCAGACAGTTGAGATGATTTCACCTCAGAGTGAGGTCGCAGGCTGATGTCATAATCCTTGTGTTCTTGTCCTGAACCCGTCCTCTCTGCAGGTCAGGGCTTGGGTCCAGGACCCCCAACCCCCGGCCACACACTAACCTCTTGCTGAAGCAAGGGCCCTCGTCTCTTTGGCATTCCTCTGATCCCCCCAGCTCATGACCTTATTAAAAGGGAAAGCGAGAAGGGTTTGTCCTGACACTCCACTCCTGAGCACGCCTGAGCCTTCTGCTGGATAATCCCCTCTCGTCTGTCCATGATTGACACCCGGCTTATTGGCACGCGGCTTCCTCAATTTGCTTTTCTTTTCATCTCCGCTGCTCCCCATTATGTTCTAAAATTAATATTAAAAAATCCATCTAGTGCACAACAGAGTTCAAGTCAGACAGCACTGACAGGCTGATAATGAAAACAGCTGCCCCTCCTGCCCTGGGCATGCACACCCCAGCCCCAGGGAGCCCCAGGGTCTCTTCCTTGTCTGCTTTTATTCCAGTTTTATGGGGGGAAAAGGACACTTGTTATTATTTTTATTGTGGTAAAATAGCCATAACATGAAACTCACCATCTTAACCATTTTTAAGTGTATACAGCTCAGTGGCATTAAGTACATTCACATTGTTTGATGGATGTAGAGATGATCATACCAAGGAAGTACATCAGAGAAAGATACCATACGATATCACTTATATGTGGAATCTAAAACATGAGGTTTAAGAGGGAGAGGACATATGTATACCTATGGCTGATTCATGCTGATGGATGGCAGAAACCATCACAATATTGTAAAGTAATTATCCTCCAATTAAAATAAACACACAAAATAAAATATGACACAACCTATGTACAGAACAGAAACAGACACAGAGAACAGACTTGTTGCCAAGGGGGTGGGGAGGTGGAGGAGGGATGGCTTGGGAGTTTAGGATTAGCAGATGCAAACTTTTATCTATAGGATGGATAAATAACATGGTCCTACTGTATAGCACATGGAACCATGTGGTAAACCATAATGGAAAAAAATATGAAACAATATATGTGTATAACTGAATCACTTTGCTGTATAGCAGAAGTTAACACAACTTTGTGAATCAACTATACTTCAATAAAACCCTCATAGCTCAGTTGGTAAAGAATCCACCTGCAATGCAGTTTGAACCCAGGTTCAATTCCTGTGTCGGGAAGATCCACTGGAGAAGGGATAGGCTACCTGCTCCAGTATTCTTGGGCTTCCCTTGTGGCTCAACTGGTAAAGAATCCACCTGCAATGCAGGAGACCTGGGTTCAACCCTGGGTTGGGAAGATCCCCTAGAGAAGGGAAGAGCTACCCACTCCAGTATTCTGGCCTGGAGAATTCCATAGGCTGTATAGTCCATGGGCTTGCAAAGAGTTGGACACGACTGAGCGACTTTCACTTTCACTTTTTGATAAAACTTAAAAAAAAACAAACAAACAATGTTCACATTGCTGTGCAACCATTACCTTTCCAAGTCTTTTTGACCTTGCAGAACTGACACGCTACACCCACTGTAAACATTCACTCCCCATCCTCCCCTCCCCCAGCCCCAGGGAACCACCATTGGACTTTCTCTATGAATTTGATGGCTCTGAGACCTCAACAAAGTGGGATCACACACTGTGAGTTATTTTTTTAATTATTTATTTTTAAATTGAAAGTTAATTACAATATTGTTTTGGTTTCTGCCATACATCAACATGGATCAGCCATATGTCCTCTCCCTCTTCAGCCGACCTCCCGTCTCCCACCCTTCTAGGTTGTCACATAGCAACGGTTTGATTTCCCTAGCCATACAGCAAATTCCCACTGGCTATCTGTTTTACATATGTTAGTGTATGTGTTTCCATGCTACTCACCCCATTCATCCCACCCTCTCCTTCTTAACCCCCTCCCCTGTCATGTCCGTAAGTCTTGTGTGGTCAGTGTGTTCCACACAGCATGGTGTCCTGTGGTTCATCCCCACTTTGACACATCAGCATTTCCTTCCTCTTTAAGACTGAAAAATATTCCGTTGTGTGTATGTGGACCATGCTTTGTTTATCCGTTCTTCCGTCGATGGACACTTGGGTTATTTCCACCCTTCAGCTATTGTGGATAAAATGCTGCTGTAGACGTGGGTGTTCAAGTATGTTTTCAAGGCACTGCTTTCCCTTCTTTGGGGGTATACCCAGAACTGGGATTGTTGCATCACAGACGGTTACCATTTCTTCGTTTTTATAACTGACCTTATCTTGTTCTCAGATTCATTGTGCACTGGGTACATGGACATGTGTGCTCAATCGTGTCCAGCTCTTTGTGACCTCATGCACTGTAACCCTCCAGACTCCTCTGTCCATGGGATTTCCCAGGCAAGAAAACTGGAGTGGGTTGCCATTTTCTTTTCCAGAGGATCGTCCCGACTTGGGGATCAAACCCGCATGTCTTATGTCTTCTGCATTGCAGGCAGATTCTTTACCACTAGTGCCACCTGGGAAGACAAAACAGCGTGGTGGAGCCTGAAAATATTACATAATTACCATATGATCCAGCAATTCCCACTCTGAATATAGACATAAAACAACAGAAAGTGAAGACTCAGATATTTATTTGCATAGCCATATTCATAGCAGTGTTATTCACAACAACAAAAAGAGAACATAACCCAAGTGTCCATCAGCAGATGAATGAATAAACAAAACTTTGTCTCACAAAACATGGAACGCTGTTTTCACCCTCTAAAAAGGAAGGAACTTCTGACACATGTTACAACCTGGATGAACCTTGAGAACACTATGTTGACTGAAATAAACCAATCAAAATGGATAAATACTGTACTATTCCACTTACGCGAAAAACCTAGAGGAGCCAAATTCAGAAACAGAAAGTAGAATAGTAGGTGTCAGGGGCCAGGGGAGGAGGAGGGTGGGAACTTCGTCTTTAATGGGGACAGACTTTCAGTTTTGCATGATTAAAACAGTTCTGGAGGGACTTCCCTGGTGGTCCAGTGGTTAAGAATCCACCTGCCAATGCAAGGGACATGAGTCGGTCCCTGGTCCTGGACAATCCCACATGCATCAGAGCAAGTAAGCCCGTGTCCCACAACTACTGAACCTGTGCTCTAGCGCCTGTGCTCCACAAGGGAAACCCCCACAACGAGAAGCCCGAGCACCATTACTAGAGAGTAGCCACCACTCACCACAGAGACAAGCCTGCATAGTAACAGAGACCCAGTATAACCAAAAATAAGTGAATGAATTAATTTTTAAAAAGATTCTGGAGATTATAGAGTGAATGGACTTAACACCCTGAACCATTACCTAAGAAAATGGTTAAGATGGTACATTTTATATGTACTTTACTACAATTAGAAAGAAAAACCCTATCAATTGATTAGTTAGTCCATTTGGGGTAAAATATTGGTATACTTTTTGGACTATCAAAAAAGTTTTGGAGAACCAACTCATGTTTTCTGATTTTTTGGGTATTGGTATAAGCCTTGACTTATAAACAGTCTCAACTATTACATGTGGCTAAGAAACAAGTGACAGCAGAGTTAAATAAAGTTGGCATTTATAAAATGAAGGGAGAGAAAGGGTAGTCGAGGTCTTCCGTGACAATATATTTATCTCAAAGATCGCACGAACAAGGCAGTAAATTTACAAAATAGGATAGTGTCAGGCATGTCCAACATTCATGAAAATTGGCAAAAACACATTTCTCGCAATCAGCCTAGTGTTGTCAGTATAGTTATTGTCTTGAGAAAATCCCATTTGTAGAAAATAAGTGCTATAGAGCAAGGCACATAAAGTTGTAACTTGACAAGTTTTTCATTAAATGGAAGCTAGAAAGAGATGAGAAGATAACTGAAAAGCTGGCTAGCTTTACTTCTTGTCAATTTAGAGCTCCTAAGAAGACTAACCTCTCAGTTTTGTTCACCACCAAGTGCTTATTAATTGGGAGGGAGGGGCTGGTGACCTGGATGTTCGTGTCTCTGCTGGTGGTCAGCCGGCATGTGTAGTTTTCCAGTGAGTGTTAAGAGCTGTTAGCTTACAAGAAGCCTGACAGTCTATTTGTGATTGCTAAATTTCTCAAACATGTTAATAACTTGACTCTAGTTAGATGTGACAATTTAAGAATTGTAACTGACACATGGATACATTCCTGTTTTTGGAATTGAATGGCTAGTGTGAAACTATTGTCTTTAGGTATTTATACTTAGCATTAGAAAGTAGATCATTTTTTAACTTATGAAGGCTGGTCACATATTAACGTGCCTTTGATGGCATTTGTGCCAATAAGGGGAACTGACCTCTTCAGTCAGGGACTGGATTGCTAACTGTATTAACGGAGGACACTGCTCAGAGGTTGGGCTCCCCAGCACAGGGTATGGGCAGGGGGCCTGTCCTCTTCCTGGGCCAAACGTCTTGCTGCATAGGGGTGGGGCACTCACTGCACAAAGCCAGGTATCTGTGGAACCCCAGCTTCACTGCCCCTGGGCTTGCCACTCTGCCCATGTCACATTACCTGTCTGAATGCCATTCTCTAGGGACGGTAAGTCCTTGGTCATTGCGATAATCCTCACATAATGAGGTAAGACTTCTAGCTTGATTAAAATACTGAACCTATGAAAACCTAAGAGGTGATTCTATCTGACAGTAACAGTGAGAAGTACCTAGTGAGGCTGGAAAACCTTGGTGCCCTGGGTTGTACACAGAGAGATTGTGGGGTTTGATGACTGACTGACAAAGGGACTTGGGATGGTTTCGTGTTGATTTCAGAGGACAGTGGTCTTGGGGTCCTCCCTCAAGTAAAGGTGACTGTCTCCACCTCTGGTCCTAGGTTTGTATCACTGTTCTTTTCTGACACCTTTGCTGTGACTTCCCTGATTTTCCATATAGTCAGATTAGTTAGACTTTGTCCTCGTGTGCCCAGGAGAAGAGCATATATCACTGTGCATGTGTGCTCAGTGGTATCCAACTGTTTGTGACCCCAAAGACTGTAGCTCGCCAGACTCCTCTGTCCATGGGATTTCTCAGGCAAGAATACTGGAGTGGGTTGCCATTTTTCTCTTCCAGGGGATCTTCCCAATCTAAGGATCAAACCTGAGTCTCCTGCATCTCCTGCAGGCAGGTTCTTTACCTCTGTGCCACCTGGGAAGCCTTGTATATAACATTATTCTGGCCCAAACTAAAACAGAACTCATGCAGTATTGGTTCAAGGTTTGCTAAAATAAAATTAGAAGTGACGAGTATCCCCCAACCCTCTAGATTCTAGTATATGAAAACAAGGTGCTGCATTTTCAGAAGGGAACACTGCTAAGTGTAAGTCAGGTCTTCACCGAGCATCATACACCACAGTAAGTTTCCCATGGATCGATTAGTTGGTAAGTGTCCCATGGACTCCTTTGTTCAGCCCATGAGTTGGGTTGGGAATGTGTGCTGGGCATGGGTGTGGCCAGGCGGTTCTGTAAATGGGCCCACTCAGGGGTCTGCATTAAAGGACCTCACGCATGTCTAGTGGTGGCCAATTGTAAGCTGGGGGCACATCAGGGGTCACTGGGCCATGCGGTCTCAGCCCACAGATGGGTTCCTTGGCAGGGTGGTGGGGGCCTGTGAGGGTAGTAAGAGGGCAAGGACCTGTATGCAGGTGCCTGTCAGATCTCTCCATCCCCTGTACTTCGGCTTCGTTGGTCAAAGCAAGCCACAGTCAAGCAGCTCCAGGAGCGGACAAGGACTCCATCTTTTCATGGGAGGAGTGGCCAAGCAGTAGACTATTTTTGCAATCTGCTACTGGCACTCTTTTGAGCACTTCCCAAATGTTATATGTTAGTTATCTCCTGCTGTGTAACAAATCATCCCTAGACCTAATAGCTGAAAACAACCAATGCTCGTATGTCACAGTTTCTGTGGGTCAGAATCTTGGCACAACTTGTCCAGGTCCTCTGGCCAGGGTCTCTTGGGGCTGCAGTGAAGGTATCAGCTGGGGCTTCCATCATCTCATGGTGCTGCTGTGGGGACTGGATTCCAATCTCACTTGGAGGCTGAGGGTAGACTCCCAGTGCTCCCTGGGCAGGACCAGGAGACGGGTCACTGAGGGCCAGCACCCAAATTGTTTCCCACACACTGACCTCATGTAGTAAATGTACTCTCATTATCTTTCGTTTTCAATCAAGGAAATTACGGCAAAGAGAGGGTCCCCCAGGTGGCAAGTGGAAGAGCTGGGGTCAGATGCCAGGCTGAAGGACCACGACACTCTGCTTGCCATGAAAGACGTATTAAAGGGGAAAATTGACACAGCTGACCACAAATGCATTAGCACCCTGTGTGCATCCAACACCATCATCAGAATTGGCAAGTCAGGATATAACACTGTCTACCTGCCAATCCATCCTTATTATACTAAAAGCAGCCGTAAATCAATAGGAAAACATTACCATCGGATGGAAAATGTCTGCAGCAGACGCTAGTCGGCAGGTCATTGAAGAAATAGGAAAGGCAAACAAACAGGGCTGAACCCCATGAGTAATCAGAGAAATGCAAATTGAAACAGTTCTCTTCTTCTTCCTCCACCCTCTCTTTTTCCCCTTCTTTTACACCCAACTGGTGAAAGGGCTTTCAAATATTTGTCCTCAGTGTGGGTAAGCACATAGGAGGACAAATACTGTCATACCCACTGGAGGAAATGTTGATGGCTGTTATCTTATGGAATACAAACATTTATACCCTTTGGTCAAGTCATCTGCTTTTGAAGGGTTTGTATTAAAATCAAGGATATCAGTAAAATGTGTATATGAGGCTACTCACTGTGGCTTTATTTTTCTTAGTTGGAAATTGGAAGCAACCTGAATCTCCAGCAGTAGCAGATGGTTTTGTTGTTGTTGTTCAGTCGCTAATTCCCGTCTGACTCTTTGTGACCCCATGGACTGCAGCATGCCAGGCTTCTCTGTTCTTCACTATCTCCTGGAGTTTGCTCAAAGTCATGTCCACTGAGTCAGAGATGCCATTCAACCATCTCATCCTATCATCCCCCTTCTCCTCCTGCCCTCAATCTTTCCCAGCATCAGGGTCTTTTCCAATGAGTTGGCTCTTTATATCAGATGGCCAAAGTATTGGAGCTTCAACTGCAGCATCAGTTCTTCCAATGAATATTCAGGGTTGATTTCCTTTAGGATTGACTGGTTTGATCTCCTTGCTGTCCAAGGAACCATAAAGAGTCTTTCCTAGCACCACAGTTTGAAAACATCAATTCTTTGGTGCTCAGCTTTCTTTATAGTCCAGCTCTCACATCCATACATGACTACTGGAAAAACAATAGCTTTGACTATGTGGATCTTTGTTGGCAAAGTGATGTCTCTGCTTTTTAATACATTGTCTAGGTTTGTCAAAGCTTTCCTTTGAAGGAGCAAGCATCTTTTAATTTCATGGCTGCAGTTACTTGCATGGCTGCCGGATGGTTATAGTACCCATTTTAAAATTATATGCCCATTGATAGCGTATTTTCAAAGAATATTCAGTGGTGTAAGGAAATATTCATGTTATGTTAAATGGGCATAGCATGAGTCCTACTACAGTAGAATTCCAATTTTGCACAATGTAGGTATGCAGGGGGGAAAAACAGGCCTGAATGGAAACTGGTCAAAACACAGGCAGTGGTTATGTCCAGGGGGTGGGGGTGGTGGTTGTTCAGTTGCTGAGTTGTGTCTGACTCTGGGACCCCATGGACTGCAGCATGCCAGGCTTCCCTATCCTTCACTAATGGTGCCTTAGTGCCTGGTCCTTGTTCTTATCCAGCTCATCCTTCAGTGACTGCAACGACCTCTCTCATCTCTTTTGAGCAATTTCCTAAGTGAACCATGTTTTTTTTCTTGCCTGTTTGTTTTAAAATTTTTTACTTATTTATTTTTATGTTTGGTGCACAGGGTCTTCATTGCTGCACATGGGCTTTTCTCTAGTTGAGGCAAGTGGGAGCTACTCTCTAGTTGTGGTGGCTTCTTTTGTTGTAGAGGCTCTAGGGCATGGGGACTCAGTAGTTGTGGCACTTGGGCTTAGTTTCCCCAAGGCATGTGGGATTCTTTCTAACCAGGGATCAAACCGTTGTCCCCTGCATTGGCAGGTGGATTCTTATCCACTGAACCACCAGGGAAGCCTGAACCATGTTTATTTTAATGAAGGAAAGTCCCACCAAATTTCCAGCAGGTCTTGTTGGATCTGGCAATCCTCGGGGTCAAATACCAGGTGCACGCATTCAGGGGTGGCACGGAGGGTCTACTGCCAAGCCAGCAGGGAAGGTGGGATCTGTGGGGACCCTCGGGGGCCCTGGCGGGACAAGGGGTTGGTATTCTTGGAGTTAAGTGTCCCTAAGTCATCATCTCAGAAAAACCCAGATTGTATTTGTGTATTTTGTGTTTTCACATTAGTTTTCCCAAACCTAATTTCAAACAAGGTGAGCTAGTAGCGGACGGAGAAAGTGAGATTAAATCTGATCCATCTGGTCAAGCCATCTCATTTTCAGTTTTCCAGAGGCAACACACCATTTATCATTGGAAAGAGTTTTCAGGAGCTTGCATGTGAACTGTTCTGTTACAGACTTGGAAAAATAAAACTCTGTTCTTTTCATACTTGTGATGAACATTGTCATTTATTGATGGTTCCTCTGACTACCTGTGAGCATCATGTGTAAGATTACATTGGTCAGTGTCAATGCTCAATGCCAGGGCACTGGAGGAATGAGTACCTGGCATTTAGGGTACAGAACAGAATGGATTTTGTGACCTGGGTCGACTTTCCATCAGAGGTGCCCTGCTCAGTGCCCGAGTACCCACCCTGGGGTTCCTGTAGGAGGTGAATTCCATATTGGGAACATCCCTACATCAGGGCTGAGAGACTGACGGGTGCCACAAGGGCTCCTGAATGTCCACTGTGTGTCTTCACTCCAAGCCTCCACGTCTATGAAGGATATTGTTTCCTCTCACTGTGCTGTTTTATGGAGGGCTTGTGTCTGGACTGAGAGATGATCCACATGTGGGCCAGGGCTTTTAAAAGCACACCTGGTGGCTTAAATTAGAAATGAAAGCATCTTGTGATCACTTCAGTAGCTCCTGCACCAAAACTGGGCTTCCCAGGTGGTACAATGGTAAAGAACTCGCCTACCAATGGAGGAGATGTGGGTTTGATCCCTGGGCTGGGACGATTTCCCCAGAGGAGGAAGTGGCAACCCACTCCAGTATTCTTGCCTGGGAAATCTCATGGACAGAGGAGCCTGTTGGGCTGTAGTCCATGGGGTCGCAAAGAGTCAGACATAACTGAGCAAGCATGCACGCATCAAAATTGGAAGAATACTGAGATTATTAGCATGGCTCATGTGCAAAGATGATACAGAAACTTGTGAAGCATTCCCTATTTTTGTACACCTGAAACAATAATAATATTTTAGATCAACTGTAACTCAGTAAAAGAAAAACAAGGAAAGGACCTTGCATTTGTATTTATTAAAGGGAAAAACTAAATAATTGGAAGTTGCATTAGTCTCATTTTTTTTTTTAAGAAACTAAAATGATCTTTAAGAACCTGGATAAAAAAAAAAAAAAAAGAACCTGGATATGTCTTGAACAGAATGGGAATCAGGTGGTAGCAAGAGGACCTCGGCCTGCCAGACCGTGAAGTCATGTGTTTGGTGAGGGCAGACACGTTTGCTGGGTAGCACAGGTGCTTAGACGTGGTTTCACCTCAACCAGCCACAGAACAGCTTTTTTTCCTATGTGGAAATCTTTGATGGCATACTTGATTCTGTGTACTTCAAAAGTTTTCTAATTTGTTGGATTTTTCTAATTTGTTGGGTCATGGTCCCAACAATGAGATGTCACCTCATACCTGACAGAATGGCCATTGTCAAAAAGACTAGAAATAACAAGTTTTGGTGAGAATATGGAGAAACGGGAATCCTTGTGCACTGTTGGTGGGAATGTAAGTTGGTGTAGCAACTATGGAGAACAGTATAGAGGTTTCTCAAAAGACTAACAATAGAACCATATGATCCTGCAGTCTTACTCCTGGCGTATATCTGGAGAAAACCATTTTTCAAAAGATACATACATCCCAATGTTCACTGTAGCACTATTCACAATAGCCAGGACATGTAAGCACCCTAGATGTCTATCGACAGAGGAATGGATAAAGAAGATGCGGGACATATATGCACATGGAATATTACTCAGCCATTAAAAAGAATGGAGTTTTGCCATTTGTAACAACATGGATGGGTCAGAAGGGTATTCTACTTAGTGAAATAAGTCAGACAGAGAAAGACAAATGCTGTATGTTTTCACTAAAAAATAAAAAAGTGAATAAAAAATAATTAAATATGCTTTGACTTGTGTTTCCAATTACAAAAGAAGTTTATGCTTATTATAAGAATTTGTGGTTGGCAGAATAGTAACCACTCCCCACCAAAAATGTCCATGTCTTTTCCTGGGAATCTTTTAGGTTATGAGGCAAAGGGGATGTGGATGGAGTTAAAGTTTCTGATCAGCTGCCCTTGAGAAGAAAGATTGTCTCAGATTATCTGGCTGACCCCAGGGTCCTTCTAAGTGGAAGAGGGAGGCAAAAGGGGAGAGCTGGAAGGAGATGCGGCTGCAGTGAGGTGTCAGAGAGAGATGGCTTTGCAGATGGAAGAAGGGGCTGTGAGCCAAGGAGTGTGGGAAGAAGCTAGAAAAGGCAAGGAAATGGGTAGATCCCAGAGCCTCGAGATAGGTTGCAGCTCAACTAGCACCTTGAGTCTAACCTCCTGAGACCCATGTCTAGCTTCTGACCCACAGAACTGTGAGATGACACATTCATGTAGCTTTAAGATGAAACATTTGTATAGCTTTCAGCTGCTGACTTTGCAATAATTTGTCACAACAGCCATAGAAAATGAGGACAGACATGAAACAATATGAACCAAAAGAAAAGGCTGATCCTACCCTCTCCCATCTCATGGTCCCACTGAGGACCCAGGCTCCTCCTCCTCTCTGCTTGCCGCCTTTAGCATCTGGCTATGCCCCCACTCTTATCGTCTCAGGCTTACAGCAGGGTGACCTCCTAAACACTGAAGAACATAACATGAAAAGTCCATTTCTGGCCTTGTTTTTGCAGCTTCGGGCTTTCTTCTGGTTCTCAGGGTCATTGTTTAGTTCTTTTGCTTGTTGCCTGCATGAATATAAATCGTATGCTTACACTGCTCTTTTTGATATATTGCTTTTAAAAATAAAGTGGACTTGAAGCACACAAAATAGGTCCAACCCTAATCCTTTTATTCATACACACTCCCTCACCATTCTGTGCCTGACCAACATTATTAAATTAGGTATTATTTTTAGAAATGTAAGATGTACTTATAAAACCCACCTCTTCAATCACAATGGGCCTTCACAATAACCTATGTTTAACCTGCCCCCCTGCTTCTCCCACTCAAGTTAACCCACCTCTTGAATCTTATCTCATTCACTCACATCCCTTTTTATAGTCTTATTGTATCTATATATCCTGAAAAATCTGCTTTTACTTTGTCATTTTTACCTTTAAAAAGAGAGTACCCCTCTGCCTTTCACCTTCTGGGACTAACCTTTTCCCACTAAACTTGTTGTTTACTTGCTAAGTCATGTCCAATTCTTTTGCAACCCCATGGACTGTCCTATAGCCTGCCAGGCTCCTCTGTCCTTGGGACTTCCCAGGCAAGAATACTGGAGTGGGTTGCCATTTCCTCCTCTAGGAGATCTTCCCGAACCAGAGACCAAACCCTCATCTCCTGCATTGGCAGGCAGCTTTTTTAACACTGAGCCACCAGGGTAGCCCCTTCCACTGAATTGTTGTTGTTGTTGTTGAGTCACTCAGTCCTTTCTGACTCTTTGCAACCCATGGACTGAAGCATACTAGGCTTCCACTGAATAGTAATTTTGTTGCAGTTCCTTCCTGGTGTGTGGACCACGTAGTTACCTTTGACTGTGCTGTGAAAACATCACATGGTTTATTTGACTGCTCCTCATGGATGGACATCTGAACTGTTCGCAGGTTGTTGCTGTTATGAACAGTTGAGAACATTCTCACACTGGTTTCCTGGTGCACATGTTCCAAATTTTCTTCTGGAGTATAAACCCAAGAGTCAGACTCTGGGCATAAGGTGTGTAGATGGATGATGCTATAGGTAATGCTCAACTGGTTCCCAGAGCAATTGCTCTGTTTGCAGCCTCTCTCCCTACCTCCCTCGGCCATCCTCCTACCTCTTGATCTTACAAAATCCATGCTCTCTCCAGCCCTGAGGATTGTCAGACTTCAAAGATTGTTCCTCAACGAGATGAGTGTAAAATGATTTTTGACCTGTGTTTTTCTAGTCACTCTGACTTTCACTATCTGTTCCTGTATCTGGTGACCACAGGGATGTGTGGACCTCCACCGTCCCTATAGGCCCCCTGCTCTGACCTCATGGTTTCTGTTGCCTGTCATTTTTATTTCTTCTTGTGATTGTTTTACGGCTTTAAATCACGTATTTAAACTTCTCTAACGTGATGTGCTGTCTTGGCACAGAAGCTCGTGGGTGAGGGAGGAAATCCAGCCCCCATCACCTGTCTCTTTACCTCCCTGCTGCTGTCACCTGGGCCTTTGCTCTGAATAGTATTTCAGACTCTTGTGCTTGTCTATAAATAGATTTTAAAGTCTGAAGACTAACCAGCCTCATTTTTTGGAAAGTGATGTGTGCTTTTTATCCAATGCAGAACGAAACTCCAAGGTTGACTGTACCTTTGCCGCTCTAAGGAGAATTGTTCACGTGTCGGGGCAGAGCTCCTATGCACGTCACCCAACTGCCCCCAAGTCTAACATATCATCGCACATAACCATGATGTTTTGTTGAAAAGTAAAAGTTAATATGGTGATATCAACTCATCTACAGACTTCATTTGGAGTCCACCAGTTTTCCCACTGATGACCTTCTTTGTTCCAGGGTCCAATCCCAGACACATGAGTCATTTAATCATCATCTCTCTTCAGACACCTCTAATCTGAGGCAGTTCCTCAATCTTTCCTTGCTTCTCATGACCTTGATATTTTTGAAGGGTACCAGTCAGGTGTTTTGTAGATGTTCCCTCCACGTGGGTTTGTCTGATGTTTGCTTATCATCGGGATGGGATTATGAGCGGAGGGGAAAATGCCTCAGAGGCTTCCTCTCGTTGCCTCTTGTGATGCCATCAACACCTGACTTACCACTGGTGATATTAACTTTGATCGCCTGGTCAAGGTAGTGCCTGCCTGGTTTCTCCACTGCAACATTGGCATCCTCCCCCTTCCACACTCTGGGGGCTATTACCCCCTCTTAAAGGTGAAAACACCAAGTTCAGCTTGTGATGGGAAGGGCAGGTCTGCAGGGCTGCTCAGGTCCAGATCAGGGTTTGGTCCAGGTCCATGGTATCGAGCTCTGCTCCTAGAACTTCAGACTTTGACTTTCCAGGGAGGGGCCTCCATAGCCGTGTTTTTGACTTGCTGGCTAGGAGACTGTTTGGCTTTTCAATTTTTTACTGAATTCTTGTTGTCTTTTACCCCTTGTCCTTGCTTAAGTAAGCGACATGTTCCTGAATGCCAAGACAGAGGCTCAAATGATGCCCAATAGCCTTGGCCATAAGGAGGGTTTTTAGCATTGATATTCAGGGCTGGATGGAGGTGAGTTTTCAGTCACTTAGGAGGACACCACTTTTTTCACTCAAGATCCAAAGTCTTGGGGTGGACGCATGCTAGGTCACTTCAGTCATGTCCGACTGTGCGACCTCATGGACTATATAGCCCACCAGGCTCCTCTACCCATGGGATTCTTCAGGCATGAATACTGGAGTGGGTTGCCATTCCCTTCTCCAGGGGATCTTCCCAACCCAGGGGTCAAACCCCTGTCTCCTGTGTCTCTGACATTGGCAGGCGAGTTCTTTACCACTAGCGCCACCAAGATCTTGTGGGGAACTGTCTTATTTGAAAAAATATTCTGGGAATTCACGTTTTCGCTGCCAATACCAATGTGATTTGCATTTATTTTGGAAATCCAAGCACATTTTATCCACCCTACAGGCACTAATGAAGAGCTGATGAACCGCTGAGACACTGGTTCAAATAAATGATTACAGTCAGCGAGAGGAGTGCAAACGGGACCCTGATGAGAGATAATCAGGAGTGAGTGGAAGGGATGATTTTATTAATTACCCATACTCTAAATGTAGCTCCAGAATTGTGAATAATGAAAGAAATTAGAGCTGGCACGTTTTGTAAAGTGCTCAGCTACTCTTAAAACAGGCTCCCTGGTAGAGAAGACTTTGTAGGATATCCTTCGGCATTTAGTTATTTATTTTTTGTGTTTAGAACTGGTTACTCATCTCCTCTTGGAATCTAGATAATCAGTTTCTTTTAATAATTTTAACACATTTAATTTTTATACTTTACCAAGAGCTGCAAAAAGACTGCAGTTATGGTTTCTTTCTTAAATCTGGGCCTTTGACTCATGTGCTCAGGAAATAAAGTATGATAGTCCCCCATAGGTGTCAGGTGCTGAGAACTCATCATGAACTGAAAGAGACCCCAGGTCCTTCAGTGAGCTGATTCCCCAGTGGCCTCTTGTATGGATTGAAGATGCTAGGAAGTTACAGGACAAGCCAGGGACATCTTCCAGGGCTTCAGTTTGGGACAGTTAAGTAATATATTGTTCAGTCACTAAGTTGTGTCTGTCCCTTTGTGACCCGATGGACTGCAGCACATCAGTCTTCCCTGTCTTTCACTATCTCCTGGAGTTTGCTAAAACTCACATCCATTGAGTCAGTGATGCCATCCAACCATCTCATTCTCTGTCGCCCCCTTCTCCTCCTGCCCTCAATCTTTCCCAGCATCAGGGTCTTTTCCAGCTCTTTGCATCTGGTGGCCAAAGGATTGGAGCTTTAGCTTCAGCATCAGCCTTCCAATGAATATTCAGGGTTGATTTCCTTTAGAATTGGTAGGCTTGGTCTCCTTGCTGTCCAGGGTACTCTCAAAAGTCTTCTCCAGCACCACAATGCAAAAGCATCAATTCTTCAGCACTCAGCTTTCTTTATAGTACAACTCTCACATCTATACATGACTGCTGAAAAAACCATAGCTTTGCGTATATGGACCTTTGTCAGCAAAGTGAAGTCTCTGTTTTTAATACACTGTCTAAGTTTGTTATAGCTTTTCTTCCAAGGAGCAAGCATCTTTTGATTTCATGGCTACAGTCACTGTCCGCAGTGATTTTTGAAGCCAAAGAAAATAAAATCTTCCACTCTTTTCATTTTATCACCATCTATTTGCCATGAAGTAATGGGACCGGATACCATGATCTTCATTTTTTGAATATTGAGTTTTAAGCCAGCTTTTTCACTCTCCTCTTTCACATTCATCAAGAGGCTCTTTAGTTCTTCTTCACTTTTTGCCATAAGGATGGTGTCATCTGCATATCTGAGGTTATTGATATTTCTCCTGGCAATCTTGATTCTAGCTTCTGCCTCATCCAGCCCGGCATTTCACATGCTGTACTCTGCATAGAAGTTAAATAAACAGGGTGACAGCATATAGCCTCGACATACTCTTTTCCCAATTTTGAACCAGTCCTTTGTTCTATGTCTGATTCTAACTGTTCCTTCTTGACCTGCGTACAAGTTTCTCAGGAGGCAAGTAAGGTGGTCTGGTATTCTCATCTCTTGAAGAATTTCCCACAGTTTGTTGTGATCCACACAGTCAAAGGTTTTAGCGTCGATGAAGTAGAAGTAGATTTTTTTTTTTTTTTTGGAATTCTCTTGCTTTTTCTGTGATCCAGCAGATGCTGACAATTCGCTCTCTAGATCCTCTGCCTTTTCTAAATCCAGCTTGTACATCTGGAATTTCTTGGTTCATGTACTGTTGAAGCCTAGCTAGAAGGATTTTGAGCATTACCTTACTTAGTAGCATGTGAAATGAGTGCAGTTGAATGGTAGTTTGAACATTCTTTGGCATTGCCTTCTCTAGGATTGGAATGAAAACTGACCTTTTCCAGTCCTGTAGCTGTTGCTGAGTTTTCCAAATTTGCTGGCATATTGAGTGCAACACTTTAACAGCATCATCTTTTAGGTTATGTCTGCATTTCCTCTCCTCCCTTAAGGCAGCTTGATCGGAACCAAAGGAGAATTTCTAAGAACTATCCTACAAAGATGCTTTGAAGGCTTGGATTATTTTTATCAGCCAAAAAGAAGAAAAACAAAAAGATGATATTGACAAGTATAAAAGTTAGGCAAGCAGTGCTAAAAACCGGCCCCCAGCACCATCCAGGCTGCACTGTCTTGGGATGATGTCTTCCACCTCTGCATGTTCCTGTGAGTCCAGAAAGATGTACCCAAATCTGGACCTGGCTGCATCTGTGGGGTTTTGAGGTGCTGGGGTATCTTCCCTTGAAATTTTCATTATTCCTCTCTCTTCGAGGACTTACAGTTGGCCAGTTCACTCCCACCCTGGAACCTTCGGTGGGGGCAGAGGGGCTACTGGCCTCTGAGCTCATGGATTTGTTGGCTTGAAAATACAGCGCTAGTGGATTATGCCTCCTGGCTTAGATTCCATAGACTCTCTGTTTTTTAAAGATTGTGTTCAGTGATCTTTATTTTTCCCTGAAGAAATATCTTTGGCTTCTAAATTAGTTTTAATTCTTAAATTAGTATACAGTAAAATTGACTTCTTGGGCTTACAGTTCTATGAATGTTAACACTCTTGCATTTTACATGTGCTGGAATACAGACTCCTTCCATCACCCCAGAAAACACCCTCGTGCTCACCCTGTAGAGACGAACCTCCCCCAGCCCCTGGATGCTGGCCACCACAGATCTGCTCTTCATCACTGTAGTTTTGTCTTTCACAGACAGTCAAGTAAATGGACCCAAACAGCATGTATGCTTTTGAGACTGGATTCATTTGCTCACCGTAGAGCCTTGGAAATTTATCCAGATTGTGTATGCATGCGTGCATGCTCAGTTGTGTCCAGCTCTTTGTGACCCTGTGGACTGTAGCCCACTAGTCTCCTCTGTCCATGGGATTTTCCAGGCAAGAATACTGGAGTGGGTTGCCATGCCTTCCCCCAGGCCTTCTGCATAGGCAGTCCCCAGATTTTCCTGCGAAGACTTCCTTGTGTGTCTCAGGGGTCTTCCCCGGGGGACAAGCAGTAGAAGAGAAAGAAAACAGAGAGGCTTCTTCTGGGGATGGACTGTGGGGCTGCCTTCTAAGCCAGTTACGGGGAAACCCTCTCTCGATTTCATCAGGAGCCACATCATCAGAAAAGGAACCTTCTGGGAATGATCTTCTCCTAATTGGGAGAAGTGTTATTAACTATGCGATGGGAAAGAAGATTTATACCATTAAATAAATTGGCCCCTGGATCTGTGAGTGAACATGAGCAGAGAGAAATGAACTTCCCTATTCGCTCAGATGGTAAAGAATCTGCCTGCAATGGGGGAGACCCAGGTTCAATCCCTGGGTAGGGAAGATCCCCTGGAGAAGGGAATGGCAACCCACTCCAGTATTCTTGCCTGAAGAATCCCATGGACAGAGGAGGCTGGTGGGCTACAGTCCATGGGGTCGGGAAGAATCAGACATGACTAAGCAACTAACACACACACAGGAGAGAGAATCATTGATAGATTGTCACAGGCATTTAGCATCTCTACGGGCAAAGAGCTTTGATCATTTGTTCAAAAGCAAATGAACATCAGAAGGAAAGGAACAGCTGTGATCTTTTTGAGACGAATTAATATGCTAGATTCTGGTCACTCACTGCAGTGGACATGCACCCAAAGGCCCAGTTCACTGGGATAGGGAGATCCCCACCTGGATGCTGTTGGGGAGACACAGCCACTGGTGCTGGGGGGTCCCAATGGTTGCCACACATAGGGTGCCACAACCCAGGGGCGCCTGGCCTGGGGAGCTGGGAAGCGACTGAGACTTGTTTATAGCATGGGTGGGGGGCAGGATGCAGGAGGCCAGTGCTGCACCAGCAGTGGAGTGACCGATTCCAGGCCCACCGGCTGGGGTGCTTCTCCCAACAGCAAGGATTTCAGGGTCTGGGGGACCGTGGCTGGTGCTGGGGGTGCAGGAGAGGAGGGAAGACGAGGTTGGGGTGGAGCAGGCCCCCCCAGACCCCTGTAGGTGAAGCTGCTGTGCCCTTGCCAGCCCATCTGTGGAGGAGGGGCATGCTGTGGTGACCCCTGCAGCCTCGGTCACCGCTGGCCTCAGGGCTCACTGTGTGTGCCAGGGACTCAGAGTCCTGGCTCCAGTGGAGTTTACGGTTGTACGGGAGCAGGTCAGTTGGAGACCCCCTCACCCAGGTATGAGGAAGTGCAGACGGGAGGATGATGTCACTGGAGCAGTCCCTTAGGGACGACTTTCTGGAGGAGGTGAGGGTAAAGGGGAGACCAGGGTGGCGAAGAGATGAGGGTGGAGCAAGGAGACCTTGGGGCAGAGCATCCCAAGCAGGACAGGTGAGCAGCTGAGAAGCAGAACAGGAACCCATAGGAGAGCTCGGTGCCGATGGCCTGCTCAGGGACTGGTCCGGCCAAGGGCAGGGGGAGCGGTGGGGAGGACCAGCGCCCAGGGCTGGAGGTGGGCTTTATCCTAATGGCAAAAAAAATCCAATTTCAGTTATAAATAGGAATGAATGTTCAGGAGTTATTTCGAGTTGACAGGAGTCTTTAATTTAGAATTAGGGTTGAGGCACTGAGAAAACATGTCACTAATTTCATATTTAACACAATCCTCTCTGCTCCTCACTTGAAGCTAGGTGCGCTTGGCGATGATACAGCTTATTACAGCCAGGGAGCCATTTCCGAGCAACAAAGGATGAAATCTCCTGCAATTTGTCACGGTCTGTCTAACTATCAGACTAGCCCGTTCACACTGAAAGAAAATGCAAACACACCACGATTCCATTATTGCAGACCTCCTCATCAGAGTGGTCTGTGTTCATTTCATTAACTTGAAGAATCGAAAGTGAGGATTCTTAGGCCTGGAGTGAGAGGAGAATGGATTGATCTTTGCTTCCACCTCCTACTCCTTGCCCTTATAAACATTGCAGTATAATTTTGTGTGTGTGTGAAAATAGGCTTATAAGATTTATTTTACTTTTTAATTTATTTACTGATTTTCCTCAGGCTGCAATGCCAAGGATTATAAGATTGTAGTCAAACTGATGAGTTTGCTGTTGCTTAGGTCTAAAAATAATGTTAGCAAAAATGGTTTATATATGTCAATAGGATTTGAGAGTCTGGGCAGGTGGGGATTCTGGCCCCATTCAGACAGCCCGGCTGGTTTGGGTGACCCCTCATTCTGCCCCTTTTCACTGGCCTCCTTGCCTCACCTCTTAGCCCCAATCATGGAAGTGCCCTCAGCCTGGTAGGATGTGGATATCACTGAGTCCTGTTGGCATCCTTTAGCTGGTTCCTTGCTGCCTTCTCAGGAAGCACAGTTTCAGATCATTGCTGTCTGTCTGTCAGTGTCAACCACAAACTGCTTGATGTCCCTCCCACCAGCTCTTGTCAGAATCAGGACAGAAGGGAGAATGGGCTGAACCAATGAAGATGACATTTTTAAGGAGTTAAATGGGAAATAGAGTCTGGTGGCTCAGATGGTAAAAAAAATCTGTGTGCAGTGTGGGATACCTGGGTTTAGTCCCTGGATGGGGAAGATCCTCTGGAGAAGAGAAATGGCAACCCACTCCAGTATTCTTGCCTGGAGAATCCCATGGACAGAAGAGCCTGGCAGGCAACAATCCATGGGGTCGCAAAGAGTTGGACATGACTGAGTGAATAAACACTAAACACAAATATAAAATCCCAGATTTAACATAGGATGCACAGATCCAAAAAGCAGACCTCCACAGAGCAAGCACAAAGGAGAGGAAACTGGGGTTTTGGCAGCTCACGTGAAAAGAGACCTGAGTGTATCTTTTGAGAGCGAGTGTGATGTGAGCCAATGTGACCGACCACCTGACAAATCTTGGGTTCTTTCCATAATCCTGGTGCATCTCTGTGCAGTAGACGTTGTGGCGTGTGGTTCTGATGACCCATGACTCTATTTAAAACTTTTTATTTGGCAAGTGTTCAGGATGACTGACAGCTCCATTTTTGTGTTTCATGGTTTCTAAATGTGATGCTGTTTCTTGACATTTTCATTACGCTAACTTTTACATCAGCTGATGAATGACAGTCCAGGAAACTCCCACGTTATAAAATCTGTCAATTCTGGGTGCTATTTATAATAAATAGTGACACATTTGGAGTACGGGCATGGACTGAGAACCCTGGCTGTTTAAAAATTCTGTTTCCTAATAACATGTTTGAACAGTTCAGAAATTTTACTTTTTTCCTTTCGGTGAAAAAGCTTAAGAGAAATGGAAAAGTGAAGCTTTCAGAAATTATATTTTCTGAGTGTATGAGAGTCTAGCTGTTCAAAAGCCTAGTATGAAAGCTCTGAGAAGGAATGTGTAAGACTTTTGGTTTCATTGTGCAAAGGACTTCTAGTGACCCTGGAAATATCACAGCCCAGGTTTTTGGTTTGATTATTATTTTACTCCACTGACTCTTAAACGTGTCTTTTTTCTCATTTGATATTTCACTTATGAATTTTTATAAGTAGGTTTAGTTAGGTGCATACTGCAGTATTTTATCTTAATAAATAGCCAGGGAGTATTCTGCTTGTAGGTTTCCCTGATGGGTCAGCGGTAAAGAATCCACCTGCCAATGCTGGAGACTTGAATTTGATCCCTGGGTCGGGAAGATCCCCTGGAGAAGGAAATGGCAACCCACTCCAATATTCTCGCCTGGAGAATCCCATGGACAGAGGAGCCTGGTGGGCTATCCATGGATTCGCAAACCATTGAACAAGACTGAGCAAATTCTTCTTGTATTATGATCAATTTGCTCATCACGGTTTTTCCCTTTTTCCGTGAAGAGGGCTCAGAGAGTCCTGAAAGAACTGACTCCTGTGACGAGGTAGTGACCCTAGTCTGGTACTTCTCACCATGTGTTCTGCTGGTTCTTGTTAAGCCTGCAGATTCCAGGGTGTGTGGGCAGCATGACGCCCCTGCCCCCACGATGTCTGTGTCTCGGTCCCTAGAACCCGTGGATGTGTTAACCTGCTGCGGCAAAAGAGGCTCTTCAGATGGGAGTAAGTTGTGGATTTAGAAATGGGGAGATTTTCCTGGATTATCAGGGGTGGGGGCAATCTTACCACAAGGTCCTCAGAGGGGAAAGAGGGGGCAGAAGAGTCAGAGGAGGAGGGTTAGTGTGGGAACAGGGATTAGGGAGGGCAACCTCTGAAGCTGGACCAACCTTTCGTATGTACGCACGCAGCCCCACTGCCCCATTTTGAACTTCACGCCTCCAGGACTGTGCGGTGATGCGCCTGTGGGCTTTCAGCCTCTAAGTTGGTGGTAACAGGTTACAGTAGCCGGAGAAACTGCTCAACTGGGCCCCACCTAAGGAGCACCCAGTTAGACAGCCTGAAGGCTGGATCTCAGGTGTTCCACCTTTCCATCCCCAGCCCCCCACCCTGGGATTCTCACGAATTGTGGTATAGTTGAAGTCCTTTGTTGTTGTTGTTGTTCAGTTACTCAGCCATGTCCAACTCTTCGTGACCCCATGGACTGCAACGTGCTAGACCTCCCTGTCCCCTACCATCTTCTGGAGTTTGCCCAGGTTCACGTCCATTGAATTGATGATGCTGTCCAACCGTCTTATCCTCTACTGCTCTCTTCTTCTTTTGTCTTCAATCTTTCCCAGCATCAGGGTCTTTTCCAATGAGTCGGCTTTCACGTTAAGTGGCCAATGTATTGGTGGCCTAGTTCTTGGCATTTTTTTTTTTTTTTGAAAGTTTGTTTATTTGAAAGTAGCTGTGGACTGTTTATAATAGCCAGGACATGGAAGCAACCTAGATGCCCATCAGCAGATGAATGGATAAGGAAGCTGTGGTACATATACACCATGGAATATTACTCAGCCGTTAAAAAGAATTCATTTGAATCAGTCCTAATGAGATGGATGAAACTGGAGCCCATTATACAGAGTGAAGTAAGCCAGAAAGATAAAGAACATTACAGCATACTAACACATATATATGGAATTTAGAAAGATGGTAACGATAACCCTATATGCAAAACAGAAAAAGAGACACAGAAATACAGAACAGACTTTTGAACTCTGTGGGAGAAGGTGAGGGTGGGATGTTTCAAAAGAACAGCATGTATACTATCTATGGTGAAACAGATCACCAGCCCAGGTGGGATGCATGAGACAAGCGCTCGGGCCTGGTGCACTGGGAAGACCCAGAGGAATCGGGTGGAGAGGGAGATGGGAGGGGGGATCGGGATGGGGAATACGTGTAACTCTATGGCTGATTCATATCAATGTATGACAAAACCCACTGAAATGTTGTGAAGTAATTAGCCTCCAACTAAAAAAAAAAAAAAAAAAGTAGCTGTGGGAAAAGGATTTAGGCCTGGAAAGAATGGAAACTTTAGAAGAATCACAATTAACCTACACAGAGTGTTTACAAAGACATAGACACATTTTGAATAACATAGCAGAAAAGTCAGGTTTCCTTCCTTTTTTGAATTTATTTTTAATTGGAGGATAATTGCTTTACAATATTGTGTTGGTTTCTGCCAAACGTCAACATGAATCAGCCTTAGGTATACAGAAGTCCCCTCCTTCCCTCTTGACCCTCCCTCCCACCTCCCACCCTATCTCACCCCTCTGGGCAGAGCACCGAGTTGAACTCCCTGTGTCACCCAGCAAATTCCCACTGGCTATGTATTTTACATATGGCAATGTGTATGTTTCAGGGCTACTCTCTCAATTTTTTCATACTCTTTCCTTCCCGCTGTGTATCCACAAGTCTGTTCTCTTTGTCTGCATCTCTGTTGCGTGCATGCTAAGTCACTTCAGCTGTGTCTTACTCTTTGCGACCCCATGGACTGTGGCCTGCCAGGCTCCTCTGTCCATGGGATTCTCCAGGCAAGAGTACTGGAGTGGATTGCCATGCCCTCCTCCAGAGGATCTTCCCAACCCAGGGATCAAACCCACGTTGGTTATGTCTCCTCCATTGCAGGGTGATTCTTTACTAGTAGCACCACCTGGGAAGCCCCTACTTCTCCATTCAATTCAGTTCAGTTGCTCAGTCATGTCCGACTCTTTGCAACCCCATGAACTGCAGCACGCCAGGCCTCCCTGTCCACCACCAACTCCCAGAGTCCACTCAAACCCATGTCCATTGCATCAGTGATGCCATCCAACCATCTCATCCTCTGTCGTCCCCTTCTCCTCCTGCCCTCAATCTTCCCCAGCATCAGGGTCTTTTCAGATGAGTCAGCTCTTCACATCAGGTGGCCAAAGTATTGGAGTTTCAGCTTCAGTATCAGTCCTTCCAATGAACACCCAGAACTGATCTCCTTTAGGATGGACTGGTTGGATCTCCTTGCAGTCCAAGGGACTCTCAAGAGTCTTCTCCAACACCACAGTTCAAAAGCATCAATTCTTCGGCACTCAGCTTTCTTTATAGTCCAACTCTCACATCCATACGTGACTACTGGCAAAACCATAGCCTTGACTAGACAGACCTTTGTTGACAAAGTAATGTCTCTGCTTTTTAATATGCTGTCTAGGTTGGTCATAACTTTCCTTCCAAGGAGTAAGTGTCTTTTAATTTCGTGGCTGCAATCACCATCTGCAGTGATTTTGGAGCCCCCCCAAAATAAAGTCAGCCACTGTTTCCACTGTTTCCCCATCTATTTGCCATGAAGTGATGGGACAGGATGCCATGATCTTAGTTTTCTGAATGTTGAGCTTTAAGCCAACTTTTTCATTCTTCTTTTTCACTTTCATCAAGAGGCTCTTTAGTTCTTCTTCACTTTCTGCCATAAGGGTGGTGTCATCTGCATATCTGAGGTTATTGATATTCCTCCCAGCAATCTTAATTCCAGCTTGTGCTTCTTCCAGCCCAGCGTTTCTCATGATGTACCCTGCATATAAGTTAAATAATCAGGGTGACAATATACAGCCTTGACGTACTCCTTTTCCTACTTGGAACCAGTCTGTTGTTCCATATCCAGTTCTAACTGTTGCTTCTTGACTTGCATACAGGTTTCTCAAGAGGCAGGTCAGGTGGTCTGGTATTCCCAATCTCTTTCAGAGTTTTCCACAATTTATTGTCTCCATTGCTGCCCTATAAATAGATTCATCAGTACCAATCTTTCTAGATTCCATATATATGCGTTAATATATATTTGTTTTTCTCTTTCTGACTTACTTCACTCTGTATAAAGGCTTTAGGTTCATCCACCTCATCAGAACTGACTCAGATGTGTTCCTTTTTATGACTGAGTAATATTCAATTGTATATGTGTCCCACATCTTTATCCATTCACCTGTTGATGGACATCTAGGTTGCTTTCATGTCCTAGCTATTGTAAATAGTGCTGCAATGAACAACCAAATGAATCACACAGGGTCCAAGAACAAGAACGAAGCCCCGCTGCATGTGAGCGTCCACCCTGCCTCCCTCTTGGGAGCCACGCGTCCGCAGGTTTCTTCGGCCTCCCTGCCAGCTTCACTCCCAAGGCAGGATGAGTCGGAGTGCTGGGGTTGGTCCCCACCTCAGGCTCTTCTCTGCTTCTATGTCCCAGGCGTGGCCTCTCCTCCTGGTGTCACACTGACTGCTTGGTGCTCAGACGCAGGGCGTCTTGAAGTGCTTGTCAGTGTCAGAGTCATGTCATGTGCTAACCTCTGGGGTTAGGATTTGGGCACACAGAGAAACAGAGACATGGAAGGAAGGCTCATCCTGGCTCTGACTCCTGGCCTCAGTGAGATCTGAGAGCAGGAACAGAGCACAGAAGAGGGTAAAATGCAGAATCTGTAGACATGACCTGACATGGTTCCTGTAAGCAGACCTGGATGAGAGAGTGAGACTGTGGAGAGTCCTTTGGGCTAAAGATGGGGGAGTTGGGAGGAAAGACCTGAGGGGCATGGAGAGTAGATGTCAAGCATTGGGTAGGCAGAGGGTAGGTGTTTCAGTTCTGATTTTTTCTGAATCTCAGCAATTAAAAAAAAAATCAAAGATAAGCATAAGGTAAGAAAAAAACACATTGATCCTAGAATCTAACCTTCAAGACCAATACAGCAGTAGTTAACACACCATTGTAAATCAACTTAATTCAATAAACATAAATAAATAAATAAATAATAATAGGATAAAACCCTAAAAAACCCAGTGCTAGGAAGTGATGCAACAACATTAATCTCTTTTAGGGGGAATAAGTGGAGGAGGACATGGCAACCCACTCCAGTATTCTTGCCTGGAGAATCCCATGGACAGAGGAGCCTAGCGGGTTACAGTCCATGGGGCTGCAAAGTCAGACATGACTGAAGCGACTTAGCACGCATGCAGAGGGAATAAGATTTTTAAGCTTGGTGGCTCTAGGCTTTCTATATGTAAAATTTCCAAGCTCATTTTCATAAATTGGCAAATTATAGTTATTGTCAGAAATATAATAGATTCACAGTCTTTGCCACATCTAAAAGAAGAAATTACTTGATGTGCATAAGCCAAATGAAAAAAGTTATCAATGAAAGATAAGTCAAGGGAAGCATTGGTAAAAATAATGCGGCAGGATGCAATTAAAGTACAGAATTAAGTTTGAATAGTTGTGGTGGTTTAATAAAATCTGGGAGGTTTGATAGAGTAGAACATCTTGCCTCTTGCATAGAATTTATGGGTATATGTGCTGCTGACATACACATGCTAGGTATATGTTTTCATATAGGTATTTTAAAATTTGAATAGCAAATAGATGTGTAATTTTCAAATGAGTAGAAAAAGGAAACAACAAACAAATAGAAAACTTGACCAAAATAGCAAAATTTTTAGTCACTCAGTCATGTCTGAGTCTTTGTGACCCCATGGCCTGTGCCTGCCAGGCTCCTCTGTCCATGGGATTCTCCACGCAAGGATACTGGAGTGGGTTGCTATTCCCTTCTCCAGGGGATCTTCCTGACCCAAGGATCGAACCTGAGTCTCCTGCATTGAGGCAGATTCTTCACTACCTGAGTCACCAGGGAAAAGAGGCATGAACATGCTAAAGGTTACATGCTCAGGGGTATAACCAGTATTTTAAATAACTGTAAATGAAGCATAACCTCTTAAAGTTGTGAATCACTGTGTTGTACACCTGAAATTAACATAATATTGTAACTCAAATATGCCTTAATAAAAAAGTTGATAGATCTTGTCTGGTGGGTTTTGATGGTAGAAATAGAATGTACAGTAGAATTAGAAGAACGAGACACTCTATCATTGGAGGATTAGTGTCCATAGATGTCCACAGTATATTTCTAAATGAAAAACTGTACTCTGAGCAAAGTCTTTATTAAAATAAAATAAAATGAACTTTGTGAATAAGAAAAAGCAAGGTAAATACACTTAAAGATTGTTGTTGGTTTCTCTCGATGTGGTAGTATGGGTGAATTTTATTTTCTCCTCTGTATAATTTTTCATGTTATGTAAATTCAGCAACATGAGTGTATGTTATTTATATAGTCAGAGATAGGTTTTCAATTTTAAAAAAGCACTCTATCCTATCTCTTTCTGAGTTCCCACTGTAATCTCCTGTGCCAGCATTCCCTGCGTAGAGTGTGCAGTGCAGAAACCGTTATGCCCAGTGTTAAATATGGATTTTGAATTAAAAAGAGAGTCCAAGGTCACATTTGGAGGAGGCCCAGTTATTCACAGTTGAACTGTTTAGTTTCCTGTGCTATATATTATGTATATATTGTTGTTGTTGATGTTGAGTCGCTCAGTCATGCCCGACTCTTTGTGACCCCATGGACTACACCATACCATCTCTGCAGTCCTTCACCATCTCCTGCAGTTTGCTCAAACTCCTGTCCATTGAGTCGGTGATGCCATCCAACCATCTCATCCTCTATCATCCCCTTCTCCTCCTGCCCTCAATCTTTCCCAGCATCAGAGTCTTTTTCCCAGTGAGTTGGCTCTTCACATCAGGTGGCCAGAGAATTGGAGCTTCAGCATCAGGCCTTCCACTGAATATGCAGGGTTGATTTTCTTTAGGACTAACTGGTCAGTACCACCTGTCATTTTCAGAGAATCCAAGATTTGGCTGCAGTCAGTATTTATTCACCCCTTTCATCAGTCTTTATTCCTTCCAGTGTATCTGGCTTCCCTCAGGGTCATTTTCCTTTCCTTTTTGGATTGTTAGAAGTCTTAATTTCATCTTCATTTTTTGAAGGATGTTTTCTTGGTTATAGAATTCTACGTTGGCAGTTATTTTTTTTTTTCTGAACTTTAAAGGTGGTTTCCATCATTTCTGTTAGAAATTGACTTTCAGTCTTTTTGTTACTTCTTTGAAGATAATGTGTGTGTGTCAAAATACACCCTTTACTGCTTTTAAGATTTTCTCTTTTATGTAGTCTGTCTGTCCGTCTCTGTAGTAAGCCAGCTTGGCTGATTTGATATTTTGTTTGTTTTGGAAAATTCTCAGCCATTCTTTCTTCTACCCTATTCTTGTTTTCTCTTTCTGGGGCCTGAATCACAAATGTTAGGCCTTTTGTTATGTTCTACTTCCTCTATAATATTGTTCTTTTAACTTGTAATTTTATATCAGAGTATAACTCATTAACAGTGTTTTGATAGTTTCAGGTGGACCGTAAAGTGACTCAGCCGTACATATACTTGTATCCATTCTTCCCCAAACTCCCCTCCCATCCAGGCTGCCACATGACATTGAGCAGAGTTCCCTGTGCTGCACAGTAGGTCCTTGTTGGTTATCCATTTAAAATACAGCAGCATGTGCATATTCATTCCAAACTCCCTGCTTTTTGTTTTAGTTTGGGTGTCTGTTTTAATCGACCTGTCTTCTAGTTGACTAGTCCCATCTTCCTGTTGTGTCTCATTTTCTGTCACACCCTTCTGTTGAGTTATCGATTTTAGATACTGTGTTTTTTTTTTTTTTAGTTCCATTTAGTTCCATTAGACTGGAATTGCCTGGTGAAAGTCTTCCTCTCATTTATTATGCTCATCTTTTTCTCTGTTTTCTTGGGCATGGTAGCAGTTTTGAAGTTGGTTGGCTGACTTCCTTACCTGGTGGCCACCACCTTCAACCGTCTAGGCTCTGCTGCGTCAAAGCTGGTCTGCAGCCCAGGTAAACTGCATCTTGTTCTGAGCACCGACCTTTTAGGGCTTCCAGACAAGAGTCTTTTGTGTTCTTCACAGCCCTCTGGGGTTTCCAGATTACAAATCTTTGTCTTCACTGTGCTTTCAGTAGCTCTTTGGTTAAGATTCATGTCTTTTGCCCTCGGAATTTGAAACCTGACCAGAGGGGAAAGCCAACCGTGTGCTGGACCCCAGGTCTCCTCCAGTCATGCCAGGGCTCCTGCTTGTGTCTGTAGGATGAAAGAAGCTGCAGAGGCTGGAATCCTTTCAGCACAGAGGGTCTCTCCTTTCTGTGGCATCTCTGAATTTCATTGCTTGAAGCTGCTTCAAGGAGTTGATTTCCATAGTTTGTCTAGATTTCACGTTTTTTTTTTTTTTTTTAACTTTATCTGGCTGTGCTGGGTCTTGGTTGCTGTGCTTGGGTGTTCTCTAGTTGTGGTGAGCAGGGGTTACTCTCTAGCTGATGTATGGTCACTTCTCTTGTTGTGGAGCACGGGCTCTGGAGTGCAGGCTCAGCATTTGTGGCACACGGGCTTAGTTGCTCCACAGCATGTGGGATCTTAGTTCCCGAAACAGGGATGGAACCCACGCCCCCTGCATTGGCAGGTGGATTCTTTACCACTGGACCACCAGGGAAGCCCTTCAGGCTGCTCTTGATGAGAACACTGACCCCTCTGTGCTGCCTGGATGTGGAAGACCTCTGCAAGTATGACTGCCTTTAGGGGCACCCCCTAACTGCCTCCGCCTGTTCACTGAGGACCTTCAAGTAGGCGAGATGTGACCTGCCAACACGAATTCTGAGTCATGGCACCTGGAAGACTGTGTCGGCGAGGATCCTGAGGTGGCGTCTGCTGGGAGCACTGCCATCTTAGATCAGTGTGGTCTCTCCAGTCATCGGGCAGGGGGTCACCTGCCCTGTTTGCCTTTCCTGTGTTAGCTGTACAATTCCACTTCACTACTTGAGAGACCTTTAGACAAAGCCCTTAAAGAAAAGGAAAGCACCTTAAGTTAAGTGCTGCTTTTTCTACACAGAGAGAGCTGATGAGTAGGAATTGTGAGATAAAACCTTAGGTGTTTCAAGTGCTGTTATTTTTTTGATAAAATAGTAGGCGCTCTGTGCATTTTTGGTTTGTATAACACATAACTTAAACATTGCGGTAGACTCCATGCGTAGTGTGTTGTTAAACTGTGTTTGCTGTAAATCCTGAAAAATTACCCCAATCATTATTCCAAAATGTCCTAAATTGCTTCTATTCTTGCAGTTGTTAGTATGCCACATATTATTCTGTTCTGATTTTTTGCTGAGCAAAACATAATTGCTTTTGTGGAATATAGCTCTGTTGATGCTGTAATCAAATATTAAAAATAGAACAGCAGAGTTTTGCAGAAAATACAATTAAAGAAACAGTGAGTGCATGTGTCTTTTTTACTCCTGTTCATAACTCTTCTTTTTAGACTAGAGCTGTTAGAGAAAATCAAATCTTGATTTGAGATGATTTATATGGAAAATAGCCATGAGCTATATTTGCAAGATAATATATACTACTTATATATATTGCCCACATGGAAATTTCTTTACTTTACTCAGATAACTGCATGTAGGCCTGGAAACTTAAAACAGTCTGACAGTCTTATTTCAGTGTGGAATAGTTTCTTTGGTAGAGCTTTTTTGTTTTTTTATTGGAGTATAGTTACTTTACAATGTTGTGTTAGTTTCTGCTGCACAACAACATGAATCAGCTATGTGTATACATGTATGTATATATCACCTCCCTCTTGACCTACCTCCCACCCCCCGCCACCCATCCCACTTCTGTAGCTCCATCACAGAACGCTGAGCTGAGCTCCCTGTGTTATGCAGCAGCTTCCCACGAGCTATCTATTTTACACATGACAGTGTATTCATGTCAGTGCTACTCTCTCAGTTCATCCCACTGTCACCTTACCCCTCTGTCCACATGTCCGTTCTCTTTACATCTGTGCAAATAGGTTCATCAGTACCACTTCTCTCTCAAATCCATATATATGTGTTAATATATGACATTTGTTTTTTTCTTTCTGACTGACTTCACTCTGTTTGACTGTATCTAGGTCTATCCACACATCTTTACATGGCCCAATTTCATTCTTTTTATGGGTGAGTAATATTCTGTTGTATATATGTACCACATCTTCTCTATCTATTCCTCTGTCGATGGACATCTAGGTTGCTTCCATGTCCTGGCTGTTGTAAATAGCGGTGCAGTGAACACTGGGGTATATGTGCCTTTTTGGATGATGTCTTTTTCTAGCACTTTCCAGGAGACCCATAAGGGAGAGAGGCCAGGAGAAGGGTTTTAAATGCAAAGAGAAAGTGAGAGTGAGTTATTGCAGGAAGGATGGTGTGTTGGGGAGCAGGGAGGGGATAGGGAGCTTGGGGGAGGGGATAAGGGAGCTCCTGTTGAAGGGTGGCTGTGGGGGTCTGGTGGGGGTCTGCTGGGGCAGCCTAGGCAAGAGAGTGTTCTGGAAAGGCAGGAATGGGACAATGAGGGTGGAAGGGGATTCCCTGAACTTAGCGATCCCAAGTCCACTGCTGACCAGATGTGGGAGTTCTGAAGGAGAGATGCAGGGCCAGTCACAGGAGGGGCGGTGACACTGGGGATGGATGCTCAGTCACTCAGTTGTGTCCTACCCTTTGCGACCCCGTGGGCTATTGCCCACCAGGCTCCTCTGTCCATGGGATTCTCCAGGCAAGAATACTGAGTGGGTTGCCATTCTGTCCTCCAGGGGATCTTCCTGACCCAGGGATGGAAGCTGTGTTTCTCTTCTGCATTGGCAGGTGGGTTCTTTACCCACTGAGCCACCTGGGGATGGAAGGAGATGTCATCAGGGGTGTTGGCCCTCTTGGGACGTCACTGCATCTGCCCAGAGCTTTCCCTCCATTCCACCAGCACAGCACAGCTGGCCAAGTCCCCCAGCCTGTGCTTGGGATCCTTGAAGGGTCTAAACCCATGAGTGGGTGTCAGCCATGAATGAGGGCCAGGGGCCTTGGTGGGATCCCAGGGTCCCAGTGAGAGTGAGCTCAGCTGGACGGTCATCAGTGGGGGTGGTCCTCACATACACGCATGTGATGGTCAGCAGCACAAGGAGCACTTCTGGTGGCCTCTCACAGAATCCTAAGTCCCCTTGCCTCTTCTTCCCCCCCCCCCCCCGTCCTCACCAAGTTCCAGGACAGGAGACTCTCTTGGCCCCCAGGTCTCTGGTGCGTCCTGAGTGGCGAGAAGGGCCAGGGTTGGCCCCAAGGCAGAGGGGCACCTGGAGGCATCCGCCCAGGTCCTAAGGAGGGCAGCCTGCGGGCCCCGCAGTGGACAGGTGTGGGCAGCAGAGGGCGCTGTGAGGGGCAATTGCGAGTGTCCAGGAATTCAGAGATCCTGCAGGGTCCAGTCCACTGGCTGCAGAGGCAGGAGTTCCAAGAAGGGTGCATGCTCGGGGTGGGGTTGACTGAAAAGGATTTGGGAGCACAGCCTCTTGCCCTGGGAAAACCCAGGCCAAGGCACCTTGAAGGCACAGTACTGGGTTGTGGAGTTTGCACAAATAGCATGTATGGTTTATAACATTAGCACAGTGGCCTTTATTCATAATCATCTGGAAACAGAGGAGCAATTTATCTGCCAGACAGGCTTGCGTCCTATTGTAATTCCAGTGGATTCAAAAGTTGATGTGAATCTGTGAATTTGCTTGCATAATTATACTCTGATAGCTTTTCATTACATGTAATGCGATTTTAATGGAATTAATGTTCTGTATCAACAAATACATTGTTTTTATTGTTGTGTAAAGAGGATAATCTGTTCTAAAAGAAGAGAATCAATATGATTTGTAAATGGTTCATGTTACTGTTCTTCAGTCCCTAAGTCGTGTCCAACTCTTTGCAACCCGGTGGACTGCAGTACACCAGGCTTCCCTGTCCTTCACCATCTCCTGGAGTTTGCTCAAACTCATATCCATTGAGTCAGTGATGCCATCTAACCATCTCACCCTCTGTCACCTCTTTCTCCTCCTGCCCTCAATCTTTCCCAGCGTCAGGGTCTGATGGTTCATAAAATACTCTTTGCCAGACTAGGCGATGTAACTGCCCACTTGGTGTTTTCTTTCCCACTTGGGCTGAGAGAAACAAGGGGTCAGGAGGGTCAAGCATGCATTGGAAGTTGCATTTATGTCTTAAATTCTCATCATTCTTCATCACAGAGGGGTAGCCCACATGGAACTGCCCATGGCCACCTGGCTGACCCCTCACTTGGGAGACCAGGCCTTCCTGCTCTACACACATACCTGTGAGTCTGCGTTGGGCCCCCACACAGTGCTGGGATCCTGATTTCCTGCCCCCTTCACTCAGTCATAAGACCACAGAGACCTTGACATATCTTGTAATCAAAGGGCCCAAAAGTGTAAGTGCTGGACTTTGGCCCCACCCACTTGTCCGACCTGAGGAAGAGGACGTGGCAGGGGTTACCTCCCACTTACATGGGTATACCCCGGCCCTCCACCACTGCCCCAAGAAGGCAGAAGCAGCCATGGTTAGCCTGAGTTTCAATAAAGTGTTTTCTGTCTTCTGTATAAAACATGGTTTTGAAATAACGTGGAGGGAGTTAGAATCCCACTTTCGGGAGATAATCACAGGTGTCTTGGGATTTGGTGCTGGCTTCTGTGTGTTTGCATGTCAGCATGTGTATTTATTTACTTAATAGAAGGGAAATTCATCCCCCCTCCCAACCATTATGTAGCCTGCTTTTCCTTTTCTTCTTTTGCATTTATGTGCTGTGAAATTTTCTGAGTGGCACTAAATGTTCTTCCATAACGAGACTTAACAGCAACACTTGGGAAGGACCTGAAAGACAAGCAGTGCCCTCTTGCCAAAAACCCAGATTGGTTCCCATTTTCAAAATGAAAAATAATACTTTGATTAGTACCTGGAATTCTTAGAAGAGGAATTACAGGCTCAAACTGCATGCATGAGTGAGTGAGTGAGTGAAAGTCGCTCAGTTGTGTCCAGCTCTTTGTGACCCCATGGACTGTAGCCCACCAGGCTCCTCTGTCCATGGGATTCTCCAGGCAAGTATACTGAAGTGTGTTGCCATTTCCTCCTCCAGGGGATCTTCCTGACCCAGGGATTGAACCTGGGTCTCCCACATTGCAGGCAGATTCTTTACCATATGAACCACCAGGGAAGCCCAACTGTATGCAAAGCTTAAAATATTCCTGACATAATTCATGCGTAGGTTAAAATCATCGTCACCAGCAGTTACATACTTAAAAGCTGGCATCCTTTCTCCTCTTCCCTAATCCAGTTTCTCATCATTAGGTTTCTTGTCTTTCCTTCCATAGAATTGTTTCTGTATGTACCAGCATCCACTCCTTTCTGTTTACACAAATGGGATTTGTTCTCTACCCATTGGGCTGTGTCTTGTCGGTTATTTATCTCTGACAGCATCTCACAACAGCAAGCACGGAGCTACCTCAAATGTCATAATGCGTGTATTCATGTTATATATAAATATCAAGCTTTATTGAACTAACCCTTTATATTAACCCACTGGTTACATGTTTCTGCAGTGGCACGTCTCCGGCATGTGCTGCCAGAGCTAAATTGGGCTCAGGGGGCTAAATTGCCATCACTGAGCATGAGTATGTGCACTTTCTAGTTTGAGAGGTTTATGAAATTGCCTCAAGGGAGGCTACATCAAATTATACCAACATCCATAATGTTCAAGAGGAACTCTCCCCCACCCTCCATTCTGTCCTTGGCACCACTGGGTTCAATCAAACTTCACCAAAAATTATTGGCAGTCTGACTGATAAAAATGTTTATCTTTTGGCTTGCTCTGAAAAAAATCGGAGTAGCCTTAAGCATCCATTTATATGTTTATTGTCCATTAAAAATGTGAATTTCCTATTCTGAATCCTTTGCCATTTTTTCCAGTTGAGTAGTTCCTTTTTCTTATTAATGTAACTGATCTCTGTGAACTGAGAAGCCCTTTGTTTACTGAGCATATTATAAAATATCATTGTGTAATTGTAATTGGTCTCCATGTGTAATTGGTCTCCAATTATATATTCTTCTTAAACCACAGAAATGACAGAAATGATATGGACCTAACAGAAATGGTATAAACCTAACAGAAGCAGAAGATATTAAGAAGAGGTGGCAAGAATACACAGAAGAACTGTACAAAGAAGATCTTCACAACCCAGATAATCATGATGGGGTGATCGTTCACTCAGAGCCAGACATCCTGGAATGCGAAGTCAAGTGGGCCTTAGGAAGCATCACTACAAACAAAACTAGGGAGGTGATGGAATTCCAGTTGTGTTATTTCAAATCCTAAAAGATGATGCTGTGAAAGTGCTGCACTCACTATGCCAGCAAATTTGGAAAACTCAGCAGTGGCCACAGGACTGGAAAAGGTCCGTTTTCATTCCAATCCCAAAGAAAGGCAATGCCAAAGAATGCTCAAACTACTGCACAATTGCACTCATCTCACACACTAGCAAAGTAATGCTCAAAATTCTCCAAGCCAAACCTCAACAGTACATGAACCGTGAACTTCCAGATGTTCAAGCTGGATTTAGAAAAGGCAGAGGAAGCAGAGATCAAACTGCCAACATCCGCTGTATCATAGAAAAAGCAAGAGAATGCCAGAAAAACATCTACTTCTGCCTTATTGACTATGCCAAAGCCTTTGACTGTGTGGATCACAACCAACTGTGGAAAATTCTGAAAGAGATGGGAATACCAGACCAACTGACCTGCCTCCTGAGAAATCTGTATGCAGGTGAGGAAGCAACAGTTAGAACTGGACATGGAACAACAAACTGGTTCCAAATCAGGAAAGGAGTACGTCAAGGCTGTATATTGTCACCCTGATTATTTAACTTCTATGCAGAGGACATGAGAAATGCTGGGCTGGATGAAGCACAAGCTGGAATCAAGATTGCTGGGAGAAATATCAACAACCTCAGATACGCAGATGACACCACCCTTATGGCAGAAAGCAAAGAAGAAATAAAGAGTCCCTTGATGAAAGTAAAAGAGGAGAGTGAAAATGATGGCTTAAAGCTTAACATTCAGAAAACGAAGATCATGGCATCTGGTCCCATCACTTCATGGGAAATAGATGGGGAAGCAATGGAAACAGTGAGAGACTTTATTTTTGGGGGCTCCACAATCACTGCAGATGATGACTACAGCCATGGAATTAAAAGATGCTTACTCCTTGGAAGAGAAGTTATGACCAATCTAGGCAGCGTATTGAAAAGCAGAAGCCTTACTTTACCAACAAAGATCCATCTAATCAAAGCTGTGGTTTCTCAAGTAGCCATGTATGGATGTGAGAGTTGGACTGTAAAGAAAGCTGAGTGCTGAAGAATTGATGCTTTTGAACTGTGGTGTTGGAGAAGACTCTTGAGAGTCCCTTGGACTGCAAGGAGATCCAACCAGTCCATCCTAAAGGATATCAGTCCTGAATATTCATTGGAAGGACTGATGCTGAAACTGAAACTCCAAATCTTTGTCCACCTCATGTGAAGAACTGACTCATTTGAAAAGACCTTGATGCTGGGAAAGATTGAAGGCGGGAAGAGAAGGGGACGACAGAGGATGAGATGGTTGGATGACATCACCGACTCAATGGACATGAGTTTGAGTAAACTCTGGGAATTGGTGATGGACAGGGCAGGGCCTTGTGTGCTGCGGTTCATGGGGTTGCAAAATGTTGGACATGACTGAGCAACTGAATTGAACTGAAACCACAGATATGTTGATTGGCTCTTGCCATGATGATGCTACATAAAGAAGCACCCGGAAGTCCATGGTTAGCATTAGCCTAGTTTCTTTTCTTTTTAAGGTTTTGCAGGTCAACCAGGGCCCCCACTTTGAGCTGGAGGATCCTGGTTGGGTTTAGGTCTGTGCTATTTTCGATGCACATGTTTAATAGCTGGCCAGCAGGGAAATTAGTCATTTGGAAAATAGCTGAAAAAACTATTCAGAATGGAATACTGAGCAACACTGGTGTGGAAGAGGTGAAAGAAGAAGTAAGGGATTGGAGGATGAAGTAGGAAGGATCAGGGTGTGGCTGTCGGAGTCCCTGACAGAATGTAGAAGAGATGATATTTGAAGAGATGTTGGCTAAAAATCTCCAAACTAATGAGAAACATAAATGTACAGATTCAGAAGCATGTGCATGCATGCTCAGTCACTTCAGTCGTGCCTGATTCTTTGTGACCCCATGGACTGTAACCCACCAGGCTCCTCTCTCCTTGGAATTCTCCAGGCAAGAATACTGGAGTTGTTCGCCATCCCCTCCACCAGGGGATCTTCCCAACCCAGGGATCGAACCCACAGCTCTTGTTTCTTCTGCATTGGCAGGCAGCTTCTTTGCCACTACTCCACCTGGGAGGCACCTTCAGGACATAGTACATCTCAAAGAGGATTATAAAACAAAAACCGCACATATAGACATACCATGCAAAAACCTCAGGACCCCCAAGGGCAGGGAGACAGCTTTAAAAATCTTCAGAGAGAGCAGTAGCAGCTCTCAAGGACCAGCAGTGTGACAGCAGCCAACTCCTTGATGGCAACGGCGGAAGCCCGAAAGTCGAGTAACATCTTCAAACTCTTCAGAGCAGAAACTGTCCAGCTAGGATTGTGTATCCGGCTAAACTATTTTCCAAGTATGAGGTCAAGTAAGAAATCTACAGATAAACAAAAAAAAAAAAAGAGGATTTGCCACTAAAAGATCTGCACTAAATCAATTTATAAATTCAGGGTTCCTAACTGTTGGCAGAGCAGTCTCTGGAAGCCTTTGGAGCCCTTCTCAGAATGAGGGTTTTAAATTCATGAAATAAAATACATAGGATTACAAAATATTATTTAAAAATACTTTTAAATTATTTTAAGAAGTGTCATAATAATATATGTGCTCATTTACTAACTAATGGCATAAGAAACTCTAGTACTAGGTCTAGTAACTACCCTAATTTCAGAGTAAATAGCACCAGTGAAGGCTGCATCTTATGGGCAGAGGCGAGACACGTGAATTTGGTACCCTGGGGTGGTTCAAGTGGTAAAGAACCTGCCTGCCTATGCAGGAGATGCAAGAGACAAGGATCCCTTGGTCAGGAAGATCCCCTGGAGAAGGGAATGGCTTATTCACACCAGTGTTCTTGCCTGGGAAATCCCATGGACAGAGGAGCCTGGTGGGCTACAGTCCATGGAGTCGCAGAGAGTCAGATAGGACTGCGCCTGCACGTGCATGCATGCATGCACGCACACACACACACAGAGGAGCTGATTTGCATCTAGGAGACACATATTGCAGCAGAACATGTGGTGTGTATCTCAGCTCTGATTTTCTTTTGACTTGTGAGTTATTTATAATATTTATATGATGCTACACTTTTTTTCTTACACGGGGCAACTTTGTCATCGACTGACAGCTTTGCTTATTTGGTGGCTCACTGTTAAAGAACTCAACTGCCAGTGCAGGGTGTATAAGAGACACGGGTTCAATCCCTGGGTCAGGAAGATTCCTCTGGAGGCAGAAATGGCAACCCACTCCAGTATTCTTGCCTGGAGAATCCCATGGACAGAGGAGCCTGGCAGGCTACAGTCTATGGGATCGCAAAGAGTCAGACACAACTTAGCAATTGGGCACCCATGCTTGGGCAGCTCAGAATACTATCTGTACCCTTATTGCAACAGGTCTTTCTCCAGACATGTGAATGATGGCTTTTTAGTGGTAAATCTGTATCACTTGTAGCTGTTGGGCAGCCAGCCATATGTTTTGTGAAATAGTTTAATTGGCTCTCAGGTCTGCATTCTGGAAGGACTTGCTTCACTACCTGAAATGTCACATTACCATTTGCCTCTGAACCCGATTGGAAGATCTGGAGGAAGTTCCTGATTTTAGGCAGCAAAGGAACTTTTTAGTCTTCCAGACAAGATGTAAAGGCCTCATTTATTCCCGGGCTTCATGTCCCGGGTCAGCACCAGTCAAACAGGAGGACTTCTACTCTGAAGATGCTGCTTCTTCTCATGGTCTCATCTCCCTTCTCATTACTCTCAACAGCAGAAAGTTCTTTCTAATTTTATCTCTCCTCTCTTAGCTGGGTGAGGAAGTGGAGAAGAGAGCCAGTTGGCGTCCGTCCTCACAGCACCTCGCAGGTGCTGGGAGAGTTAACCCTCCTCTCTGAGCAGCTTCATGTCTCTCATAGTTTCCTCGGCTTTGCTTTCACAGCTACTCAATTGTCTGTTCCTCTTCTCTGACCCTGTTCAGTGTCGCTGTAAACCGCAGACTGCTAATAAGAATCCTGGCAATTTAAATGGGACAGGGGTTACAGGAGGTGTGGTGGTTTCAGGCCAGCTAGATGCAGGATACTGTTCCTCACAGGAGTGGGATGAAGTAAACCTGCAAAAGTACTGAGACGGCAGAGCACTATCCTGCCTGTTACTGGGACTGAGCAAACAGTAGTTCAAGCTAAGACCAGCAGAGATATGGTTTCCTCCCCCCTTTCCACTCCCCCCATTGCTATGGGGATGGGAACAGCCATTCTCAGGGAGGGGGAGGCTAGCATCTGCTCTTGGAAAGTCTCCTCCCCACTCCAGTGTGCCCCCCGCCCTTATTAGAGCTGGTGCCGGTGTTTCTGTATCAGAGAGCAGAGACATCCGCTCCTCCTGGGAGCAGACACAGAAGGAGAGGGGATGTTTAGGGAAAAAACAGCATCCTACCCTGGATGTGTTTGTTTTTGTTGTTGTTCAGTTTCTCAGTCATGTCTCACTTTTGCAGCCCCTTGGACTGCAGCACGCCAGGCTTCGCTGTCCTTCACCATCTCCCAAAGTTTGCTAAAACTCATGTTCATTGGATGTGTTAGTGTATTAGTAAGGTCGGGCTGGAGTAACAAAATACAGAAATAATGCCATTTGCAGCAATATGGATTGACCTGGAAATTGTCATACTGAGTGAAGTAAGTCAGACAAAGATAAATGTCATATGATCTCACTTATATGTAGAACAAAAAAAATAATGCAAATTAACTTATTTACACAGCAGAAACACACCTACAGATAGCAAAACCAAACTTTTTGTTACCAAAGAGGAAAAATCCGGGGTCGGGGGTGCACGTTGCTGGAGGAATAAATTAGGAGTTTGGGATTAATATGTATACACTACTATATATAAAATAGGGAATCAACAAGGACCTACTGGTAAAACACAGGGAACTCTACTCAATATACTGTAATAATCTATATAGGAAAAATTCTGAAAAAGAATGGATATTTGTATGTGTGTGTGTGTTAGTCACTCAGTTGTGACTGAGTCTTTGTGACCCCATGGACTGTAGCTCCCAAGGTTCCTCTGTCCTTGGGATTCTCCAAGCAAGAATACTGGAGTGGGTTGCCTTTCCCTTCTCCAGGGGATCTCCCTGACCCAGGGATTGAACCCGCATCTTTTACATCTGCCTGTATTGGCAGGCAGGTTCTTTACCCTCTGAGCCACTAGGGAAGTCCGGATATGTGTATATGTACAATTAAATCACTTTGTTGTATACCTGAAACTAACATAATATTGTAAATGAACTATGTTTCATTGTTTTAGTCACTTCAGTTGTGTCTGACTCTTTGTGACCCCATTGACTGTATCCTACCAGGCTCCTCAGTCCATGGGATTTCCCAGGCAATAATACTGTTGTGGGTTGCCATTTCCTTCTCCAAAATCAGCTATGCCCCAACATAAAACAAAGATTAAATAAAAAATATCATAGACCGGGTCAACTAAACAGAAATGTATTTTCCTGTAGTTCTGGAGGTGGGAAGTCTGTGATCAAGATACTGCTATGGTCAGGTTCTGTGGACGGCAGGCCCTTTTCCTGGTTTGTAGACAGTTCACTTCTCTGTGCCTCATGTGGCCTTTCCACGGTATGTACATGTGGAGAGAGATCCTTTCCTTCTCTTTGTGTAATCCTGCTGTGCCATCATGAGGCCCCAGCCTAACCCTGATCACCTCCTGAAGGTCCTACCTCCAGGTACCAGCACCTTGTGGGTTAGGACTTGACCATATGGGTTTGGGGAGACACAGACATTCAGTCAATAATAATTCATTTTCTTCTGCAGAGCAAATTACCACAAACTTCACAGCTTAACATGACACCCATTTATCATCTCACAGATCTCTAGGGTCAGGAGTCTGGACATGGCGTAGCAGGATCACCTGGCCAGGGTCCCACAAGGCTGCAGTCAGGGTGTTACCAGGACAACATTATTTCAGGATGCTGTCCCTGGGGAGGGTCATGGGATAGCACACCTTACTTACACTCAAGGGGACGGCATTACACAAAGTCAGCATCTGCCTGCCTCACTCCATGTGGTGGTTTTATTCTTTGCCTTTGTATAGGGGCTTGGATCCATTCCTAATTATAGTTATTAATGACATTCAGAAATGTAAATTATACTGACTAAGCCAAATTGTTCATGTTTGCTGGAAGTAAAATTACTTGAGTATATTTGTGAGAATGATAACTTCACTACGGGGACTTCTGGTTGTCCAGTGTCTAAGACTCAGTGCTTCAGATGCAGGGGGCCCAAGTTTGATCCCTGATTAGGAAACTAGACCCCACATGCCACAGCTAAGAGTTTGCATGCTGCAACAAAGACCCCCTTTACTGCAGCCATGACCTGGCACAGCCAAATAAATGAAAAAATGACTTCATGATGAAGATAGGAAAAGCTGAGAATTTTTACTGTGGCCTAAAATAAGTGCTGTTAATTTCCTTTGTGTTTAGAAACCTTTGCTCTTTGGAAGGCCGGTAACATCCTTGTTGTAAGTGGGCTAGTCACTGTAGAGATTTGATAGTTTCGGCAGCTTCATCTTAGAAGATGAAGGAGTTCTGTCTTCACATATCCGAGAGGTCTTGAGGGGTCTTGGGTGGTTGGAGAGTTCAGTGGGGCCCCTAGGTTCATTTGAATTCCTGGGCCCTTCCTGGGTGAGTAGGTATTGGGCCGTGTCTCAGAGGACAGGCGAGATTTCACCTATTAGAATGGGAAGGAGAAGGCAGAGCTTAAGTGGACATCTTCTGGGAGATGGTCGGAGAACATTCAGCCTCCCTCCAGGCTCAGTCTGGTCATAGTCAGTGTTGTCATGAAGGGCAGACAGAGGGTACTCTGGAGGTCCCATCCTGGGGGGAATGGTGGGGTCAGAGCCGGGCCCCCAGAGCTTGGTCATCATCTGAGGGAAGAGAAAGGGTTGGGGCTGAGGCAGGGGGCCAGCAACAGGAGGGGAGTGCTGAGTGTGGAGGGGAGATAGCCCACAGGGGTTCCCTTTGAGAAATGCTGTGACTTTGGTGCCCACAATGACCAGGACAGGAGTGGAGGGTCCCTTTGGGAGTGATTGTGGGGAATCAGGCACCAGACTATGTGGGATTATCTGGTCCAGCCAGGAAGGTGACGTGCACCTGGTGGAGACATCCAGCAAGGCTCCTGTGAGTGGGGGGCAGAGGTAGGTAAGTGGCGGAGTGCCCCCATCCAGGTAGGTGAATCCTGAAAGCCAGTGCAGGCAGAGGGGAGAGGTGTTGAGAGGAAGAGCAGACCCAGCCTCAGAACAGAGGGTCCTACCATGGCTAAGATGAGGATGGCAGGGTTGGCAGAAATGTGGACACTCCAGAAGAAGGTTGGAGGTGGAGATAAGAGGTCAGGGTCTGTGCTGTTGGGCATGGAGTGACAGTGAGTCTCAGCAGCGTGCCCTTAGCAGGAATGCCAGCTTAACCATCAGAACGTGACCTGGGGGAGTCGTGTGTCCATGGAGGAGGACGCATTGGGCACCAGAGCAGGTTCTGAGAGGTGGAGTGTGGGGCGAGAAGGGAAGTAAGCGGCTTCAGAAGCACGTGGAGAGGCGTGATGGAGACCTGGCCTGGGAGAGTCTGGGGTACAGCAGCCCGCAGTTCTGTGATGGAGGGGGCTGGGCTGGGGCATCACGGAATGAGGAGGTTCAGAGGTGGGAACACGGCTGTCGGTAATGTTTGCAGCATCGGCTGTGTGTGGAAGCTGCGTGTGCACTGCAGAGAGGAGGCAGATATGACAGGCTTGGGAGCAGCGCACGCTGAAGCTCTTTAGTTCATCCTTATCTGTGTGTGTGGTTAAGGTTTAATGTTTTTCATGTGAGACCACTGTTCTGGGTGTTGCTGGATGTCTGAAACCAGCGTGGCGCTCGGTGGATGCCTGGAGGCTACTGGACATGAGACTTGGTTCTGCTCTGTGCCAAGGTGCCGGGGGTGAACTGGGCTCTGTCAACAGTGGGACCTTGTGGGTCCATTCAGTTGCGTGTTCTCCTCCGAGCCTGGGGCTCAGTCCTTTTGAAATTCTAGGGGTCAAGTGCATCCTGGCCCCTCCAGCCTGGCCCAGGTCCTCCATGGAAAGTCAAGGAGGGACAGCCCATTTGTCCCATTTGGTGACCCCCCTGAAGGCAGATTGCAGTGGGTGAAGAGCAGCTGTGTCTCCATGATCTGGTGGCCTTTCCTGGACATAAGGAGACTGAGAATGTGGACAGCGGGGAGCGTGGGTCTAATGTGGGCCTGGGGGGGCAGCCCAGGAAAAAGGTGGGCCAGGAGCCGAGAATGATTCTCCTGAGAGGTAGCAGACATAGGGGAGCCTGGGTGGATGGGGGGCTGCGGGGGATGTCCTGAGGGGACATGCTTGGTGGGTCAGGGGGCCAGAGAATGGGCGGGGCCAGGGGCAGGCAGCTCAGAGCCACGGTGAGAAGTATGGGAGTCTTCTTGGTGGGCAGGAGTGAAGAGGAGGCCCCTGCAGGGGCAGGGGCCCAGGTAAGGGAGGGCAGATTGGGCCTGCGGGCTTCCATGCGGGTGGCAGATGACCAGAGAGTGGGGACCTCACCACCATCCCCAAAGCAGTGTGTCCGGTGCTCTGTGTGATGCTGAATCACACGGCACATGTCTCTCAGGACTTGAGGAGAAGACGGGAGGCTCGATCAGAAAGCCTGTCTGCTCTCCACGTCCCTGTGAGCCGGTCACCTCAAGCCCTGAGTGGTGGCCTCAGGCATGACTGTAGGAGGGATGAACCCTCCACCATGACCGCTCCGCCCGTGCTGTGCTCCAGACAAGTCTCCTGGCGGCTCCTCATGGCCTGTTCTCTCTTCCAGGTGCTGCTGTCAGGCCTCATCGGCGTCGTCTCCTGGAAGCGGCCCCTGTCCCTCGTGGTAAGTGGCATCTTGTCTCGTGTGGCCCCGGAGCCATGAGTGCTTTCAAGGCATCGGCCTCCCGCCAGCCAGCCTCCCGCCTCTGCAGGTGCTCGCTCATGGGCTGTCCTCTTCTTGTTTGTCTGTGTTGTCGTGCCTTCTTGGAGGACATGTCACCAACACGGGCATTTTAAAGAGTGCGGACACAGGTGCTGTCTCCAAACGGGTAAACACGCTCGCACACATAGATGTGATCACATGGCCAGACATAGCTCATCCGAGTTCCAGAAATGTTACCTTTCTGCATGTCTTGGTGATTGTGAAACTCTGCATGGTGATCATATTTATTTGCACAGGTGTTTCTTTGAATGAAAGAAGGAAGGAAGAGGTGCCCCTGGAGCCCTGTCTCAAGGGGGCTGGGGCCTTGTGCTGGGGCGGGGGTGTGCTACACTGGAGGTGGGACAAGGATGATGGTTTTTCCCTCTGCAAAGTACCCAGAGCGAATTTCTGTCTATTGATCTGTGTGTGTGCGCTTCTCGGCATGCGCATTAATGTATTTATGTCTCCACATCAGGACTAAGCGAAGAGGTTTTCCGGCTTTTGATGGATTGTGAAAAAGACGGCCTCCTCTTTTGTAGTAATCAATTATTTAAAATCTCTTCTTTAAGTGATTAGACTTGGAGATAATGACATGTACTAAATATTAATGGAAATAGGAAAAAAGCCCACAAATCTTTTCTTTGTAAACACCTCCTCCTCTGTGAGAGGAACCATTAATCACATCCTGAAAAGGCATTGGGAGGGAGGGGTGCTTTCCTTCTGGGGGCCTCCTCTCCTACAGAATATCGAGAAATTTCCTTTAAATTTTTATTTTGACATTTTCAGATATGTGCCCAAGTAGAAAGACTATATAAGGAACCCTGTATACCCCAATCCATCTCAACAGCATCGACACTGGCTGGTCCTATTTCATCCAGGCCCTTTGCTGGATTATTTTCAAGTCAGTCTCAGCTTGTATATTGAGATGCTAATGCTTTTGTGCAAAGGGAGGTGGCGGCAGACACTGGGTCAGGGGGCCGTGCTGTGGGTCCCCTTCAGGGACACAGGGACAGCCTGCCCAGCCCTTCTGACCAGTCCCCATTGTATGAACAGAGTAAACCCTCTGCCTGGCCTCTGAACAGAGGAAAGCTGGCCTCCTTCAGGTGGGCATAGGGGATGGGAGGAAGGCCCATCCACCCCATCACCACCCTCATGCCCACCCCAGCCCCGCCTGGGGACAGAGCTTCTCACAGGACTTGGCATCTCACTGTGAAGGATGCATGTGCTGCGGGCTCCTGAAGAGTCAGGACTCCTCGTGCAGGTGGCTGGGGTATGTCCTGGGGGCAGGTCAGCAGCAGTAGGGTGGGTCTGGGGGCCTCGTCCCAGGAGGGTGGCCCTGGTGGGAGCAGCCACAGCTGAACCTTCCAGATGCTGGCTCTGCTGTCTTGTGGGTCCAGCTGCTTTCCAAGTAGCTGAGGAGGAAGGAAGGTGCCCCTAGTTTGACCACTTCACCAACTCAAGGATATAAGGGATTGGATTAGGGTGGTACCAACTGCTGTCACAGACCCCAGGCTTTCAGTGTTTTAATGCCATGCATATCTGCCTCCTGCTCCAGTCCGGAGGGGCCTCCCAAGCAGCAGGTTGTTCCTCCCACACAGTGATTCAGAGACCCCACTGGCTTCTGCCAGGGGCCCTATACTCTCCAGACTGTGGAGTCCCCTGCATTTCAGTGAAGGGGAGAGGATGGTGGAGAACCATGTGCTTCTTGACTTCCCTGGCCTGAAAGGGACTCATGCTTGCATGGCACACCATGGGGGTGTGGAGGGGCGGGGAGGCTTGTCACAGAGCCCAGGGGGCATCTGGCTGGGGAGAAAGCTGGAAAAGATGGTCCCTCCCTGGACAGGTCCCTCCCAGAGGCACCCGCGTCGTGGAGGGAGGGTAAAGTCTTGGTGGAGAGCGTACTGTCTCTGCTATAAGGACACTCATCTATCTGTTGACCAGGGCGATGAAATCTCTTGATTTATTAGCAAAAAAAACCTCACTCTCTGAACCATGAGCATTGACGTGATCTTAGCCCTTCTCCCTGCCCAGCCTCACCCCGAAAACCTGTACACTCTGGGATTCCTGTGTGTGGTCCCCAACTGACACTTCCTCCCAGACCCCTTTGGCCTCTGCCCAGCCACTCATTAGGGCTCGCTTGTTGCTGCCCCCTGGAAGCCCTCCTTCCCCCCAGGATGTGGGGGTTCCCCTCCTCCAAGCGTCTGGATCCAAGCCCCGCATTGTGCTCCATGACATGTAGGGCCCATCCTTAAAATACTGTTAACAGGGACCACACACCAGACATTTCCTACGTGCTAAGCCCTGCATGGGAGGGATACCGGAGCTTGTCCACAGTGTCCCTGTGAGTACGATACTGTTTTTATCTCCATCTTCCAGAAAAAAAGGAAGACTTAGAAAGGTAAATGCCTTGCCTAGAGTCTCAGCTCAAAAATCCTGAAGTCTTGATTTAAATGATTCATTTTTTTAAGAGTTATTTTTATCAAGGTGACATTGGTTTATAGCATCATATAAGTTTCATGTGAACTTTATATTTGTACTTCCATGTACATTGCAGCGTGCCAGTCACCAACAACCTAGTTTCCATCCATCGCCACAAAGGTAATAATCTGCTTACCCTCTCTTCTGCCCTCCAGCCAGCCCCTGGAGTAACTGATGCGCTGTGGGGAGTAGGGGGCTTCTGTTGGGGAAAAGGCTAGGCGGGGGCTACAGGCTGGCTGACAGGGTGGGAAGGAGTCCGCCCTTCCCAGCTGATGCCTGTTATGCGGGGAGAGGAAGATGTTTTGACTTTCTGCCATCATTTCTTCTGTGACTTTCTGCCATTGCATCTTCTAGGAGCCTTTTCCAAATGCTGAAGCCTCACGGGCGCTTCACCAGTTGTGTGTGTGTGTGTTCACATGGCTTTTTTCCACATTCGTTTTTTTCAATGTGATGAGTGTCTCCTATGATTGAGATAATTGTTTCCTTACATCAAACCATAAAAGGTTTCTCATTGTGCTAGATTCCAATTAGGATTCAGATTATATAGCTCTGATTAGCTCATTTTTTCAGAGATTCAGTGATATGTCTTGTGATTGCTTATATATCAATGCTGGAAACAGTCTCACACATAATCACAGGCATTATAGGAGCCCCCCCCATCCCACCCCCATCCACTGTCCCACTTTACATGGTTTCAATTACCCATCCTCAACTGCAGTCAAAGATATTAGATTCCAGAAAGAAACAATTCAGAAGTTTCCAATTTCAAGCTGTTTTGACTATGGTGATGAAATCCTGAGCCTTGCCCTTGGGATGTGTATTGTCCGTTTGTCCAGCCAGTCTCGCCTGTCCATCACTCTGCAGCTGTCTGGGTTATTATGGACTGTCATAGTATGTCGGTGCTGTGTTCCAGTGACCCTGGAATGGTGACCATTTTACTTAATGATGGCCCCAAAGCTCAAGAGTAGTGATGCCAACAATTGGATACTCCAGAGAGAAGCCATAACTTCCTTCTTTTAAGTGAAAAGGTAAAAGTGCTAGACTTCTTAGGGAAAGAAAAAGCGTCTGCCAAATTTGCCAAGATCCACAGTAAGAACAGATCATATTCTATCTGTGAAATTGTGAAGAAGGAAAGAGAAATTCATGCTACTTTTGCTATCACACCTCAAACTGCAAAAGTTATGGCCACAGTGCATGATGAGTGCTTAGCTAAGAAGGAAAAGGCATTAAATTTGTACAGTAAGACATTCGAGAGAGACCACATTCACATAAATTTTATTACAGTACATTAATATAACTATTCAATTTTATTATTAGTTATTATTGTTAACCTCTTACCATGCTTGACTTTTAAAGTAAGCTTTATCACAAGTGTATAGTGATATACGGGCTTCCCTGGTGGCTCAGTGATAAAGAATCCGCCTGCAGTGCGGGCAGGTTCGATCCCTGGATCAGGAAGATCCCCTGGAGGAGGGCATGGCAACCCACTCCAGTAGTCTTGCCTGGAGAATCCCATGGACAGAGGAGCCTGGAGGGCTACAGTACATGGAGTCGCAAAGAGTCCACAACTGAAGTGAATCAGCACACATGCAGGCATAGTGTTATATATAGGATTTGGTACTGTCTGCCACATGTCTACCTGAGGTCTTGAGATGTATTTCTTTCAGATAAGAGGGGAATGCTATATACTTAATAAAAAACGAGCTTGAGTGGGTAGTATTGACCTGGCTACTAGTCTGCTTGTAATAACTAATACTATTGAGAAGCTAATAATCTTGAGTTAAAAACATTTTTAGAATTTGTTTTTATAAGTAACAAATTACACTTTAGTACAGTCCTGGGTGTTTGTTGGAAGGACTGATGCTGAAGCTGAAACTCCAGTACTTTGGCCACCTCATGCGAAGAGTTGACTTATTGGAAAAGACCCTCATGCTGGGAGGGATTGGGGCAGGAAGAGAAGGGGACGACAGAGGATGAGATGGCTGGATGGCATCGCTGACTCGATGGGCATGAGTTTGAGTAAACTCCGGGAGCTGGTGATGGACAGGGAGGCCTGGCGTGCTGTGATTCGTGGGGTCGCAAAGAGTCGGACATGACTGAGCAACTGAACTGAACTGAACTGAACAGTTCTTAAAAGTAAATTAGACATATTTTGAAAACTAATAATCTGTAGGAATATGAGTGCCGTATCTAGACTGATGTGTTTAGTACTGTTTACATTTTATGTTACAGTGATTGAAGAGTCTAGCTTTTTAATCTACTCCAATAATGATTTAGCTTTATTGCTAAATTGTTTCAGCCCCAGTAGGAATGTGTATTACTAGATTAGGGTTCAGTCTGAGAGGCAGAGCCTCCAGGAGGTCTGTGAGTCTGACTCCTCAGGCCCTGCTCTGGCCCCACTACTTGTCTCGAAACATGCAAATACCAAGGAATTGGAAGTGGATGATAAATGAGCTTCAGCCGGCATGAGGGTTTCTCTCTCTCTCTTCATTGCTATGGTGATTATTTTCCAGTGAAGGAAAGCTTAAAATATGTTAACTTCTTTTTTAAAGTATCTTTCAATTTTTATACTAGAAACAGTATTTCCTGCTGTGCCCATTAGAAATTCAGTCCTGGGCTCACTGCAGATTTGTAAGTTTGGCCATATTTTGTGGGGAAAAAAATGTATGAATCACTTTAACCTTTAATATGAATTATAGGAAGCCTGTAGGGCTTTCTTTCAAGCCCATTGAATTGAGCACAAATATAACTTTAATATGCTATTTAAAAATGTAGATGAATTAAAGGTTAACGTGTTTAATATAAATGTATTTGGAGTCATCATTTATTCAGAAAATTCACTATAAATCCACTTTGGGGCTTTCTCACAGTCAAGATCATGACCTTTTGAATACAGTCAGGAGAATGTATTTTGCTCAATCACATTAAAGATAAAGCCTTCATTCGTTGGTGCTGAGGACAAGAGGAAGTAGAGTATACCCATATTTATAAGGCAGTATTTTACTCTGCTAATAAAGCAGCTGAAGAATCTAAAGCTCCTATGTTGTTTATGAAAATAGACTAGCACACTTGTCTTTAAATTTATTAATGGTATTAAATTTAATCAGGGGAAGATAAGTCTAACCAGAAAGCTGAGACTGAAATGAACTAATTAAATTATAGCATACTGAAACTACTCAAGGCCAAGTGAAATTAGAAATAGTCATTGCAAAAAATCATTTTTATTAAAACATGACATTTGTTTAAATCACTTCTTCAGTTCAGTTCAGTCACTCAATTGTGTCCAACTCTTTGCGACCCCATAGACTGCAGCATACCACGCTTCCCTGTCCATCACCAACTCCCAGAGCTTGCTCAGACTCATGTCCATCAAGTCAGTGAGGCCATCCAACCATCTCACCCACTGCCGTACCCTTCTCCTGCCTTCAGTCTTTCCCAGCATCACTGTCTTTTCCAATGAGTCAGTTCTTTGCATCAGGTGGCGAAAGTATTGGAGCTTCAGCTTTAGCATCAGTTCTTCCAATGAATATTCAGGACTGATTTCCTTTAGGATGACTGGTTTGATTTCCTTGCAGTCCAAGGAACTCCCAAGGTGAGATCATGATATCAAGAGTCCTCTCCAACACCACAGTTCAAAAGCATTAATTCTTCAGTGGTCAGCTTTCTTATGGTCCAACTGTCACATCCATAACGTGACTACTGGAATAATCACAGCTTTGACTAGACGGACCTTTGTCAGCAAAGTAATGTCTCTGCTTTTTAATATTCCAAGCCCAAGAAAGTAAAGTCTCTCACTGTTTTCATGGTTTCCCCAATTACTTACCATGAAGTGATGGGACTGTGGTGTTGGAGAAGACTCTTGAGAGTCCCTTGGACTGCAAGGAGATCCAACCAGTCAATCCTAAAGGAAATCAGTCCTGAATACTCAATACTTTGTGCCCCTGATGCAAAGAACTGATTCATTGGAAAAGACTCTTATGCTGGGAAAGATTGAAAACAGGAGGAGAAGGGGATGAGAGAGGAGGAGATGGTTGGATGGCATCGCCGACTCGATGGACATGAGTTTGAGCAAGCTCCAGGAGTTGGTGATGGAAGGGAAGCCTGGTGTGCTGCAGTCCGTGGGGTAGCAGAGTTGGACACAACTGAGCGACTGAACTGAACTGAACAGATGGGACTGGATGCCATGATCTTCGTTTTTTGAATGTTGAGTTTTAAGCCAGCTTTTTCACTCTCTTCTTTCACTTTCATCACAAGGCTTTTTAGTTCCTCCTTGCTTTCTGCCATTAAGGGTGGTACCATCTGCATATCTGAGGTAATTGATAGTTCTCCTGTCAGTCTTGATTCCAGCTTGTGATTCATCCAGCCTGGCATTTTGCCTGATGTACTCTGCAAATATAAGTTAAGCAGGGTGACAATATATAGTCTTTTTCTTTCTTTCTTTTTTTTTTCAATATACAGTCTTGACGTACTCCTTTCCCAGTTTTGAACCAGTCCATTGTTCTATGTCCGGTTCTAGCTGTTGCTTCTTGACCTGCATACAGATTTTTCAGGAGGCAGGTAAGGTGGTCTGGTATTCCCATCTCTTGAAGAATTTTCCACAGTTTGTTGTGATCCACACAGTCAAAGGCTTTAGCGTAGCCAATGAAGCAGAAGTAGATGTTTTTCTGGAATTTTCTTGCTTTTTCTGTGATCCAGTGGATGTTGGCAATTTGATCTCTGGTTCCTCTGCCTTTTCTAAATCCAGCTTGGACATCTGGAAGTTCTTGGTTCATGTACTGTTGAAGCCTGGCTTGGAGAATTTTGAGCATTACTTTGCTAGTGTGTGAGATGAGTGCAATTGTGTGGTAGTTTGAAAATTCTTTGGCATTGCCTTTCTTTGGGATTGGAATGAAAACTGACCTTTTCCAGTTCTATGGCCACTTCTGGGTTTTCCAAATTTGCTGGCATATTGAGTGCAGCGCTTTCACAGCATCATCTTCTAGGATTCTAAGTAACTCAACTGGAATTCCATCACCTCGACTAGCTTTGTTTGTAGTGATGCTTCCTAAGTCCCACTTGACTTCACACTCCAGAATGTCTGGCTCTAGGTGAGTGATCATACCATCGTGGTTATCTGGGTCATTAAGATCTTTTTTTGTGTAGTTCTCATGTATTTTTGCCATCTCTTCTTAATATCTTCTGCTTCTGTTAGGTCCGTACCATATCTGTCCTTTATTGTGCCCATATTTGCCTGAAATCACTTTCTAGTGCAAATTATTTTGATCCATCAGACACATTCTTTTTTTTTTTCCATTATGGTTTATCACAGGATATATTAATAGAATATAGTTCCCTGTACTATACAGTAGGACCTTGTTGTTATCCATTCTAGATATAATAGTTTGCATCTGTTAATCCCAAACTCCCAAACCTTCTCTCCCTCATGGTCCTCCCCCTTAGCAACCGCAAGTCTGCTCTTTATGTCTGTGAATCTCTTTTTATTTTGTAGAAAGGCTCATTTGTGTCCTATTTTAGATTCCACATATAGGTGATACTATGCGGTGATACCATCTTTGTCTGACTTACTTCATTTAATATGATAATCTCTACTTATATCCATTTTGCTGCAAATAGCATTATTTCATTCTTTTTAATGGCTGAGTAATATTTCATTGTGTATATATACCATATCTTCTTTATCAATTCATCTGTTAATGGGCACTTAGATTGCTCCCATGTGTTGACTATTGTAAATAGTGCTGCTGTGAACATTAGGGCACATGTATTTTTCGAATTATAGTTTCCCTAGATATTTGCCCAGGAATGGGATTGCCAGATCATATGGTACCTCTATTTTTAGTTTTTTCAAGAATCTCCATACTGTTCTCCATAGTGACTGCAGCAATTTTCATTCCCACCAACAGTGTATGAAGGTTCCCTTTTCTCCACACCCTCTCCAGCATTCGTTATTTGTAGAGTTTTTAGTGATGACCATTCTGACTGATGTGAAGTGATGCCTCATTGCAGTTTTGATTTGCATTTCTCTAATAGTTAGCAATGTTAACCATATTTTTATGCACCTATTGGCCATCTGTACATCTTCGTTGGAGAAATGCATCAGACACATTCTTAATTAAAAATGTAATAAAACTTACTTTTTGAAAGAGACAGTGAGCTTGGATAGGAAGATTAGAAACAAGGTAGGCAGAGATACCTAATAAGGTTCTTGAATGCTTGACAGCATAATGAATTAAATGCATCATTTCAAACTGCACCTGGAAACAACTGTAGTAGACTTTTCCCTGGTAACAAGGAAACCACCCAAGCTGTATGTAGTGTGTGTGTGTATGTGTGTGTTCTTAGTTGCTATGTTGTGTCCGACTCTTTGTGATCCCATGGACTATAGGGGTCACCTCCAAATGACTCCAAATGACTGTTGAGAATCTTCTCAGAAAGAGTGAACTCTTACTAGTCTTGGAAATGTTACTTTCTCCCGATAGGGCAGGGATCAGACAGCAGCAGGTTTGTTGGAAGAGCACTGAGGACATGGGCCATTCAGGAACTTGTGGGTGGCAGGCTTCCATCTGCAGGGGTCCCCATGCCTGCCTTGGGGGGAGTCCTAGACCCTTTCTGTGTATCTCTACATATGGCTGGGGGCTTCCACAATGGCTCAGCAGATAAAGAATCTGCCTGCAATGCAGGAGATGCAGGTTTGATCCCTGGGTTGGGGAGATCCCCTGGAGGAGGAAATGGCAACCCACTCCAGTATTGCCTGGGAAATCCTTTGGACAGAGGAGCCTGGTGGGCTATAGTCCATGGGGTCGCAAAGAGTCGGACACGACCTAGCAACTAAGAACACACACATACACAAGTGCACACACACACACACACACACACACACACACACACACTACATATAGCTTGGGTGGTTTCCTTGTAAGCTACATGCACTTTCAGTCGCTTCAGATGTGTCCAACTCTTTGCAGTCCCATGGAATGTATCCTGCCAGGCTCCTCTGTCCATGGGATACTCCAGGCAAGACTACTCGAATGGGTTGTCATTTCCTTCTTCATTGTAACCCACATCCAGTAGTGGTTAATATGTCTTGAGGGGAGTTGTAGATAGCTGGACCCTCAGACCATAGTCAATGTCTTGATTATGATAAGACACTTAGTAGGCCAGCTTTTGGACCAGCACAGTTTGAAGATGTCCCCAGAAGAGTTTGTCCCACTGTGGAGGCTTGGTTATGTCTTTCCTGGTGACTTTCAGGAGATGACCTTTATATGTGTCACCTTGGGCTGATTCTGACTTGTAACTGATTCCTTATCGTGTCTGTCCGGGACACATAAGAGATGTGGTCAGCACATAGGAGGTCACAGAACTGTCCAGTGATGAGGCTCAGAGCCTGTGGTTGCAGTAAAATACCTCGTGCAAGCCATGGGGACTGTGCAAGGAGTCAGACACAAAGAAGCACAAGGTGATGGTCTTGCCTTCAAGTTTAGATTCTAGGACCTTTGCGGGTGGTCCAGTGGTTAAGAACCCACCTTGCAGTACAGGGGACATGAGTTCGATCCCTGCTCTAGGAAGATCCCACGTGCCACGGGGCAACTAAGCCCCACAACTGCTGAAGCCTGCTCACCTAGAGCCTGTGCTCCACAACAAGAGAAGCCACCAAAATGAGAAGCCCGTGCACCTCAACTAGAGAAAAGCTGTGCACAGCAGTGAAGACCCAGCACACCACAAACAGCTAAATAAATAAATTTTTAAATTATTTTTAAAAAAGCATCTGTAGTTCACAGGAAATGGAGGATGTCCTGTTCAGTCCCTTCTTGACAAGAACTGTCTGATGTCCATGTTAGAAATTCCTGCCACCTCTAAAGGGCCTCCTCCCTAATGGACTTATTCTGCCCCCGGGGTCTTCATGGTCTCCTAATAGAAAAAAGTCGTTAAGGGGGAAAAAATCTAATATGCTGAGGTAGCTGTAATATAAGAAAAGTAATAAATGAAGTGTCACTACATTCCAGACGCATATTCTTTCAGAAAGAAGGCAATTACTGTTATAAAGATACAGCGTTAGAAAAATTACGGCGGCTGAGAAGTATGTGGTGTGTCTGTCGGAGGCACAGTTAATTTTAAAAGTATTACCAAGCATACAAATCATGAGAAGAAAACGCTGAACCACATTAATTGAAAGTGAATTTAATATGCAATTCTAAGGAAGTATCTCCACTTACCCAGCTTTAAAAAATTGTTACGCATAGGCTATTAGTTATCAGATTTTCTTTCAAATGTCCAGCCTCTTTTAATGAAGAATATTACTCATGGACTTTATCTCTGATCCCTGAATAATTTTATGTGGTTACAGTAAGTGATGGTAATATTAGAACACCTATATTTTACCCTGATTTTTATGTGTGTTGAATCAAATTGCTGTAGGTTTCAATTTGTATTAAGATATAGAGATTCTGATTGGGAATGAGAAAAAGACTTAGAGGTTTCAAATTTAATTGTTTTGCTCTTCACTTTATGTGGTTCAGCAATTGGTTAGAAAAATGGATTGCTATTGATTTCAAATAGCACTGTATAGGCAGTATTATCTAATGACTAGCAGAAGTTTTTAAAAATCAGTTGCATTGATTACTTGAAGATTGACTTTAGGAAGAAATTGTCTACCTGTCTTATATGTGTGGCATCATCACCAAACACAGGTCTCAGTGGTGCCTTTTGCCCCCCGCTGTGCCGTAGCAAACTGAAAAATGCAGGGACACGACTAAAAAATAACCCGAGCTCTGCCTCCCCCCACCCCTCACCTAGCCACTGTCAGGCTCATCTTGTCTTCATGTACAAACAGCCTTTCACTTCATGATCCACGTGAATATCCTCCACTACAGCTGTGCCTCTGTCAGCTTCTTATTTCCATCACTTCTGACTCTATTTGGATTTTACACCCTGAAATATATTGGTGTTCGTTATTTGTGGATCACAATATCTGCTAATATAAACTGGTCTTGTCCCAATTTAATGTTTTATTTTCTTGAATTCTGTTTCATCTAAAATTGAAGCACCAAAGTTATTTTCCTTTTGATCAAATTTACCTGATATCTTTCCCTTCATTTTTACTTTAATTTCTCTGTGACATTTTTTTTTTAGATATGACTTATACAAATCAGTCTGTCTAAACAAGGTTAACTATTTATTGTGAAATCTCTTATTTATTTGTGAATTATTTGTTATTCTTTTGATCTTTCTGTTTTTAAGTGTTTGCCTGCACTCCTGATTTTTATGTTGTGTTTTTTCTAAAAAAAAAAAAATATTTTGTGCTTTCAGTGTGGTTTACTTTATGCAAATATTTAAAAGGTAAACAGCTATTTTTTTTATTCTACTGGCAGTTGCATTTAAAATATTTTTTCATTTAAGTGGTGAGATATTTATTAAATATTAACATTGATTTATTAATAAATAAAATGTATTGAATGTAATTAAAACTGAATTTATGACCATGCAATGGAATGTGAGGGAAGCTGTGAAACATAACTGTCTCGAACATAAGAAAACCTGAGTTGCCCAGGTTGGGGCCTCCCACATTTCATCTCCAGCTACTCTTCAGAGTAGGGATTCCACATTCATCATTCTTTTGCCCTATATGTGCATGTTCCTAAATAGTACATTATTGTTGTTTGTTTTTGAACTTTGCATGTGCACTAAGTCACTTTAGTCGTGTCCAACTCTGTGCAACTCTATGGACTTCAGTCTCTGGCAGGCTCCTCTGTCCATGGGATTCTCCAGGCAAGAATACCGGAATGGTTGCTATTTCCTACTCCAGGGGATCTTTCCAACCCAGGGATCGAACCCAAATCTCTTATGTCTAACCTGCATTGGTAATCAGGTTCTTTACCACTAGCACCACCTGGGAACTTTACATAGGTGGAATCACAATCTGTAGTCATCTATGACTTGATTTCTTTCAGTCATGCAGTTGTAAGTTCATCCATGTTTGCATGTGCAGCTCTAGATGAATTATTCTGATAATTAATGGTACAGTATTCTATCATGCTAATATATAACATGTCACAGTATATTTGCCTGTTCTCCTTTAGTGGACAAGTGGGCATTGATGTAATTGTTTGCTATTATGAATGGAGCTGCTGTGAATGTTTTAATGCCAATCTCCTCATATATGTGGGCAAGGGTTCTGCTGGCATACGGGCCTGGATGTGGAAGCACTGGTCAGGGGATGTATTTTCATTTTCATGGAATAACATCAAATGGTTTTACCAAAGTATGTGTACTACTGTTGATGTCCAGCAGTGTTTCCCGTTTGTTCTAGAACTTCCTAGGCCTGATTTTCTTAACAATTTTGTTTATTTATTCATTTTTGGCTGTACTGGGCCTGTGTTGCTGGGCAGACTTTTTTCTAGTTGCACAGAGCGGGGATTACTCTCTAGCTGTGGTGTGCAGGCTTCTCATTGTAGTGACTTCTCTAGTTTCAGAGCACAGTCCCTAGGGTGCACAGGTTTTAGTACTTGTGGTTTCCAGGCTCTGAGCACAGGCTCAGTAGTTGCTCTGTGCCATGTGGGATCTTCCCAGAGCAGGGATCGAACCCGAATCTCCTGCAGTGGCAGGCAGGTTCTTTACCACTGAGCCACCTGGGGAGCCTGTACTGAGTACGTGCTAATTTAACTGTCATCTTCGTGCACATTCTGAGTCACTCTGCATGGAGCAAAACCTGCCTGGGTTTAGTCTCATAGAAACAAAAGACAGAATTCCAATGCTTATGTATTTTGAGTAATAAAATCCAAAAACCTTCCAAATGACAAGGGCTGGATTGTATCATGTGATAAGAAACAAATGAATAAAATGGTTGTCCTAGGGGAACAAGGAGAAGAAAATCTCAGAAATAATCAAAGGCAAATTAATAAGGAAAAAAGAAGAAAATTATCTGACAAATGAGATCCTCGAAGCTCTCAGGAACAGTCCCGGCTTGGCTGGCAGACAGACAGGCGGTAGGTGCATCAGGGTGAGTGGCAGCCGGGGTGTGGAGGAAGAGCGCCTGAGGACAGGCTCGTAAATGGTGAGATGATGGGTGAGTTAGTAAATCTGTCAGATGATGAATGAGCTGACAATACACATCGGACGGATGACAGAGGACAGGCCACAAGAAAAAGGCAGCCAGCAAAGACCACAAGGAAGGAGGAAGCCGGCATTCTGCAAGCCAGAGGACTTTAAAGTGTGATATCGTAAGCAGGGAAAAAAGCCATGTAAGTAATCACAGTAGCTGATCTGCTTTGGCAACTGTTAGAAACACAATACAGCTCCTGTGAAAGATACTAGAACTCTCTACTTGATGTGCTTATGGCTGTTAATAACTGTTTGCATTATACACCTGCCACGTGCTAGCTGTTACCATCTCCATTCGCAGGGATTCCAGCTGTAAAATGGGGATTATGATAGTAATACCTCCCTTTCTTCCTTGTGGGATCATTTGAAGAAAAAATTTCATCTGAAATACTTAGAACAGTACCTAGAACATAATAAGTAATGAAGAAACTATAGTTCGTTGCTGTTGTTCATGTTGTTGGTCATGTAACTGTCACTTTAAACTTTTACCTGACACATCCTCCGTGCCCAGATCAGCATGTGGGTCACAGTAAAGATTCCCATGTTGGTTAAATAAGTGAAATTCTGATGAATTCCTTTATCTCTTACTGAGTGTTACTAAGTATTGCAAACTTTTTGGAGGATGGGGAAATTCTAGGTTTGTTTTTTCTTTTCATAGTTCGGTTTTCAAACTGTACAAACACCAGAAATAGATTTAAATTCCTGTCTTTTGTCATGGTGAGTCAGCTAAAGGTTTGTCAACTTTGTTGATCTCTTCAAAGAACCAACTCTTGGTTTCATCGATCTTCTCTGTAGTCTTTTTAGTCTCAATTTCATTTATTTCTACTCAGATCTTTATAATTTCTTCATTCTACTAAATTTGGGCTTTGTTTTAAATTTTCTGTTTGTATCTGTTCATTAACATATAATGCATAAGGTCACAAAAAGAATAATTTAAGATTAAAAGAAAAGTATTGAAATCGATATCCAAGTAATAGTAGTCAGCTGAAAACCCAAAAAATTATTTGAAAAGAGCTGTAAGTACACAAATCTCTGTTATTTTATAGAAAGAGATAAAAAGAGAAGAAACATGAGCAACAGAAGAAAAAGAATGTAACAGTAGCATAGGGATTTTAGACATTTTATGATTATTAGCGACCTTATGCCAATATATTTGAGAACTTAAATGAAATGGCTAATTTTCATAAAAGAGAGTAAAAAACAATGTAAGTTGAAATAGAATAGAAATAGAAAACCCAAATAAAGTAATAGCCATTAAAGACCTGAATTGGAATTCAGTACTTCCCTGTTCCCTGACAGATGCCAGGCTTAGATACAGGTGATTGTTAGCAAACCTTTAAGAAACAGTAATAAAAAAAGAGGGGGAAAAAAAAAAGAGGGGGAAACTAGTCAAGTGGTTTTATTAATCTGGTTTAATGTAATAGCTAAACTAGACAAGGAATGTAGAGAAAAAGAAAATTATAAACCGATTTCACTAACAAGCATAGATGGCAAAAAAAAAAAAAACTATAGCAAATTGTAGGAATTTATGTTAAAATGCATCACAACTGAAGTACAGTTGGTTTTATACATAGAAAATCCTTGAAAACCTCCAGACTACTAGAAACAATAAGAAGATAAGATATCAAATTATAAAACAGGAAGCATTTAGGCATAATAGCATAAAGCAATTTGAAAACTGTAACTCAAAAATTTAATTAAAACTTATGACTTAATTTAATAAAAGATACATAAGACCGTCAGTAAGAAATATACAAATCCTGATAAAATGAAGAGAGTGTATTCTAGCCAGGGAAGTTTGATGTCATAATGATGGAAGTCCTTCTAAACTGACCTATGATTTAAATACAATTCCTGTCAAAATCTCAGAGAGATTTTTGTGTGTGTGTGAAACTTAACTAGCTGCTCCCAAAGTTCAGGAGAGTAAAAGATCCATGAATAGCCAAGCCATTTTCAAAGTAGGTCTACCAAGTAGGACTCACTGTACCAGATATTGATTATGAAGCCATTATTTACAAAACAGAAACAGACTCACATACATAGAAAAGAAGCTTATGGTTGCAAAAGGGGAAAGGGGGAAGGGATAAATTAGGAGTTTGGGATTAACAGATACTACTACATGTAAAATAGATAAACAGCAAGGACCTATAGGGAACTATATTCACTATCTTATAATAACCTATGATGGAAAAGAACCTAAAAAAGAGTATATATATAACTGAATATATGTGTATATATAACCAATATATATGTATGTGTGTGTATATAGCTGAATCACTTTGTTGTACACCTTTGCTATATATTAGCACACCATTGTAAATCAACTATACTTCATTTAGAAATGCAATTATAAAAAGGTGTAGTAATTAAAACAGTGTGGTGTTAGTCATCAAATGGATCAGTGGAACAGTGTAGTGAGTCCACATACACATCATGAATACTGGATCTGATTTATCTCAGAAATGATGTTATTTACATTGGCTGGACAAGGATGGACAGCTATTCAATAAAACCTATGTGTACTGCTGGACATTCCTGTGAAAAAAAGCTACAGAACAGTGTGAGACTCTGCCTTGCACAAGACATGAAATTAAATTCCATATGAATAAAAGACAAATTTACACAGTAAGCCAAGATAAAAAGCATAAGGAAAAGATACACCATGAAGGAAACTATTAAAGCTGAAAGAGTTCTGTGCTTTGGGAAAATACCATAAAGGTAGAAGATGAGTCACTGATGGGGTGAAGATGGATGTCAGGAAAAAGAGAGCAGGCATAATTTTCCAAATAGGACAGGTTAATAGAGAAGAGGCAAATAACACAGTAGGAAAAGTGAAAAAAGTGAAAGTGAAGTCACTCAGTCGTGTCCAACTCTTTGCGACCCCATGGGCTGTAGCCTGCTAGGCTCCTCCAACCATGGGATTTTCCAGGCAAGAATACTGGAGTGGGTTGCCATTTCCTTCTCCAGAGGATCTTCCCGACCCAGGGATCAAACCCTGGACCCCTGCACCGCAGGCAGACTCCTTACTGTCTGAGCCGCCAGGGAAGCCCACATTACAGATGGATTCTTTACCAGCAGAGCCACAAGGGAAGCCCCAGTAGGAGAAAGGCTGGAGCATCTGGTCCTGAAGAGCTAGCAGGGAGGTCATGTTTCTTGCTCCTTCTCTGCCTCAACTGCCTCCACCCCTTGGAATGTTGATAATTTGATTTTAATTTTTCTGGTGAGTGTGTCCATGTCACCACATAAATATATGACTATATTATCACTTCTTGATTTACCCTCTTTGTTCATTAATACTTGACTTTCTCTCTGATAGATGCTATCTTTTAATGCTGCTGTATGCCATCTTTACTTTCTGCTGGTTGGTTACATAACATAAAATGATATATTCGAGTCTCAATTTCTTAATCCCTCAACTATGGACAATATATCTTTACACTTGATTTTGTAAAATGAGTACATTAACTTGGTCTCTTAATTTGAAAAGTTGTATGAAATAATAAATAATCTACAACTTGGTTGGTAGTGTTTGTTTTTCCACATGTGGGGAAACCTTAAACAGAGATGTCTGTGGTCAGAGATAAGATGGTCTTCAGTGTCTGCAGACAATAGAAAATAGTTGATATTAATTTATTCTGCATTGGTGTGCCATTTCCTCCCCTCTTGCCTTGCTGTGAGTTAATTGTTATCACTGTAAGGTTTTCATACTCAGGGAAGTTAAAACACTGCCTTCTTCCTGTATATGGCAGTTTGGGATGTTTCCAATTTGTGTTATCATTTGTATTGTTAGTTTACATTCCGTTTGCCAGAGTGCTGTGTAAATAAGTCCCGTGCATGAAATATAAAATGCCAATATTCATGTATTCATGATGGGTGCCAATTTGCATGCCACAGAGCTTGTAACTTTCCCGATTAAACTGTTCTGTGTATTTCAATAGGTATGTTAATCTGGATTTCACAGGCTGACTCATGTTTTGTCTTTGCAATCGTCTGGGTATAAAACCAAATCTTCCTATTTTACTTTAATATGGGGGTATGGTAAGATTTTGTTTTTATGTGTGCCATGTGAGAAGGTGCACACCCTTCTGGCATTTCCTGGTAGAGGCAGGTTTTGCAGGGCAGAGGGAGTTGTGCCGACTAATGTGAGCCCTGGAAAAGCAGACCCTGCAGTGGCACCTCAGCCCCAGGCTGTTCTCGGGGAGCTGGAGGGGTGCTGTCTAAGGTGCTGAATGATCCTGTTTGCTAATGAAGTAGTTGGTCAGAACTGTTAGTTGACAATTAAATGGAAAGAAAAAAAAAACAAAAAACAAAAAAAACTGATGATTACACTTTTATTTATACCATTCAATTTACAGGAGGCATTTTTCTATCTTGTCTTTAGATTTATATATAATTGAGTTATTCTCCACTCCCAAATTCAATATCACTAAGAAGCGGGTTTTTGTATAGAATGAGATGTTAGGGTAAGCGTGCAGGAGTTTGTGAAATGGACCACGTTTCGTTCATTCGGCAAACCGGTGTTTTCACTGGAGATGCCTCTGGGCAAGACCCAGGTGTTAAGATGCAGGGATGGACAAGAGAGGTCAGCTCTCACTGGGATGGACAGCTGGGAGGCCAGACAGAAAACAAGGACACCAGCTAACAAATAATCCCAGGCATGAAGCATGCTGAGGGGCAGAGGCACAGAAGCCCAGAGGTGATGTCAGTCTCATGTGTTTCAGAGAATTGGAAAGAGGTGCATCCAGGAACTTTGGTGTTTTCCAGCTGCTCTCTGCCCTGAGCTGTTCCAGGAAACAGTTAGGACTTCATGTCACGCCTACCCCCAGCACATTCTTCCTCCCCAGGCCCAAGATCTTGGCCCTGCTCCCTGACTCTGGGATCCCTCTGTTAATACCATCTCTTTCTGATTTTCTGGATTTCATACCTGATTTTCTGCTAGTCTGACCCCCAATGCAAATTCTTCTATTTCTTTTCATGTCCCGTAACCTACCTTAATCTACTGATTGGCAGCTACTGTTGCCATTTAGTCGCCAAGTCATGTGCAAATCTTTGTGACCCCCTGGACTGTAGCCTGCCAGGCTCCTCCATCCATGGGATTCTCCAGGCAAGAATACTGGAGCAAGTTGCCATTTTCTTCTTCAAGGGATCTTCTGCGCCCAGGGATCAAATACAGGTCTTCTGTTTAGCAAATGGATTCTTTACCACTGAGCCACCTGGGAAGTCTGATTGGCAGCTACTTCTTGGCAGATACATGTTGCTCTCCCAGCCTTTGGAAGGTCGATGTTACTTCTTGCTTGGGTTCAAAGATGACCTAAGTCAGATCTCATCATCAAGAAGCTTATAGTCTATTAGGCAGGATCAGAGAGACAAACAAGTATAATTCTAATCAGAAGTCATAAGTTACAAACAAAATGGGTTTTAGTGTAGACTAGAGTAAAAGTAACCCTGATTGTGTGTCATTGTTGTTCAGTGGCTAGGTTGTATCCTACTCTATGCGACCCCATGGACTGCAACACACCAGTCTCCTCTGCCTCTGAACTTCACTGTCTCCTGGAGTTTGCTCAAACTCATGTCCATTTAGGCAGTGATGATATCTACCTATCTCATCCTCTGTCTTCCCCTTCTCCTCCTGCCCTCAATCTTTCCCAGCATCAGGTTCTTTTCTAGTGAGTCAGCTCTTCGCGTCAGGTGGCCCAAGTATTGGAGCTTCAGCTTTAATGTCAGATTGGATGTGGCCTGACCACATTTTGGAGGGTTTTCTGCTTTATTCAGAGTCCACTGACTTTGCTGTTAATTACATCTAAATAATGCCTTCACAGCACCATCTTGACTGGTGCTTGGCCAGAAAATTGAGCCCTGTTGCCTAGACACATTGACACAAAATTCACCATCACAGTTTCTTTATGAAAATAGAAGCAAATAAGTACACGGATTCCCATTTTCTCTTCTTTCTTATACAAAAAGTAGCATGCTATTTGCCCCTTTGCCTTCCCCACTTAACAATGCATTTAGAAAACTGTGTGAAAGTATTAGTCGCTCAGTCATGTCAGACTTTTTTGCGACCCCATGGACTATAGTCCTCCAGACTCCTCTGTTCATGGGATTCTCCAGGCAAGAATACTGGAGTGGGTAGCCATTCTCTTCTTCAGGGCATTATCCTTCCCCACCCAGGTATCGAACCCAGGTCTCTTGCATTGTGGATAGATTCTTTACTGTCTGAGCCACCAGGAAAGCCCATTTAGAGATCTTTCTAAATCTGGGCCACATTCATTTTCACCAACTCAAATGGTATTCTGTGCAGCTATAAAAACTTTTTTTTAATGTGATAACATAAAAGTAAAAAGCTTTTGTGCAGCTAAATAAATACTTTTAAAAAGCAAGCACATTGAAAGGCAGAATATCAAACTGGGAAAAATATTTATGACTCAGATCACAAATAGATCTATCTCAGATCACAATGCTTCATAGACATTGATAAGAAAAGGACCAGACCTATGCAAAAGAAAAATGGACGTGGGCAGAATTCACAGAAAAAAAGAACATCATCTGCAGCATCAGCCCCAGAACTAGGACTCCTAGGGCAAAGAGTGGATTAACCTATGTTGTTATTTAGTCTTTAGAACTGTCTGCACCCTCCCATCTGCACTCCTGCTTTAGCCACCATCCTCTGCCACCATCTCCTAGGGTACGCAGCCACCACAGTCAGGAACCTAGTGTCCTACAGGAGGGCCCTGGCCAGGGGTCAGGTCTGGGGTCTGCTGCATGATATAGACCAGGGGCCCCCAGCGTTTTTGGCACCAGGGACTGATTTCATAGAAGACAATTTTTCCACAGACTTGGTAGCGGGGGTGGTTTCAGGATGATTTAAGTGCATTACACTTACTGTGCACTTTATTTCTATTATCATTACATCAGCTCCCCCTCAGATCACCAGGCATTAGATCCCAGAAGTGGGGGACCCCTGATCTAGAGGAAAGGGAAGCCTTTTCTACTTGCTAAACCTTCCTGTGAGCTTGGACGCCTGAACAGTGTGCTTCTTTATGGATAAAAATGAGTTCCTATCTTCTGAGACCTTTGATGATTTCTCATCACCTTGTTGAAGGAAGTCCAGCTCCTGCCCTTGGCCTGTGATGCTTTGCCCAACTGCTGACTTCATCCAACAATGCCCTGTGCACCAGCCCGTTGGGCCTCCTGACCATTTATGGAAATTTCCAAGGACTGCCTTTAATGTTTTGCTTTGTGTCTTTCCAGGGACTCATGAACTTGAGGTTAGTTTAGGGGGATGTGATCTGACTGAGCTTTCCCAGTGACGATGCAAACACATTTGACCAGAAAGCAGTATAGCATCCTTCCAAACAGTCTGCCCATCATTGCCCAATCCGTTTCCTCACTATGGATCTGGTCCCTTTGCCACCTTGCTTAATGACCTCCTGAGCCTCGCCCTTGTTTAAGGAAAACACCAAGTTTATCAGCAAACACACCCCTGACCAACCTGCAGCACCCTCAGTGTGGTGTTCCATGTCCAGGTTCCATGCGTGACTGATGCTAACCTTGTCCAGTAATGCTTTCGTGGTATCAATCCTCTTAGAAAACTCCTATTCATCCCACAGAACCCACTGAGACCTATTCCTGACCCTCCAAGGAGACTTCATGAGGCATTTCTTCACACTACCACAAAATCTAGTATGTGTATTGTTTTGCATATAGGGTGATTTTACCCTCATTCTGGGCAGAGTTGCACAATTTTGGCTATTTTACTATCTTCTTCTGGTCACTGTGATTATGTTGACTGACAGCTTCCTTCTTAATAATTTTCTCAATTAAAAACCTTGAAGTGACCCTTAAGAGAAACTGTTAAACATCCAAAGAGAAACTTAAATATCTTATCCTAATATAAATTGTCATTTAGATGTGTACCCAGCTGGAAAACCAGTACACAATAAAATGAAATAAAAAATAACCTTTTATGGAAAAAATATTCATCTTGCAGCTACACCTAAATGCAAAGGGATGGAGACTTTCCTGGTCATCCAGTGATTAGGACTCTGCACTTCCACTGCAGAGGGCGTGGGTTTGACCCCTGATCAGGGAACTAAGATCCCTCATGCCGTGCCGTGCAGACAATAATAAAATAAAGGCAAAGGGATTCCGACTTCCCTGGTGGTCCATTGGTTAAGACTCTGCACTCCCAATGCCGCAGTCCTGGTTTGATTCCTGGTTGGAGAACTAAGATCCCACGTACCACTTGGCATGGCCAAAATAATAATAATAAAATAAAGGCAAACTTGTGGCCATGGCCAATGACATAAGGGTAGGAAGGACTGAGCCAGTCAAACACGACACCTTAGCTGCCTTATTCCATCTTCGGGGGATCCAAGACCTCATTGTACACAGCCCATTGTTTAAAAGCTAATGTTTCCTTGTGTGAATGCCTGACTTAATTTTGATGACAGTACATCCTGACAGTGACAGTTCTTTATATCTGAAAAATCTTCCTGATTAGACGTCTTTCTCTGCAAGTCAAAAGATGTCATTTATCTTGAAGTTTTGCATGAATTGGAATGTGGCTGGGCACTGCTGCCATTGTCATTAAAGCATTCTTTGGTAAATTAAGTCTGTATTTAGTTCAGACCTAATGATTGAAATATTATCAGGACATGTGGCAGAAGAAGGGCACCTTCACCCCTGAGCTCACCCCCACGTTGCAGCTGCCAGTCGGTCCCTGGGCAGCCCTGTCTTCAGAGAGATTCTCTCATCACGTCCCGTGAAGTCTGTTTACTCCTTCCACCCCATCCCCTCTGCCCCGAGACATCAGAGCCTATTTTTGTGTTTCCTCCCAGTTTTCCCTGTACTTTTCTCCCCTCACCTCATACTGATAACCTCTCAGAAGGCCTGTCTCCCAGATCTCAGCAGCACCAGCCCCTTCTATCTACGTGGGAGCTTCACCTAGTGCCAGGTGCCCAAGTATTGTTGTAATAAATCAGAGATACAGCCCCAGTTACTGAGGCTTCTGTAGGGATGGAGTCGAGATGGAGCCAGTGAATTAGGCATCGGCCCATTCCTGCTGAAGTCGCAGCACCTCAAGGGCCTCAAAACAATGATGTAAAGACCTCTATGCCAGGTGCTCCCATGGTCCCAGATGTATAAGATGGAGCCCAGCTGAAAATTTGTGTGCTCAGAATCAGTCATTCATTCTACCATCTCAGTTTTAAACATTGACTCTGCCTCTTACAACTGTTTTGTTTGGAAAATGGTATTTTAAAAATATACTGCAGTTAAAGAGGTGGGCATAAGTTTTTTATGAAAAGCAAAGCCATGTGCTCCTGTTGTTCTGCACAGGAAGTGAGCAAGTATTTAAAAGACATGAATCCAAATGAACTTACCTGGAAATGAACAGACTTGTGGTTGCTGAGGGGGAGGAGAGTGGAGGAAGGAAGGACTGGGAGTTTAGGATTAGCAGATGCAAACTAATATATAAAATTACAGGGTCCTACTGTATAGCACAGGGAACTATATTCAATATCCTGGGATAAACCACAATGGATTTATGTCGGAGAGTGTTTTGCCTATGTTCTCCTCTAGGAGTTTTATAGTTTCTGGTCTTACATTTAGATCTTTGATCCATTTTGAGTTTATTTTTGTGTATGGTGTTAGAAAGTGTCAATCAAAAAATGGGCCAAAGAACTAAACAGACATTTCTCCAAAGAAGACATACAGATGGCTAACAAACACATGAAAAGATGCTCAACATCACTCATTATTAGAGAAATGCAAATCAAAACCACAATGAGGTACCATTACACGCCAGTCAGGATGGCTGCTATCCAAAAGTCTACAAGCAATAAATGCTGGAGAGGGTGTGGAGAAAAGGGAACCCTCTTACACTGTTGGTGGGAATGCAAACTAGTACAGCCACTATGGAGAACAGTGTGGAGATTTCTTAAAAAACTGGAAATAGAACTGCCATATGACTCAGCAATCCCACTTCTGGGCATACACACTGAGGAAACCAGATCTGAAAGAGACACGTGCACCCCAATGTTCATCGCAGCACTGTTTATAATAGCCAGGACATGGAAGCAACCTAGAAGTCCATCAGCAGATGAATGGATAAGGAAGCTGTGGTACATATACACCGTGGAATATTACTCAGCCGTTAAAAAGAATTCATTTGAATCAGTCCTAATGAGATGGATGAAACTGGAGCCCCTTATACAGAGTGAAGTAAGCCAGAAAGATAAAGAACATTACAGCATACTAACACATATATATGGAATTTAGAAAGATGGTAACGATAACCCTATATGCAAAACAGAAAAAGAGACACAGAAATACAGAACAGACTTTTGAACTCTCTGGGAGAAGGTGAGGGTGGGATGTTTCAAAAGAACAGCATGTATACTATCTATGGTGAAACAGATCACCAGCCCAGGTGGGATGCATGAGACAAGTGCTCGGGCCTGGTGCACTGGGAAGACCCAGAGGAATCGGGTGGAGAGGGAGGTGGGAGGGGGGATTGGGATTGGGAATACATGTAAATCCATGGCTGATTCATATCAATGTATGACAAACCCACTGGAAAAAAAAAATAATAATAAAAAAAAAAAAACCACAATGGAAAAGAATATGAAAGAGTGTATACATGTGTATAGCTGAATCACTTTGCTCTACAGCAGAAACTAACACAACTCTGTAAGTCAACTATACTTGAATAAAATAAAGTGAAATAAAATAAAGGGCATGAGTTGAGTGGTTGGGGTGCGGGCTGAGTCACCTGGGCCTCAGGGATCGCTGATGACTTGGGTACCAGTTTCCTGCAGAAGCCACTTGCTGCCTCTGTCTCTGGGCCCAGTGTTTTTGCTCTTGGCCCTGAGCTGGGGGCCGTTGCACCCCACCTGCTCAGTCTGTGTCAGCCAGGTTTCCTGGTCTGTCTCCCACTCTAAGCCCAGTCCCACCTCAGACCAGCCTTCTCTGCACTCCTAAAATCCAGAGAGGCTGGGCCTGGCTCTCCAGTCTCTGAAAACCGCCCTGGGCCAGGAGCTTTGGTGCCATGTTGCCTGTACCCTGCTGCACTCACGGGCATTCCTGTGGCTCTGGGGGAGGTGTCAGCATTCCTGCCAGCAGCACCCCTCTGCACAGGCACCGCGAGATGCTTTCCACACGGGTGCCTGACAGCTCAGGGGGTTCCTGCAGGAGAAGGGGTGTTCTCACCCACACTTGGCAGATGAGGAGAATGACATTCAAAGGGGTTGAATGATTTACTGAAAGTCAACACAACTGTTAGGGTCACAACGTCCTGTGTGTGCACACAAGCTACGGGCTGTCTAGTCACAGCCCCCCACCCACCCCCGCTGACCACCAAGACTCTCAAGGACATTGCTGCTCTGTCTGTGCCTCAGTTTCTAGTCTGTGGGGGGGAACATGGGAGCTCCTGGGGGTGCAGCTAGGCTTGCACGAGGTTGGCACCATCCAGACATTCTTCTCACAGCCTTTAGCATCTGGCAGACCTGACTCTGAGTAACGTCCTGCCAGAGACCAGCTGCTGGACGTCTCTATGGAAACAGAAATGACATTGGCTCGGTGAGAGGCCCATGCTGACCGTGCAGCCTGCTTGTGAGCAAGGTCCCTCCAAGGGCATGTGGACTCAGGCTACTGTTAGCATTCCACCATTTACTTTTTAAATGTTTTTGGCCATACCCTGTAGCATGTGGGATCTTAGTTCCCCAACCAGGGATTGAACCTGCCCACTCTCTGCATTGGAAATACAAAGTGTTAACCCCTGGATCACGAGGGAAGTCCCTCCATCATTTACCTTTAATGTTAAAACATATCAGTGGTGGCTCTGTTGTTCACTTGAAAATGATTGGTTCTGGTTATCGACTAAGCACAGGGCACATGTCCAAAGGGCTTCCCTGGTGGCTCAGCAGTAAAGAATCCTCCTTCAATGCAGGTTTAGTCTTTTGAGAAGCCGCCATACTATTTTTCCATAATGACTGCACCAATTTGTATTTCCACTAACAGTGTAGGAGGGTTCCCTTCTCTCCATAACCTCTCCAGCATTTATCGTTGGTAGATTTTTTGATGGTGGCCATTCTGACTAGTATGAACTGATATCTCATTGTAGTTTTGTATTTCTCTAGTAATGAGCAATGTTGAGCATCATTTCATGTGCCTTTTGGCCATTTGTATGTCTTCTTTGGAGAAAAGTGTATTAGATCTTCTGCCCATTTTTGATTGGGTTGTTGATTTTTTTTTTTTTTAATATTGAGCTGCAGGAGCTGTTTGTATATTTGGGGGATTAATCATCGCTTAGTTTGCAAATATTTTCTCCCATTCTGTGGGTTGTCTTTTTGTTTGTTTCTGGTTTCCTCTGCTGTGCAAAAGCTTTTAAGTTAACTAGGTCCTGGTTTGATCAACAGGTCACAGAGGCTGGCCCCTGTGCGGGAGGAGAGGGGTGAGCCTCCACTTCTCAATCAGAGAAAACACTGTCCCTAATTTAGTACAAGATGTCGCCATGAAAGTATCCTAATAAACTCGATTGAAATTCAACGTAAAGCTCTATTTTAGTATTTAATCTTTTGTTCAGGTGCTGAACGTAATAGCACAGACCGTGTTAACAGCCCTTAGCATCCTCTGACGACAAAAGCCTGCCTTTCAGCATTGATTACTATAAGAAGGGAAGCTGGTGTAGAATTCTTTTCAGCTTGAGAGAGAAGCAATGACTGCAGGGGGCCATTTGCAGCTGAGGGCTCGTCAGCCCCGCCATGTGGGCCCTGGTAGGAGACCTGGGAGGGGGGTCGTGAGTACTGCACGGGCACCTTGAAGTGTGACAGTGACCAGGGCCTCCAGGGCCTGCTCCACTTGTTTTCTGGGTTGTCATGTCCCATGGAAGCTGTTGGAACATCTGTGTAAACCTAAAGGTAACCTTGCAGGCTGTATCAGCTTGCCTGGTGGGGCCCCCCTAACAAAGCCCTAAACTGGAGGGCTTAAGTAGCAGAAATTTACAGCCTCACGGTTCTGGAGGCTAGAAGTCCAATATCAAGGTGTCAGGAGTCTTGGTTCCCTCCAGCAGTCCTGAGGGAAGAACTGGTCCAGGCCTCTCCCCAGCTTCTGGGGGTTTGCTGGCATCTCTGGCATTCCTGGGCCTGTGGACCCACCCCTCATCTGTGCCTCCCTCTTCTCATGGCCCTCTCTCTGTGTGCACATCCATCTCTGTGTCCAAGTTTCCTGTTCTCTTAAGGTCATATCAGCGTAGGGCCTGTCCTCCTCCCAGGCAACCTCATCTGCAAAGACCCTACTTCCAAACAAGGTCACATTCAGAGGTATGGGGGTTGGGGCGTCCACCTGAGAGTCATAGGGTGACACAATTCAACCCATAGCATAAGATAACCTCTGAAAACTAGCAGGTTTGCTCATTTTTTCATAGGGACCAAGAGAAAATGGGCAATTTATTTGACAAAACACACTAATAGATAAGTAATAAGGACCTACTATATAGCACAGGCAACTCTATTCATAGTCTGTAATAGCCTACATGGGAAAAGAATCTAAAAAGAATGGATATATGTATAGCTGATTCACTTTGCTGTACACTCGAAACTAACACAACACTATACGCCAATAAAAATTTTAAAAAGACAGAAGGGAATGGGCAAAGCTGAAGGGAAAATGTTATCACTAAAAAAGTCATACAAATCAGGAAACAGAGCCAAGTCTGCTGGGGGAGCGAAGTGAGATCCTGGTGCCTGCAGGCTGCCCAATCCCCACCCGCCTCTCAACTCGGAAGTCCACAGAAGGTCAGCAGAGGGTGCGAGGTGTCCCCAAAGGAGGCAGACCACCTCCACCTGCCTTGTCTTAGGCCAGGGGCTGGATGCCTCTGCACTGCCGGCCACACTGCCCCGAGGCCCAGGGCTTAGTTTGCAGGAACCTCTTCTAAGGGTCCTCGTGGGCCCCTGTGTGGACCCACTGCTCTCAGCTCAGAGCTTTGACTTCTTCCTGTTTCTGGTGGATTTCCTGGTGTCCATTCTCATTCTGTTCTGAAAACAGACTGTTCTGTGACCACTGTCCCAGGCTCTTCAGTTTTGGGGGGCCACACTGACCTGCATTTCATCTCACCACCCTGCCCCCCTGCCCCCTGGTCTCATCAGGCTCTCACTGCTTCTTTGGGGCAGTTTCCTGACAGGTGTGTTTTTGGATGTTCTCCATTTTCTGGACTTCCCAGTTGGCTCAGTGGTAAAGAACCTGCCTGCCAATGCAGGAGACTCAGGTTTAATCTCTGGGTCAGGAAGATCCCCTGGAGGAGGAAATGGCAACCCATTCCAGTTTTCTTGCCTGGGAAATCCCAAGGACAGAGGAGCCTGATGGGCTACAGTTTATGGGGATCTGTCATGACTGAGCAACTAGAACAATAACTGCTACTGCTAAGTCACTTCAGTCGTGTCCGACTCTGTGCGACCCCATAGACGGCAGCCCACCAGACTCCCCCACCCCTGGGATTCTCCAGGCAGGAACACTGGAGTGGTTTGCCATTTCCTTCTCCAGTGCATGAAAGTGAAAGGTGAAAGTGAGGTCACCCAGTTGTGTCTGACTCTTAGCAACCCCATGGACTACAGCCTACCAGGCTCCTACATCCATGGGATTTTCCAGGCAAGAGTACTGGAGTGGGGTGCCATTGCCTTCTCTGAAAATAATACAATAACAACAACCCCATATTCTAGCAGAGAATCCTGCCTTGTCCCCTGTACACCAAGTAGGATGCATTTTGGAAACTATGTTTTTAGAAAAATGTAACAGCTTGGTTTTCTAAAGATGGCAGAAAGCACAGGGTTGCTGTGTGTGGTCTGGCCGCTAGCAGCCCTCTGCTCACAGCGTTTGTGTATTTATCACAGCATCACAGGCTGAAAGGGCTTGAGAAACCACCCAACTCATTCTCCTCCCTTCAGAAAAAGCCATCTCAAAGCTACTTAGCCAAATGAACACTTATTCCTATCCCCCCCCCATTTAAAAACAGTGTTGACTTCCACTAGAAGCTACCTGTAATTATCAGTATGAATCACCTAGTGTCGGTTGATCTAGAGGTATCCACAGATTTTGCATTTCAGATTCTTTATTTGCATGTAAGATTATGGCTGTAGAATTACATTGGAGTCATGGTATCATCATTTTGTTCCATCTTCCTTTTGAAATTTCTTGTTTTTAGTTATGTCTTTGAGGATGGGATGTGAAATCCAGTGGCTTTCTCTGACTTCTTATATTAGCTGATATTGGGGTAAGTTTAATTAAGGTACATTTTGCTTTAATTGTTAATAGTTTTGCCGAATGAGCAATCGTTCACTTATATCAGTATGAACTCGTGGACATTTGTCTTATACTTTGGCGTGAAGACCAGCACTGTTTGATCTTGTGACTAAAATTGTCCCAGTTGGCTCCGCGTTCCTTGTCAAACCCATATCCCTGTAAGGTTATTTTTGTGTGTGTGACTTTAATATTTTTGTCACTACAAAGTGCTCCAGGCTCATCTTTTTTTTTTAAGACTTTATTGAATTTTTGTTACAATATCACTCCTGTTTTATGTTTTGGTTTTTTTGGCCCTGAGGCATGTCGTACCATAGCTTCCCAACCAGGGACTGAACCCACTCCCCCTGCTCTGGAAGGCAAAGTCTTAACCACTAGACCAGCAGGGAAGTTCCCCCAGGCTCATCTTATACGTTCTTGCCCCAGTCCTAGAATCAGCAACTTTTCCGAGGAGCCCTGGCTCTGCTGATTGGAGAATGGTATTAGAAACCAAAATCAGGGCATGAGATTTGTCCTTGCTTCTCAGAGTCTTTGCTTCTTGGTCCTCTCAGCTGACAGAATGTTACTGAACACGAGCTAGTGTGCCTGACGTCACTCTTTGAGGCCAAATGGAAATGTTGGAGTTTGGAGCAGAGAAGGGTTTATTACAGGGCCTTGCAAGGAGACATATGGCACTTGCTGCGAAAATTTCAAACTCCCCAGAGTTTCAGTAAAGCACTTTTTAAAGGCCAGGTGAGAGAGGGGCGAGGTCCCATCCCAGCAGTGAGTCACTGGGTTCTCACCACCCACAATCCGTTTACTGAATTGTTGGTGCCAGGACCCCTGTTGCTTTCAGGACCATACCCCCTGGAAGCAACTCTATCAACTAGAGCTAACATGACAGGCAGTTTCCTTTGCCTCTAGGTTTATAGGCTTCACTCCTTTTCAGGGTTACTCAGGATAGCTCCCTTCTCCCCGACCCCTTCCAGTGAGATGGTTTCTTATTTTTATAAAACAGGTTGTTTTGACCATGTTCTGCATTGCATTCTGGAATCCTCTTACTTCCTAAAAACTTTTAAAATTTTGCAAATGTTAAGGCCCACTCTTTGTGCCCAGCAGAATATGACAAATGTGTAGTGTCATGTATCCATAATTACAGCATCCTGAGAGTGGTTCTACTACCCTAAAAAATCTGTCGTGGTTATTAACCTACTCAACCCCCCCTGCTCCCTGCAAATTCCCAGCAATTACTCATTCTTTCACTGTTGCTCAAGTTCTGTCTTTTCCGGAATGTCGTGTAATTGGAATCAGTGTCTTAGTCTGTTCAGGCTACTGTCACAAAATACGGCACACCAGGTGGCTTATAAACAACAGAAATTTATTTCTCACACTCGGTAGGCTGGAAGTCTGAGATCCTGGATCCAGCGTGACTGAATGAAGTCTCGGCTCCAGGACGCAGACTTCTTGTGTCCCAATGTGGTCAGAGATCTCCTTTTTCATGAGGCTGACCCCACTCATGGGGGCTCCACCTTCATAATTTAAGTCCCTCCCAAAGGCTCCACCCACTAGTATCCTCACATCTGAGGGTTAGGATCTCAACATATGAATTTGGGGGAGACAAATATTGAGACCACAGTATATAGTATTCATTTTTCCAGGCTTCTTTCACTTAGCAATATGCATGTAAGACTCATTCATATCTTTTGTAGCTTGATTGTTCATTTTCCTGCCAAATAATATTGCACTGTGTAGATGTGTCCCAGTCTGTGTATCTGTTCACCTATTGATGGATATTCTTGGTTGCTTCAAGTTTTTAGCAATTATGAATAAACCTGCTTTAAACATTCATGCGCAGATATTTTCAAATCAGTTGGGTAGATTCCTGGGAGTGTGGTTGCTGGATCATATGGTAAGACTATCTAGTTTTGTAAGGAACTTCTAAATGCTCTTCCCAAGTGGCTATATGGTTTTGCATCCCCACCAGTAACATGTGAAGTTCCTGTTGGTCTGCAGCAACTTGCAGTGTTGGGTTTGGATTTTTACCATTGTTAAAGGTATTCTCTGGTATCTTATTCTTGTTTTAATTTGCAATTCCCTAATAGCCAGTCAGGCTTCAGCAATACGTGAACCGTGAACTTCCAGATGTTCAAGCTGGTTTTAGAAAAGGCAGAGGAACCAGAGATCAAATTGCCAACATCTGCTGGATCATCAGATGTTGCAAAAGAGTTCATCAGAAAAAGCAAGAGAGTTCTGCTTTATTGACTATGCCAAAGCCTTCGACTGTGTGGATCACAATAAACTGTGGAAAATTCTGAAAGAGATTGGAATACCAGAGCACCTGACCTGCCTCTTGAGAAATCTGTATGCAGGTCAGGAAGCAACAGTTAGAACTGGACGTGGAACAACAGACTGGTTCCAAATAGGAAAAGGAGTACGTCAAGGCTGTATATTGTCACCCTGCTTATTATTTAACTTATATGCAGAGTACATCATGAGAAATGCTGGGCTGGATGAAGCACAAGCTGGAGTCAAGATTGCTGGGAGAAATATCAATAACCTCAGATATGCAAATGATAACCACCCTTATGGCAGAAAGTGAAGAGGAACTAAAAAGCCTCTTGATGAAAGTGAAAGATGAGAGTGACAAAGTTGGCTTAAAGCTTAACATTCAGAAAACTAAGATCATGGCATCTGGTCCCATCACCTCATGGGAAATAGATGGGGAGAGAGTGGAAACTTTATTTTGAGAGTGTCAGACTTTATTTTGGGGTGCTCCAAAATCACTGCGGATGGTGACTGCAGCCATGAAATTAAAAGACGCTTACTCCTTGGAAGGAAAGTTATGACCAACCTAGACAGCATATTAAAAAGCAGAGACATTACTTTGCCAACAAAGGTCTGTCTAGCCAAGGCTATGGTTTTTCCAGTGGTCATGTATGGATGTGAGAGTTGGACTGTGAAGAAAGCTGAGCGCCGAAAAATTGATGCTTTTGAACTGTGGTGTTGGAGAAGAGTCTTGAGAGTCCCTTGGACTGCAAGGAGATCCAACCAGTCCATCCTAAAGGAGATCAGTCCTGGGTGTTCTTCGGAAGGACTGATGCTGAAGCTGAAACTCCAGTACTTTGGCCACCTCATGTGAAGAGTTGACTCACTGGAAAAGACCCTGATGCTTGGAGGAATTGGGGGCAGGAGGAGAAAGGGACGACAGAGGATGAGATGGCTGTATGGCATTACCGACTCGATGGGCATGGGTTTGGGTAGACTCTGGGAGTTGGTGATGGACAGGAAGGCCTGGCATGCTGCGATTCATGGGGTCTCAAAGAGTCGGACACGACTGAAGGACTGAACTGAACTGAACTGAATGACCAGTGATGTTGAGCATTATTTCATATGCTTACTTTCCATCCATGTATCTTCTTTTATAATAGGTTTGTTTGGAATTTTTGCTCAGTTTTGAAGTCATGTCTTTTTGTTTTGTTATTGTTGGGTTTTTAATTTCTTCATGCATTTCAGATACAAGTCCCTTATGAGACATGTGTTTGACAAATATTTTCTTTTAGTCTATGGCTTGTCTTCTTTCCTTCTCTTAACAATATCATCTTCAAGTCTCCACTGTTTTCCTATTTTCAATTTCATTGATTTCTGCCCCAGCTTTTATTTCTTTTCTTCTGTTGGCTTTAGGCCAAAATTGCTCCTCTTTATCCAGTTTCCTAAAGTGCACACTTAGATTACTGATTCTTAGATCTTTCTTCTTTTCTATTGAGTGCATTTAACACTATAAATTATCCGTTAAAACTGCTTTAGCTGCAGTTGACAAATTTTGACAAGCTGTATTTTCATTTTCATTTAGTTCAAAATGTATTTTAATTTCAATTTAAGCCATATGACATTTAAAATTGTGTTTTTAGATATATGAATATGTGAGCATCTTCCAGCTGCTTCTCTGTCACTGATTTTTCATTTAATTCCACTGTGATCCAAGATCATACTTTGTATGATTTTCGCCCCTTTAAATTTGTCCAGATGTGTTGTTTACCCCAGAGTGTGGTCTGTCTTGGTGGGTGTTCCATGTGAGCTTGAGAAGAACCTGGGTTGTGCCCTTTTGGATGAAGTCATCTGTAGATCAATTAGGTCAGATTGATTGTTTGTGCCATTTAGTTCAGTTCCATCTTTCCTGATTTTCTGCTGGCCTGACTTGCCCACAAGTGAAAGAGAGTGTTGAAGTCTTCAAATGTAATAGTGGGTTTGTCTATTTTTCCTCTCAATTCTCTCAGGTTTTGCCTCGTTTATTCTGATCCTCTGTTGTTAGATGCAAATAAAGACTGTGCTGTCTTCTTGGAGGATTGACCTGTACATCATTAAGTAATGCCCCTGTTTTCCCCTGATAATTTTCCTTGTTCTGAAGTCCGCTTTGTCTGAAATTATTCTTGATCCGCTAGTTTTCTCTTAATTACCATAGCATGACATAACTTTCTCCATCCCATTTCTTTTAATCTACCTGAGTCTTTACATTTAAAGTGGGTTTCATACAGATGGCTAATAAACACATGAAAAGATGCTCAACATCACTCATTATTAGAAAAATGCAAATCAAAACCACAATGAGGTATCATCACACACGGGTCAGAATGGCTGCCATCAAAAAGTCTACAAATAATAAATGCTGGAGAGGGTGTGAAGAAAAGGGAGCTCTCTTACACTATTGGTGGGAATGCAAACTGGTATAGCCACTATGGAGAACAGTGTGGAGATTCCTTAAAAAACTGGAAATAGAACTGCCATATGACCCAGCAATCCCACTCCTGGGCATACACACCGAGGAAACCAGAACTGAAAGAGACACATGTATCCCAGTGTTCACTGCAGCACTGTTTACTATAGCTAGGACATGGAAGCAACCTAGATGTTCATCGGCAGATGAATGGATAAGGAAGTTGTGGTACATTACACAATGGAATATTACTCAGCTATAAAAAAGAATGCATTTGAGTCAGTTCTAATGAGGTGGATGAAACTGGAGCCTATTATACAGATTGAAGTAAGTCAGAAAGTGAAACACCAATACAGTATATTAATGCATATATATGGAATTTAGAAAGACAGTAACAATGATCCTATATGCAAGGCAGCAAAAGAGACACAGATGTAAAGAACAGACTTTTGGACTCTGTGGGAGAAGGTGAGGGTGGGATGATTTGAGAGAATAGCATTGAAATATGCATTTACATATGCATATTACCATATGTAAAATAGACAACCAGTGCAAGTTTGATGCGTGAAACAGAGCACTCAAAGCCAGTGCTCTGAGACATCCCAGAGGGATGGGGTGGGGAGGGTTCAGGACGAGGGGACACTTGTGCACCATGGCTGATTCATGTCGATGTATGGCAAAAACCATCACAATATTGTAAAGTAATTATCCTCCAATTAAAATAAATAATTAAAAAATAATAAGGTGGATTTTTTTTGTAGACCACTTCTCGTTGACTCTGTTTTTGTATCCACTCTGACAGTCTCTGTCTTTTAATAGGGATGTGTGGGTCAGTCTCATTTAAATGTGATTATTGATATAGTTGGATTGATACAGTTAGATGTATATCTAACTAACATGATCCATATCTACCATGTTTGTAACATTTTTCTATTTTTATTTATTTATCCTTTTTTCCCTATATCTTTTCCTGCCTTTCCTGGTTTTAACTGAAGATGATTCCATTTTATCTCCTGTTTTAGCATAAGAATTATACGTCTCATACAAGTTTTTCAGTGGTTGCCCTAGAGTTTCCAATATACATTTTAAACTGATCTACATTCACCTTCAGATAACCTTATTCTGATTCACACCTCGTGCAGGTGCCTTATGACACCTTCCCTATGTCCTCCTTCCCTCCCTTGTGACACTGCTGTCAACCATTGCATTTATCCATAAACTATGATCACCCAACACTTTGTTACTATTATTTAAAGAGAGTGTTACGCTCTTGATGAATCAAACATACAAAAAGTAAAAAAAAAAAAAAATTACTTCCCCTTACATCTCCTTCAGTGCTCTTCCTTTCTTCATGTAAATCTGAACAATTTCATTTCACTGAGATAGGGGTCACAGTCCTTGCCATCCCCCACTGCATGCAGGCTGGTCACTCCTCCTGATCTTTCTTTAGCTGAACCTTGTTCACACAGTTTGTTCACGAGATTACTGAAGGGGAAGCTGGGGAGGAGATCTGGTAATCGGAAAAGCATTTATTCTCCATTTCTACCTCTTTGATCTGTGGAAAGAACCAACAAGTTGGGCAAAAAAGTTTGGTGTGATCAAAAGATGTGAAAGGGGCAGGAACAGAGACACGGACATAGAGAACAGACTTGTGGACACAGTGCGGGGAGGGAGAGGATGGGACGAACTGGGAAATTAGGATTGACATACATGCAGTACCATGTGTAAAACAGATGGCTAGCAGGAAGCTGCTGTGTAGCATAGGGAGCTCAGTGTGGTACTCTGTGATGACCTAGAGGAGTAGGATGGGGTGGGGGGGAGGGAGATTCAAGAGGGAGGGGATACATGAATTATGGCTGATTCACTTTTTGTACAGCATTGTAAAACAATTATACTCCAATTTAAAAAACTTAAAATAATTTTAAAAGAAGATATGAAAGGTGTGCTTGGGCCTGAGATGAGTACAGCACAGTGGGAACTGGTTGAAGCCTCTTGCAGGAAGCTTGCTCTTGCCAAAGGCTGCTTACATTGTGCTCCTTCCTGCAAGATTCTCCCTCAGGTTGAGGATCAGCATGGGTGTAGAAGTGAGGAATAATTATTTTCAATCGCTTTAAACAAATATTTTTAGGTGGCATATGGTTATAGTTGGAGAAGGGAATGGCAGTCCACTCCAGTGTTCTTGCCTGGAGAATTCCACGGGCAGAGATGTCTGGTGGGCTACAGTCCGTGGGGTCACAAAGAGTCAGACATGACTGAGCGACTCACACACACACACGGTTATAGTTTAGGTTTTAATTTCACGTGTGTCTTAGCATGTTGGTCTCTCTTGGTATCAGTTTTGTGGAGGGAACAGTAGATGCATGTGGAGAAGGGAGCATCCATCACAGACATTGGTTTCCACCTGACCTTTGTGGGTTCACAACTGTCGCACTGAGCCAGCCCACGGGCAGACATCATTACACCTCGTGTGTGGTGGAGAACTTGTCATCAACGCATGAACAGCTATCTGGAAATGATGAAACTTTACCCCTGCAATCAGAAGTCATGTGCTAACTTGAAAGCCAGGCTTAGGTAGGTGTTTGGTATACCCAGAGAGAGCCCATTTTCAACAGAAGGCAGCTGGGAGGGGAGTTCACTGTACTTTCAAAGTGACTCACCCTCCCATGGTGAGAAAGGCATGCCCAACACAGCATCTTGGAAGGACACAGGGCCTGGTCCCCTTTACTCACTGGACCTCGGCCTCAGGTCTTTTCTGTGGGTCAGGCTGGCACTCTCTTTGTCTCTGTGCCATACCAGTCACAGGTGTGGCTGTTCTGGACTTCGCTGTGTTACACCCTCTGTCTCTCTGAGTGGTTGCCTCTTAAGCAGGAGAGGAAGTTTTACATGAATATATAGCCTTTCCTGGGCTTCCTGGGTGACACTAGTGGTAAAAAACAGCCTGCCAATGCAGGAGACCTTAAGAGACACGGTTTGATCCCTGGGTCAGGAAGATCCCATGGAGGAGGAAATGGCAACCCACTCCAGTATTCTTGCCTGGAGAATCCCATGGACAGAAGAGCCTGGTCGGCTATAGCCCATGGGGTCCCAAAAGAGTCAGACATGACTGAAGCAACTTAGCACACACATACTCTCCCATTGCTTTATGGTCAGATTCCATGCTTTCTGGGTTAAAAGAGAAACATTATTGGAATGATATAATATTGAATTTTCCTCTGGTATGTCTAATGCACTTGAGCATTTTAACAAGCCAGCAGTTATGATAATTTTAATGGGAGGTTTGTGTTTCGTTTTGCATAAGTGATGAGTTTAAATTTGATTGAGTCTTGGATCATAAGTCCCAGGGGTGTACAGATCTAGTTCCTTAATGCTTTGAAGTCTGTTCCTGACTGTTTTCATTAAAATATTTCTTCATTGTAAATTATTCTATTTAACTAGGTATTTTAAAAGGAAGAATGTTTTGTCTGTAGCTTTATAATTAACCTAATCTGATTACTGTGTTTTTGTGTTTTTTTTAAGGAAACAATAGAACAGAATATGTCATCAAAGTTTTAGGCACATCAGACTTAGTATAGCATCTGTGGTCCCACAAATTTAATATTATTTATGCTAATATTTGTACATAGCTCTGTGGATCTTACTCAGAATTGCTGCATTGACACTGGTATTTTGGTTTGGCAATAATTGAGAGATACAATTGGGCATCAGTTTAGTCCTAGTCTAGCATTGCTGTTGTGTGTAATTATCAAAAAATGAAAGTCTCTCAGTTGTGTCTGACTCCTTGCAACCCTATGGACTATACAGTCCATGGAATTCTCCAGGCCAGAATACTGGAGTGGGTAGCCTTTCCCTTCTCCAGAGGATCTTCCTGCCCCTGGAAGTCACCCTTGTGGCTCAGCTGGTTAAGAATCCACCTGCAATGCAGGAGACCTGGGTTCAAGACCTGGGTTCGATCCCTGGGTTGGGACGATCCCCTGGAGGAGGGAAAGGCTACCCACTCCAGTATTCTGGCCTAGAGAATTCCATGGACTGTATATGTTGTAATTATCAAACCAAATGCTTAATTCTTTATTTCCCCTTGAAAGCATCCTTTGCAATCTTACTTTGATTTTGTGTTTAGTAAAATATTTTGGGGCTTCTCTGGTGACACAGTGGTAAAAAGCTGCCTGCCAATGCAAGAGACACAGGAGACATGAGTTTGATGTCTGGGTTGGGAAGACCCCTGAAGGAGGAAATGACAACCCACTCCAGTATTCTTTCCTGGGAAATCCCATGGACAGAGGAGCCTGGTAGGCTACAGTCCATGAGGTTGCAAAAGAGTCAGACACAACTTAGTGACTAAACAACAAAATATTTTTAGTAATTTGGCAGAATTATACTTACATATTTATTTGTTTTATGTTCATAGAAATGTAAAAAATAACTAGCCTCTTTTCAGTTCTTCTCCAGGACTGGCCTTGGTTACATTGTTAATTTGTCTTCTGACTTCATTTTATTTTTTTATTTTTTTATTTTTTTTCATTTCTTCTTAGAAGAGTGATGCCTTTATTTCCCTATTCTCCGTTCCTTGAAAACAAAAATGAAAGCAAAAACCACACAATTCAGAGATAAGTAGTAAAAAATAAAAGTCATGTGTTATTTATAAATCAATCATACAGTAAAATAATTATTTTAAAAGGTCACAAATACAACAGTTGCATAAAGTCAGGTTGGAGTCCAGTACCTTTTAAAATACATTGCAAATCATCTCTATTTTAGTGTTCTCTTCCAAACAGATGTGGTTCAAACTCAAGAGACGGCTTTATCATTTCATATTTGATAAAAAGTCAACAAAACTGGCAATAAATAGTCCAATAATTTCTAAAAATACTAGGTGGTAAACACTATTCTTAGTTATGAAAAAATCTACTATTCAGACAACCTGAAGATTTCACTGAAGTCAGTAAAGACACAAAATTAGCTTTTCCACATTTAAAATGCTCGTCGTATTTTCCTTGAAGTGATAACGATACATACAAAAGCTCAAAGCATTAATAAAGAAATGATTGGAAGTCCCAATGAGTCAATGAACAGACTTTGTTCTGAGCTGGACGGGAAAGAGATACAAAACGTTCTGTTTTGGTTCATTTTTCAAAAATTGCCATGGCTCCTTGTCAAGTGGAAGCAGTACCCAGGCCAAAGGTTCCCAAACACTGGAGTGTAAGAAAGACTTGTTAAAATGCAGGTTCCTGGGCCCTGCCCCAGACTCTGAGCTCTGATTCCTGAGTACGATAAATCTACATTTTCAAACAAGATGCACAATGATTTTGATGAAGTGGTACAAGAACCCCACCCTTCAAACTTGTTGCCGTTGGTTGGAAACCTGACTTGCGGCAGCTCCCCCACCTCTTTAGTTTCCCCATCTGTATAGCCAGTCAACTGTACTGATCATCTCTGAGGGCCCTGAAGCCCTAATACATCTGGGCCGACCCCAGATGTAAAAGAAACGTAGCTGCAGCTAAAAACTTAAGCCTTCACGCCAAGACTAGTCTTTGCACTTCATGGGGCTTCTGTCTTTTCTGCACCGTCTGTAAAGTCTGCTTTGATCAGTTCCATTTCTGGGAGCCCCTGAGTAGAGGAATTCTGAAACTGACATTCCACGTGAATTGGGGGGACTTTCCTCATGCAAACAGGGAAGCTTCCAGCCACCCTGAGAGGTGCTGCATATGCATGGTATGTGGTGAAACCTACTTGGTTAGGAAACAACAGAAGCATCTCCGGAATGGTAAGCAGGCTCCAAAGCCTCCAGCAGAACTTCCACCGAGGAACCGGACCACTCAGTAGGAGCCTTTGACACTGGTTGAACTCGAAGAGTAAGAGCTGGATTTCCCCGAGAATTTCTTTGACGAGATGGATACCTGCATCTGCTTTACAGTACGGACGCTCCGGCAGAGAAGCGCATTCTTGGCATGATCCCTGAAGTCCTGTGAGATGAAGTAATAGACAAAGGGGTCGATGCAGCTGTTGAGGGTGGAGAGACAGAGGGCGACGATGTACAGGGCGTAGACGTGACTCTGGCCCCAGGTCTTGATCAGGAAGTAGTGCACCACGAGCAGAAGGTTACTGGGGGTGAAGCAGATCAGGTACATGGCCAGCACGGTGACAATGAGCTTGATGGCCCTCCGCCTCTTCTTTCCCGAGCTCTCATCCATGGCAGAAGACTGGAGGGTCCGGATCATGAGCACATAGGCCGAGGCCGTGAGGAAGGCTGGGAACAGGAAGACTCCGATGGCCAGAGAGAGGAAGTAATTGAACATGTCTCCCACCAGCACCTCCTCCGGCAAAACATCGTGGCAGGTCGTGATGTTAAGGGCCGGGATGTAGGCGGTCTGCTTCACGACGTACAAGGGGATGGTAAGCAGCAGAATGAGCAGCCATATTCCCAGGGAGACGCCGATGGCAATGTTTGCCTGCTTCTTGGGGTGCACCATGGGGTTCACGATGACCCAGTATCTCTGCACGCTGAGGCAGGTCATGAAGAGGATAGAGCAGTACATGTTGCCGTAGAAAAAGCCAATGAGCACCTTGCAAAGAGACTCCCCGTAAGTCCAGTTGTTGCCATGGATGTGATACGCGATCTTCAAGGGGAACCAGGTAACCGAGAGGAGGTCGGCCAAGGCCAGGTTGGCCATGTAAATCACAGCGGGGTGCTTCTTCTTTGTTCGGAAAAGAAAGACCCACAGGGCCATGCCATTGCTTGGCAAACCAACCACGAATACGATCGTGTAGACAACTGGAAGAAAGACAGTGGTCAGCTTTCCAGTGAGGACGGAGGTAGAAAACTCATCCACGGCAAAGCCTGGTTTCACCGTCACTCCTCTGCCACTGACCACAGGTGAGTCAGCCACGCTGCCGATGAGGCTTCTTCCTTTAGACAATCTCTTGTTTCCTGGGACGGTGCGGTTGCAGGAGGCAGAGGCCGCCAGCAGGAGGACACCCCCGAGCAGCCACGCCGCGCTCCGGCTTCGCATCCTTCCAGCAGTGCCGACGCCGGGCGGACGGGGAGCCCGCCGCCGCCACAGCCCCGAAACTCAAGAGCCTGACTTCATTTTAAATGTCTTCTCTTAAAATTGAAGGAACTGAGGTTCCCAAAACATAGGATATTGTAAAAAAAAAAATTGGCCACGCGACTATGTAGCCAAGTTGAGATTTGAACCTACATCTTTCATGTATTTTTTAAAATTTTAATTGTGGATAATTCTGCACAGACATATGCACCAGTAAAGAATATAATGCATCAAACGTTTGCACACCCATCACTCAGCTTTAGCACCTCCTAGCCATTTGTCTTTCCCAAGTCCCCCCACCATTTCTCCTCTGAATTATTCAAGCAATCCTGAGCAGCATAGTGTTTCATTCAAAACACTGAAATATGTTCTGAAAGAAAATGATTTCTTTCTGAAAATGATATAGTTGCAATGTCAATGTCACACCTAATAAATAACCAGTGGTGTGCTTTATCATCAACCATACAACGTTCCTATTTCTCTAAGTGTATCTGTCTGTGTTCCTCTCTCTTTTTGTATATGGCTATCATGTCACTTAAATCTCTCTCTGTCTCTCTCTCTTATCTTTTCTTGCTGGACCAGATGGGCTGTAGGGCCCACACATCCCTTGATTACTCCTCAGGGTGTTTACCACTTAGAGAGATAAAGTGAAATTACTCATTTTACAGTTGCTTTAAAACCACTCTCTGCATTTAAGCCACAAACCCAGTATATTGGTTTGCTCCATTTTGTTTTGATTTTTTTGAGATTTATTTTGTAAGTTGAATTTTGTTTCACAATTATATAGAATGTTTGTTATTACAAAGTCAAATCTGTATAACAGGGATTTTTGGAAGAATTTAGTTGTCATCCTGTGTCTCAAATTGTCATCCTGTTGTCATTTCTGTGTCTCAAATCAACCTCCCACCAACACACTGCCACCCACACCCTTACCCCCAGAGTAGCCATTCTTAGGTTTTGACTTTATGCTTTCATTTTACAATAATGAAGACAAAATTAGAAATGAAAATGGAGAGATCACAACAGACAACCCTGAAATACAAAGGATCATAAGAGACTACTACCAGCAGCTATATGCCAATAAAATGGACAACTTGGAAGAAATGGACAAATTCTTAGAAAAGTATAACTTTCCAAAAGTGAATCAGGAAGAAATAGAAGATCTTAACAGACCCATCACAAGCAGGGAAATCGAAACTGTAATCAGAAATCTTCCAGCAAACAAAAGCCCAGGACCAGATGGCTTCACAGCTGAATTCTACCAAAAATTTAGAGAAGAGCTAACACCCATCTTACTCAAACTCTTCCTGAAAATTGCAGAAGAAGGTAAACTTCCAAACTCATTCTATGAGGCCACCATCACCCTAATATCAAAACCAAACAAAGATGCCACAAAAAAGAAAACTACAAGCCAATATCACTGGTAAACATAGATGCAAAAATCCTTAACAAAATTCTAGCAAACAGAATCCAACAACATATTAAAAAGATCATACATCATGACCAAGTGGGCTTTATCCCAGGAATGCAAGGATTCTTTAATATCCACAAATCAATCAATGTAATACACCACATTAACAAATTGAAAGATAAAAACCAAATGATTATCCCAATAGATGCAGAAAAAGCCTTTGACAAAATTCAACACTCATTTATGATTAAAACTCTCCAGAAAGCAGGAATAGAAGGAACATACCTCAACATAATAAAAGCTATATATGATAAACCCACAGCAAACATTATCCTCAACAGTGAAAAATTGAAAGCATTTCCCCTAAAGTCAGGAAGAAGTCAAGGGTGCCCACTCTCACCACTACTATTCAACATAGTTTTGGAAGTTTTGGCCACAGCAATCAGAGCAGAAAAAGAAATAAAAGGAATCCAGATAGGAAAAGAAGAAGTAAAACTCTCACTATTTGCAGATGACATGATCCTCTACATAGACTCTACCAGAAAATTACAGAAGCTATCAATGAAATATAGTAAAGTTGCAGGATATAAAATTAACACACAGAAATCTCTTGCATTCCTATTCAACTAACAATGAGAAAACAGAAAGAGAATTAAGGAAATAATTACCATTCAGCCATTTGCAACCAAAAAGATAAAATACTTGGAGTATATTCTACCTAAAGAAACAAAAGACCTATATATGAAAGTATAAAACACTTGATGAAAGAAATCAAAGAGGACACAATAGACGGAGAATATTACCGTGTTCAATGATCGGAAGATCAACATTGTGAAAATGACTATGCTACCCAAAGCATCTATTAGATTCAATGCACTCCCTATTCAAGCTACCAAACAGTATTTTTCACAGAAAACTAGAACAAATAATTTACAATTTGTATGGAATACGGAAAACCTCGAATAGCAAACAATCTTGAGAAAGAAAGAATGGACTGGAGAATAACCTGCTTGACTTTCAGGGCTCTACTACAAAGCCACAGTCATCAAGACAGTATGGTACTGGCACAAAGACAGAAATATAGATCAATGGAACAGAATAGAAAGCCCAGAGGTAAATCCACGAACCTATGGACACCTTATCTTCGACAAAGGAGGCAAGAATATACAATGGAAAAAAGACAACCTCTTTAACAAGTGATGCTGGGAAAACTGGTCAACCACTTTGTAAAAGAATGAAACTAGAACACTTTCTAACACCATACACAAAAATAAACTCAAAATGGATTAAAGATCTAAATGTAAGACCAGAAACTATAAAACTCCTAGAGGAGAACATAGGCAAAACACTCTCCGACATAAATCACAGCAAGATCCTCTATGACTCACCTCCCAGAATATTGGAAATAAAGGCAAAAATAAACAAATGGGACCTAATGAAACTTAAAAGCTTTTGAACAACAAAGGAAACTATAAGCAAGGTGAAATGACAGCCTTCAGAATGGGAGAAAATAATAGCAAATGAAGAAACAGACAAAGGATTAATCTCAAAAATATACAAGCAACTCCTGCAGCTCAATTCCAGAAAAATAAATGACCCAATCAAAAAATGAGCCAAAGAACTAAACAGACATTTCTCCAAAGAAGACATACAGATGGCTAACAAACACATGAAAAGATGCTCAACATCACTCATCATCAGAGAAATGCAAATCAAAACCACAATGAGGTACCATTACACGCCAGTCAGGATGGCTGCTATCCAAAAGTCTACAAGCAATAAATCCTGGAGGGGTGTGGAGTAAAGGGAACCCTCTTACACATTGTTGGTGGGAATGCAAACTAGTACAGCCGCTATGGAGAACAGTGTGAAAATTCCTTAAAAACCTGGAAATAGAACTGCCATATGACCCAGCAATCCCACTTCTGGGCATACACACTGAGGAAACCAGATCTGAAAGAGACACATGCACCCCAATGTTCATCGCAGCACTGTTTATAATAGCCAGGACATGGAAGCAACCTAGATGCCATCAGCAGACAAATGGATAAGGAAGCTGTGGCACATATACACAATGGAATATTACTCAGCCATTAAAAAGAATTCATTTGAATCAGTTCTAATGAGATGGATGAAACTGGAGCCCATTATATAGAGTGAAGTAAGCCAGAAAGATAAACACCAATACAGTGTACTAATGCATATATATGGAATTTAGAAAGATGGTAATGATAACCCTATATGCAAGACAGAAAAAGAGACACAGATGTATAAAACAGACTTGTGAACTCTGTGGGAGAAGGCGAGGGTGGGATGTTCTGAGAGAATAGCATTAAAACAAGTATACTATCAAGTGTGAAACAGATCACCAGCCCAGGTTGGATGCATGAGATAAGTGCTCAGGGCTGGTGCACTGGGAAGACCCAGAGGGATTGGATGGGGAGGGAGGCGGGAGGGGGGATCGGGATGGGGAACACATGTAAATCCATGGCTGATTCATGTCAATGTATGGCAAAAACCACTACAATATTGTAAAGTAATTAGCCTCCAACTAATAAAAATAAATGAAAAAATAAATAAATGGAAAAAAAAAATATTGAAGGTGTTTGTGTACTGTCCGGTCTTCCCTGGTGGTGCTAGTGGTAAAATACCCACCTGCCAGTGCAGGAGACATAAGAGAAGAGGGTTCAATACCTGGGTTGGGAAGATCCCTTGGAGGAGGGCATGGCAACACACTCCAGTGTTCTTGCCTGGAGAATCCCATGGACGGAGGAGCCTGATGAGTTACAGTCCATAGGGTCACAAAGAGTCGGACACGACTGAAGCAGCTTAGCACACACACAGTCATGTGCATACGTACTCATTGCATGTGTGCATGCGTGCTACATGCACTGTCCTGGCCCTCACTTTGTAACTTCAGGTACATCCCGGGGTTGGTCTGGGGCCCTGTACAGAGACACTTCCTGTCCTTCTCAGAGCTGTGCAGTCCTCCTTACACAGAGGACTGGTAGTCTCTGGTCCGTGATAGAAGTTACACCCTCCTCCCTAATGCATCATTTATCTTTTTATTTCTGGTGGGTGTTTGACATGTAGGGATTTTTATGTTATGTAGTTAAATGCATCAACCTTTCCCTATTGCTCTGCAGTATGAATAACAGGACTGTTCTCCATCTGTAGATCACAGAGGAAGAATCTCTCTCTCTCTTATGTTTCCACTATTTGGAATTAATCTTGCTATAATTTGTGCAAACTGATATATATTTTAACCTTTCCATGTGGCTATCCAGTTATATCAGCTTTTAGTTGCTGCTGTTTAGTCACATCCAACTCTTTGCAACTTCATGGACTGTAGCCCATCAGGCTTCTCTGTCCATGGGATTCTCCAGGTGAGAATACTGGAGTGGGTTGCCATGCCCTCCTCCAGGGGATGTTCCCGACCCAGGGATTGAACCCTGGTCTTCTGCATTCAGGCAGATTCTTTCCTGCAGTGATTTTAAGTGGTAACTGACAAATGGTCTTTCTCTGAATACGTAGATTCCGTTCCACTGGTCAGTCAGTTCACCCAGCATCACTGCACAGCTTTGATAATCAGTTCAGTTCAGTTGCTCAGTTGTGTCTGACTCTTTGCGACTCCATGGACTGCAGCACGCCAAGCTTTCCTGTCCATCACCAATTCCCAGAGCTTGCTCAAACTCCTGCCCATCAAGTTGGTAATGCCATCCAACCATCTCATCCTCTGTCGTCCCCTTCTCCTCCTGCTTTCATTCTTTCCCAGCATCAGGGTCTTATCCAATGAGTCAGTTCTTCGCATCAGTTAGCCAAAGCATTGGCTTTCTTTATAGTCCAACTCTCACATCCATATATGACTACTGGAAAAACCATAGCTTTGACTAGACGGACCATTGTTGGCAAAGTTGGCAGAAAGCGAAGAACTAAGCCTCTTGATGAAAGTGAAACAGGAGAGTGAAAAAGTTGGCTTAAAACTCAACATTCAGAAAACAGATCATGGCATCTGTTCCCATCACTTCATGGCAAATAGATGGAGAAACAATGAAAATAGTGAGAGACTTTATTTTGGGGGGCTCCAAAATCACTGCAGATGGTGACTGCAGCCATGAAATTAAAAGATGCTTTCTCCTTGGAAGAAAAACTATGATCAATCTAGACAGCATGTTAAAAAGCAGAGACATTACTGCCAATAAAGGTCCGTCTAGTCAAAGCTTTGATAATAGAGGCTTTATAAACACTACAATATCCAGTAGGGTTACCCTTCCTCATTGTTCTGCTGTAAGGTGAGCCTCATTGTTTCATTAGCAATTCTGGCTCAGTTGTTCTGCCGAATGGACTGTATAATCAATTTGCCTGACTTCTAGGAAACAATGATGTGATTTTTTTAGTTGCTGTGATATTAAATTTATAGATAGATTAACTTTGGGAGAACTGACATCTTTGTGATGTTGAATCTTCTTGTGCAGGAACATAGCATATCTTCCCTCTTATTCAAACTTCTTCTTCATGAGCATTTCACCGTTTTGTTTATATAGCCTTTAGACATTTCTCATCAAGTTTCCAGTGACAGTGCTTACTTGCCTATCTTGCTTTTGTAAATGTGGTCTTCAGTTACATATTCCAGTTGTTGTCTTTGGTGTGTATGAACATTATTGACTTTGTGTACTTATTTTACAACCTGTGGGGTTTTTTTTTAAAATTAAGGTTTCTTTCTGTTTTGTGGGGGGGGGGGTGCTTGTTTTGCACAAGGACTTGTGCCTTTACTCATATATTAATATAATCACATGCTCTTCACATAAGGAAGATGTAACCTCTTTGGGCTTCCCTGGTGGCTCAGTCGTAAAGAACCCATCTACCAATGCAGGAGACAAGGGTTAGATCCCTGGGTCAGGAAGATCCCCTGGAGGAAGAAATGGCAGTCCACTCCAGTGTTCTTATCTGGAGAATCCCATGGATAGAGGAGCCTGGCAAGCTGCAGTCCATGGGGTCACAAAGAGTCGGATATGACTTAGCTACTAAACAACAACTAACAACATTTCTAATAAACCTGGCAACACAGAAAATGACAATAGCAAAAGCAGTAAACAGAGTTGTACCATCCAGAAACAGTCATTCTTTCCTGTTGGGTGGCTATAAATACAGAAATCCCTTGATGCCTATACTGGTAAAGGCAGGACCTATGGAGAAATGACACTGTGTATGTTTTAAAGTTATTTTTATGTGAAATTAGCAGAAGCAGCACTGACGAGATCAAAGTTAGTTCTCAACTTGAAGTCAGTGCTTCTTTCTGAGAAGACACTCTTGTTTCTAGAGTGAAAGGGGAAAGCTGCCCACACCCCCAGACCCTGCTCACTGTCATTCATCCCCCCTCTTTCTCCCTGCACATGGTTTCTGTACTAATCTCACACTTTACCCCCGAGGCCATCGCTTTGATTTTCACTCCTGTCTGCTCCAATCCTCACTTTCCAAGCTATTTATTAGCTGCATGGCGGTGCAGGTCTATTCTCACCCTGGAATTGGATTCATCAGCTCTGACTCTGTCTCCTGTGATCATGGGCCCTCCAGATCAGCTCCAGTTGTCCTGGGGTTGGACTGATGCTCTGATTGGGGCCTGGGGTTCCGTGCGGTGCTGCAGGAGCTCCCATTTCTTGGTCTCTGTTTTCTGGCTGACTGTCAGGCTCTCTTGCAGTTTTTCTGGTCCTGTGTGTTTACCTGTGCTGTGGCAGGGCTGTGTCTGTTGCAGGTGCACCTGCCAGCACTCCATGGTGATGCTCTGGCGTGTGGTTCTGGGCTCCCATGTGCTGACCAGTCGTGGTCGTCCACCAGCCTGCTCTCTACCCCCAGGAGAGGGTGGGGACGCCAGCAAGCCCAGGGTGCCCCCAGAAAGTCCCCAGGGTTGTATTTGCCTCCCCAAACCCAATGTACTGTCCCTTGGCCAAGCTGGGCAGGCCCACCCCGCGAGCACTGGCCAGGCCTCCATCCTGGCCCCTCGGTCTCTGTGGCTTGCAGGATGAGTCTCTATTCCAAAGGCTTTTCCATCGAGTGACTTGCAGTGTCGGGAGAATTCTCAGGATGCTGCTGACCTTCCTTCGTCTCACGGCCACCGTGGAAGGTGAGGGAGGGAATGGGTCAGGAGCCTTCAGAACCTAATTGTCCTCTGTCCCTGATCCCCTCTCAGTTCAGACAGAATGCTGTGTCTCCATCTTCCTTTTTTGATTTGACCTCTTGAGACATCTGCCCTGTAGGTTTCATGAGGAGCCAGGGGAGGGACTTGTGGGCCTATGTCCCACGGGGCAGACCTGGGGGAGGGGTGTTTTCCTGGCACCTGGGTCACCTGCAGAAGCCAGGCGGACATCCATGGAGCGTCATTGTGCCAGGTTTGCTGAGGGGTGAGGCTACTGTTTTCAACTCCTTACATTATCCTGTGTGACAGGCATTCCTACTGAACACCATGGTGAGTGGACTGAGCACAGAGGTTTGAACCCAGAGAGTCCTGGTCTAGAGCCTGTGCTTTCTGCCTGACGCTGCCTCTTGAGGAAGGGCGGGAGGGGACCTCGGGCCATGAGGACAAAGTACCGTGGTGGTGATAATGACAGCCACACAACATGTGAGCAGGCATTGGGACACAAGAGCTGAAGACATTCTTTACAGAATCACTGTGGGAACCATTTGTACGTCCAGGCTCAAATCCAGGACTTCTCTCCCATTGCATTTTCTGCTGCTGTAACACAGTGGGTCTTTGTAGAAATTGCTTCCTACTCTGTGCCAGAAACTGCCCCAGGTGCTTCATGTCTGTGTTGCTCACCTTCCTACCAACCCCAGGAAAGTTCTGACCCTCTGTTACTGATGAGGAAAGGGGGTCAGAGAGAAAGGGGGTGACCCACTGAGTCAGCCAGCTGGTGGGGGCCCCCGGGTTGTACTGTTTGAGGACACTGCCTTGCCCAGGGTGATGTCACTGAGCCCCTACAGCTGAGATGTGAAGACCTCTGCTTTGCCTGTGACCAGCCTTCACCAGGAATGAACTTAGAAAAGGTGTCAAAACAGGTCAGTTCAGTTCAGTTGCTCAGTCGTGTCCAACTCTTTGCAACCCCATGGACTACAGCATGCCAGGCTTGCTTGTCCATCACCAATTCCCGGAGCTTGCTCAAACTCATGTTCATTGAGTTGGTGACGCCATCCAACCATCTTATCCTCATCTCCTCCTGCCTTCAATCTTTCCCAGCATCAGAGTCTTTTCCAATGAGTTGAGTCTTCATATAAGGTAGCCAAAGTATTGGAGTTTCAGCTTCAGCATCAGTTCTTCCAATGAATATTCAGGACTGATTTCCTTTAGGATTGACTGATTTGATCTTCTTGCAGTCCAAGAGTCTTGAGAGTTTAGGTAATAAACAGGTTCAGATTTCTGTTCGGGGGTAATTGTTTAGGTCCTAGTGTATATAAAAGAAGTGATTTGTAGATAGGAATCTTGGGGAAAGACATTTATTAGTATCCAACTCTTTGTCTCCCAGAAAAAATGACAGAAATACAGGAAAACTTTGTTGCTCATTAGTTGACATTTAACCCAATATATTGTTTCTCTTCTAAAACAGAAAACATAAAAGCTCCTTAGTGGATGTTGTGGGCTGCTGGGGCGGCCATAACAGAACACCACAAGAGGGGTCAGGGGTGGGGGCTTACAGCAGATACGGATTTTCTCAAAGTTCCTGTTGAGTTCCAGTGAGAGCCCGATTCCTGGCTTGCAGACAGCTGCCTTCCAGCCGAGTGGCCACATGGCCTGTCCTTGGTGCATATGGGGAGGCCGTGCCCTCTTGCTCTTCCCTCCTGTAAAGGCTACCAATTCTACAAGGTTAGGGCCTCCCCCTGTGACTTGTCTGAACTCAGTTACCTCCTGAAAGCCCTCTCTAGGCGCAGTCACAATAGGGGTTAGAACTTCAACACAAGAATTTGGGTAGGACACAATTCATTCTGTGGCAACAAGCAAGTTGTTTTTTCCCTAAACATCATCTCCCCCTTTTCTGTCTTTTTGCTGTGTTTATATTTCATGCAAATCTGGATTATAAAATCAGTGGGAAGAATCTGTGTCTAAATGTCTTACCTGCAGACCACCCAGCTTATTAATATCAATCTTTCATTGCCAAGTGATATTTCTTTTAATTTTATTTTTAATTGGAGGATAATTACTTTACAATATTGTGATGCTTTCTACCATACTTCAACATGAATGAACCATAGGTAAATGTATGTTCCCTCACTCTTGAACCTCCCACCCACCTCCCAGCCCTCTAGGTTGTCACAGAGCACTGGCTGCCAAGTGATATTTCTGATGGAAGGTAGTGGGAGTGATAATTGGTATGTTCAGATTATTTATTTAAGTTTTTTTGGATGTGTTCCATTTTTAAAGTCTTTATTGGATTTGTTACAACATTGTTGCCGTTTTATGTTCTGATTTCTTGGCCGTGAGGCACCTGGGATCTTATTAATAGCTCCCTGACCAGGATTCAAATTCACAACCCCTGCATTGGAACACAGAATCTCAACCACTGGACCACAAAGGAAGTCCCTGTCCAGACTATTTAAATATTTGAGTATTGCCCTGGACTCAGTGGCAGCATAGGTGTCAGTTGAACTCCAGCGCCCTGGGGATCCCTGTGGAAAGAGGACTTTTGAAGCCCTGGAATCTTTGCTTAACATGGTGTGTGGTGTTTAAACTGTAAACCTGGGTCTGTTATCCCTGGGTTTTTCCATTTTTGACGTTTGCTCATTATGTGTCGTCTTCATTCTCACACTGCAGATATCTGGTGTTATTTAGGGAGTGCTAGAGGCTTCTTCTTCAATAAGAAAAGTGGAAAGACAGAAACAACTATTTCTCTGAAAACTGAAAAAAGCCATTTTATGACCAAGAAATGCATTTGATTACCAACACAAAAAAGAATTATGAAATTCTTCACGAGGAGCATTTCATCTATAATTTCATCTTAAAATTTGAGATGGACAGTCCGCATTCACAGACTTTTTAAAGTAGAGTGATCCTGGTTCAGGGAGCAGCAGGTTCTAATTTTATTTTTGGCATGTGGGATCTTCGTTCCCCAACCAGGGCTCGAACCCTCACCCCCTGCAGTGGAAGCAGAGTCTTAACTGCTGGACCTCCAGAAAAGTCCCTTATTATTATTATTATGTTTTTTTTTTTTTTCTAGTGTTTCAACAGACCTACACAGTTCACTTACACTGAAGACAAGTAGGAATATATTCTACGGGAAGTTGATGAAGTTTAAGTCCATGAACAGGCAGACTACTTCATATTACATTTTCAAATGGATGAGGAGTTAATGAAGATCTCTCACCATAGCTTCAGAATGGGCGTATTTATAACCCTATCCTGCCAAAAATAACTACTTCCCATTTTTTTTCTGCCAACCTTTTCAATGCCTTTCACAGAAAATGGGAAAAGGGAGCTGGTGCAAATAGGGGTGTTTTCCACAAGAAAGAAGGAAGGTTTTGGAATCTGAGCAGTTTGTATGCCTTGTCTGTTCTGGAACATTCTGTCTTGGAATGTTCCCTGTTTTTAGGTTTATTTATTTCACATCTCATTCATTCTCTAAGCCAGTTGCACAACATTCCTTTCCAAATGCCACAGTTATAAAAGACTGGACTGGCTCCTTATGGTACACATGGTCGTTTGTTGAGGATCCCCAGTGTGGTTCTGGAGCTGAGCTCATGACCCAGTGGGCCTTATCCTGGGTTCTCTGGGGAAGGAGCAGACCAGTCTGAGCAGCCTTGGGGGCGGGGGTGGGGGTGCTTCTGTTTAGAGCCCTCTTGCTCCTACTTCACCCTGAACCTCCAAGAGTCTCCTCAACCCTCCTGGTCCCCTCCCCAGGGGCTGTGTCATCTTGTCCCCTCCACCCCCCTGCTCCAGGGATAGGAGCCCTTGGCACTGGCTCTTTCTCTGCCCCCAGGGTAGCCTCTAAAAAGAAGGCAGAAAGAGTCCATTTTTAATGTTATTATTGTCTTTCATTTTTAATTTGTATTCGTGTGCAGTTATTTCAGTTTTTCAGAGTTGTATTATGTGTTCTGAACACATATTACTATCTGTTTTTCGGCTCATGCATGGAAATGCTTCATGTTTCTCAGGGATGGTTCCAACTAAAACTGGTCTTTGACTTTAGAGTCTCAGTTTTTTCAGATGAACTTTGGGCATTCCTAAATTAAGAAAACATGTCTAAATGAAAATAGGTTTAAAAAGAAATTAAAATTAATAACATTAGAAATAATTTTAAAGGTAAATGAGCTACCATTGTCAGAAACCATTGTGAATCACTATAAACAACATACAAAGCAAAAGGGGTGGGTAGGGGCAGGGCTCACTGCATGGAGGACAGAGAGGAGGTAAATTTTATGTTTTGCATATAAATTACAATTAAGAGGGATGGGGTGGGGAGGGAGGTGGGAGGGGGGGATCGGGATGGGGAATACATGTAAATCCATGGCTGATTCATGTCAATGTATGGCAAAAACCACTACAATATTGTAAAGTAATTAGCCTCCAACTAATAAAAATAAATGGAAAAAAAAAACAGAAAAAAAAAAACAATTAAGAAAGTATGGCTTTCTCAGCTTGGTAATCGAGTTGAAGAAATTGGAGAATATGAATTAGGGTATCCTTTAGAAAAAAATGATATCTGTGTACAACCTGGATCAAATTTCATATACATTTGTCTTTTGTGGCTAAGTATAATAACATTATGGACACAAATTTTGGATTAAATGCAGCCACAAAATTAAGAGTTGCTTGTTCCTTAGAAGAAAACCTAGGATAAACCTAGACAGTGTATTAAAAAGCAGAGACCACTTTACCAACAAAGGAGGTGAAACCAGTCAATCCTAAAGGAAATCAACCCTGAATATTCACTGGAAGGACTGATGCTGAAGCTGAAGCTCCAATACTTTGGCTACCTGATGCAAAGAGCTGATTCACTGGAAAAGACCCTGATGCTGGGAAAGGTTGAGGTCATGAGGAGAAAGGGGCGACAGAGGATGAGATGTTTGGATGGCATCATCACTCAGTGGACTTGAGTTTGAGCAAACTCCGGGATATAGCAAAGGATAGAGAAGCTTGGCTTGCTGTAGTCCATGGGGTCGAAGAGTTGGACACAACTGAGCAACTGAACAACAACAATAGAATCATAACATTTGGTGAGAGGAAAGACAATTTTGCTTCTTTCCAATCTTCAAAATTTTTCTTTCTTTTTTATTGCACTGGCTGTGACCTCAAATAAAATGAACAGACATGGGTATGGATAGAAGGTTTCTTTATTTTCACATCAGAGGAGACACTTTAAATATTTCACAATAAAGTGTGATGTCTAATGCAGACTGTTTGTAGTGACTGTTTAAGTTTCTGTTTCAAGACTGCTAAGGCTTTGTTTGGTCAGTTTTTTTTTTTTAAATCATGAATAGATATTGACTTTTCTCTTATAATTTCTTGCTGTCTTTTGAAATGACCATATGAGAGATCTCCTTTATTCTGTTAGTATACTGAATTACCTGGATTTCAATTCTCATGTTGAATCTCGTGATTTTATTTCTTTTTCTTAATTCAGGGGTTTTGATTATTTATTTATGAGGGGCTTTCATCTTGATTTTTCAAAATGTTCATGTCAGATTTTTATGTTAAGTTTATACTTTCTTCATAAAACACAATGGGAATAGTCCCCCATTTTCTTTTCTGGAAGTATTATCATTCGTATTATTTCTGTTTTAAAGTTCAGTAGAATTCACTAGTGAAGGCACCCAGATCTGGGGTTTCCTTTGAGGGGAAGTTTCTTTTTTTTTTTTTTTTGAGGGGAAGTTTCGAATCACAGATTTATCTGCTCCCAGAACCAGTCAAACTCTTCTGTGTTTTTGTATCAGTTTTGATTGGTTGTGCTTTTCTAAGAATTTCCCTTTCCATCTGTTTTCAAAGGTCTTGGCAAAGGTTGCAGTAATATTCTCTTGTTACCCTTTTCCTGTCTGTAGGGATATGCCCTGCTGTTGTTCACACCTTCGGGAGAGAACATTGAGCTCGTTCTGGGAGAGAGTTGGGGCTGATGGAGGTTGCTGCCAGGGCAAGGGTACTGCTAGGACCATACTGACCACAGCCCCCACCTCACCCCTGGTCAGGCTTCCCCCATGGCCACTCCCTGGAAAAACCCAGCAGGAAGCCTTCTAACAAGAGAAACAGAGCTCCCAAAGACCCCACTCCAACATGAGGGGTCTGGAGCTAAGATATCACAGCTTCATCACCAGCACACCTCCCACCTAGGGCTTCTCAGTGTCCTCAGGACCCCACCCCACCTGGAGGAGAATCCGTCTCCCCACTCTGCTTCTTGTTCCTGGGGCGAGCTGAAAGTGTTTGGGCCCAGGCTCTTATCAAAATATCTCTTCTTCTGTTTCGAGAATCCTTATGAACAACTGTGTTATAATTTACATTATCACTGTCCATTAGGGTTTTTAAATAAATATTACAAAATGTGCTCTGTTACTTCACTGTCTTCCCCTCCCATGGATCCTTGTTTGGTTGTGTTCTTTGGTGTGAGTGGCTGTAGTGTTTTCACAGCAGCCCCCTCAGAAGATACACTCCCCACCCTGCACATCCTATAATCAATTCCTTTGTGCTGATATGATAATACTTTGCCTGGTAGAGAATTCTTAGGATAGAGTCCCATCTTTTCTCTAGTCAGTAACTGTGATTCCATTATCTACTAGTTTCCAAGACTGAAAGCAAGAAATGTGATGATAAGCTGATTATTTCTAGAAAGAGTTTGTTGTTTTTGTCTGTGTGGATTCATGCTTATATGATTTTTGTCTCTTCTTGAAATTCAGAAAATCTGCCAGCATGTATCTAAAGTCTGCCATTTCAGAACACTTTCAAGCAGAAAACCTGAATAGCTTCTTCTTTGATGTTGTTTGTTTGCTTCTTGTCATTTTTTTTCCTCCCCAAACTTGTAAATTATTTAAAATGTAAAATTATTTACTTATTGTGCCTCCTGATTCTACCCTTCATAACTTGATATTTCATTTGTGATTTTCATTTCATTAACTTTTTGTTCTGTATTATGTGACATGTCTTTCATTTGAGCTTCCTAAAATAGTAATTTGGTTTTCCGCAGGGAATATTCTCTTTTATGGTGCCTCTACTGAAGTTTTAAATGAAAAAAATCAAGCATTATTCTATTCTAGAAGCAGTTTGTTGTGCTCTAATAATATCTCCTTATGTGTTCTCATTATGTTTCCATTATATGGACTATTTGTTTCCTCCATTAGTTCTGCCCCATGGTAGCCATCTGTTCTAGAATTCAGCTCTCTCCTGCCTTCAAATCACTGTGCATCTTAGGAGTTTTCTTTGCCTGATCATTTTTTTTTTAATTTTATACATCCATTTATTTTTTATTTATTTTTTGGCTGTAATCTTGCTCCACTACCTGAGCTTCAGCAGCATCTCAAGCCTACATCTGAATGGCTACAGATCTCAGAGCCAGGTGGAGGGACTGGTACCTTGGGACTCCTACATCTACAGGTATCAGTTGAGGTGCTCTGGAGCTGCTTTTAGCCTCAAGTGATATAAAAACGAATTCACAAAAGCTGAAACAACAAAAGTAGTTACTGTCTTAGAAGATAAACCCAGAGGTGGACTGCTCTAGAGTTGGCTGGGTCGGCAGCCTGGCATAGTTTTCAAAATATGTGCAAGGAGCTGCCAGTGACAACCTTGTATTTTTAAAGTCCCGCCCCCCCAACTATGTAGTCATTTTCAATCCCTACCAGTCCTCACTTAACAAGCACCCTTGCTTCCTGCCACCTCTGATCCTAATTCTTGACCACTTACGTAACCTCGTCTTTTTCTGTCTTTGTAAAACCTCCCTCATTTTGTCGTCTGGCGGAACACAATTCAAGTTTTTCTTGGATCTGTGTCTCCAGGCTTGCTGTGCCAAAAAATCTCCAACAAACACCTCTTTACTTCCAGTAGGTCTCCATTCTGGGAATTTTTGGTTAACATAGGTAACGATACCTCATCGAGTTCCATTCCTATGAAATAAGGCTCATTCTTCAGCACCCTGTTTTCCCTGGCAGAATGGGTTTAGAATTTGCTCAGTTTCAAGTGAGGGTAATCTACTTTCAGGAAGGTACAGCAGGAGGAGGGGATTTTACTTGTTTCAGTAACTAGTTCTCCCCGGGAGTCTGACCCTGAACTCCCGATCTCGGGACTCAGACAGCAGCATGGGGACTGCTCCTCCATCTCTTAGGTCTCCTCTGAATTGGCTTGCACCTGAGACAGGTGAATCCCTAGCAAAGGCAAAGCTGGCTGGGCGTACATCACCCATCAGCTTGTTTACTAGGAGGAAAGAGAACCTGTGTGAACCCCTGAGAGGAAACTGCTTGGACTCCTGACCAGTAACTGAGCCACGTGCAAGCAGAGAAGAGGGCCTCCGAGAGATGGGGAAGGACGGATACAGAAAAGAGGACAGAAGCAAACAAAATAAACAGCAACTGATTGGCCACTAATAAGACCTTATGTGTTTGTAACCTTTTAACCTAGTAAGCCTTGATGGTTTTCCTAAGTAAAAGACTCTGGGTGATTGGAGGATGCATATCTCTTGAAAAGAGTCCAAGAGGAGGCTTCTGGGCCAAATGGCTACAACACTTGAAAGATGCTGCCTCATTGAGCCCATCTCTCCACTCCCTTTCACCACCCATAGAAGGCTCTGTTGCTACTTAATCAATATATTCTTTCCTGAGGGACAAAGTGTTATTAGGTAGTCCTATCACATGATTTAACCAGGATGGATCTTAGTTACACGTGAGCACATACAAGGGGTTTCATTAAAAGCATGAAACTATCTGGATTGCTTTTCCTGCCATCTATGCGCTGACATAGCATCTGCCTACCCACCCACCCCAACTACTGTGTTCACGTATTATGCTCCATCCACTTCCTTCCATTGGAAAAGGCAGAGAAACTGCTCATACGTGGCGACTGCATGCTTTCTCATTGCTTTTCATCCCCAAAAGTCCCTACCTGCTTTTCTTTTTAAGTTGTGTTGGTTTCTACTGTACAATAATGTGAATCAGTCGTAAGTATACATATCTCCCCTCCATCATGAGCCTCCCTCCCACCCTTCCATCTCACACCTCTTAGGTGATCACAGAGCACTGAGCTGAGCTCCCTGTGCTATACAGCGGCTTCCCGCCAGGTATCTATTTTACCCATGGTGGTGTATATATGTCAGTGCATTGAAATATATATATTACCTACCTGCTTTTTGCACTAGGTTGAAGTCATAAAATTTAAAATCTTCTTCTATTTCTGTAAGAACTTCCACTGAATGAAGAGGAGAATCTAGTAGATAATAGAGATGATTAGAGCTTCTTAGCAGGCATTTGCTACCAAGGAGATGAAATAAAGCAATTAATTACTTAGAGGCATCTAAAGAGCAGTACATACTAGGCATTTCTTTGTTCAATGGACTTGAAATTTCAGCTAGCTTAGTTTTTGCCTCAAATAAAAATTTTTTTGGGGGGTCAAGTAATAAAAATACTAAGTCATTAACATAAAGTGTTTGCACATGTTTTTCTTTTTTAACCACTTGTTCTTATTCCTCCACTGGCTGAACAAAAAGTTATAAATATCACATTCACTTGAATTTGATGAATTTCCTTACAACTTGAATGTGTGTAACTTCTGAGGCATGATGTCACAATGAAGTTAAAATTCACTGAAAGTATATTTTTAATTTATCTCCCAGTCAAGAAAATCAACATTGAATTTCACTTTTTAAAAGAAAATTAATAGTACCTTGGTAGTTTTTTCCAGACTTTTCCTGATTTCTGTGTACATGTGCTTCACTGCAGTAAACCTCTTTCTACATACAGCTTTGACAGCCCCCAAATACCGTTGGCCCTCCATAGCCACAGGTTCTGCACCTGTGGATTCACACAACTGCAGATCGAAAATATGAGAAAAAAGAAAAATCCATAAAGTGCCAAAAAATCAAAACTTAAATTTGCTGAGTGCTGGTAACTATTTACATAGCAGTTAAATTGTACTTATAACTGTTTGCCTAGCATTTATATCATATAGATTTTAAAATAATCTAGAGGTGTTTGCTGACGTGCATGGGTTATATGGAGATTCTATGCCATTTTGTACAAGGGCCTTGAGCATCTAAGTATTTTCATATCTGAGGGGGTTCTGGCAACAGTTGCCAGAAGCCAAGGGAGGACTGTTTTAACATAAAACCCCTGAAGGAAACACAGGCCCTGTGCTAGGTGTTTGGCAAACCTCTCACTCTTAGTCCCCTGAAGCCTGGACTAGTAGTCTCATTTTGCTGATTCGGAAACAGAAGGGAGTATCAGCAGCTTTCCCTCTAATCTAGGTCCATCTGACTCCTGAACCTTTATTTTTCAAGGTCCTGGGGTATCTGTGTTCTCTGTGTGCTCAGCATGTGGTTGAAAGCAGTCTCTGGAGGCAGGCTGCCAGCCTTAGTTCAGATCCACAGCTTCAACTTCCTTGCTACAGGTCCTTGCTACAGTTAACCTTCTTCTGTGTGCCTCAGTTTCTTCATCTGTATGGAAAGCATAGGCCTCGCAGGGCTGTTGTGGAGATTAAATGAGGTAATACCTAGACTACTTAGAAGGTTTGATCCAAGGTTACCTTTGTGGTGATCATTAGCTGCTGCTGTTTATATTTCTTATTACTGTTAGTGTTATTACTACCACCCTCATCACAACAGCTTCCAGTGTCAGCCTGAGGTGGAATGTGGCCTGGGTGACGTCTCCCTGCAGTGCGTAAAACATCACCCTAATCCTATTAATTTGCGACTCTATTTTCCAGACACTGTGTAGAGAGGTGTTTTAAGACTTAAAACTGGTATTTTTTTCATCCATTTTGAGTATGACAATCTGCTATCTGGGTAAAGATGTTGGTAATGGACACTGCTGATTTTCACAGTCACAGGGGTCACTAGACCTGTGGGATTACTGGTTAACTGAAGTAACCTGAGCAAGACAAAACACTAAAAAATACCCCAGCCTAGCTGTTGACAACGGCTTTCCTCTTATTTCCCATTTCTGTCACCTCTTGGTAGATTTTTTTAAACTCAAGATACAATTGATCTTTCTGAAGGGACCTTTTGCAGAATTCTCAACTGTAGGAGGTTTCTTTGCACTTGAGTTTAAATTTTTATTTGCAAGGAAACTGAAGCAGATGGATTGTCCCATTGTGAAAAAAAAATGAGTGCCTTGATGATACATTTGTTTTTCTTAGCAGGCTTCTGCCATTAAGATTGATGCTTGGGGATATATTGTTAGATCTTCTGTGGAACAGAAAGTTATTATTCATAGTTTACCAGATTTTAGCATACTTGCATCACAACACAGAATATCATTTTACGTTTAGTATTGCTTTTCCAGCGCCATTATCAGATTGCATTTTCATAGTAAATTACAACAAAATTTTATGCTACCAACATTTAATGAAATTTTAATAAGGTTGTGTTTTGATGTTATTATTCAAATAATGTGTTGTGAATTGCTTTCCTTTGAATATATTTGCATTAAAGAGGAACTCAACTTGATTTGGTTCTTTGAAGAGTTTACCCACTTTCTGGTAGCTTTAAGAAGACAAAGAGGGAAATTAAGTTTCGCCTTTGCAAGTCAATAAATAGAAAAGGAACACATTTGCTAGGATCTGTGGATGTAATGGCAGCAGATTACAGATGGTTTGAGTTAATGAAATGACTCACGTTGGCTACTAAAGCGGCACAATTAAAAATATAAAGTGGACATTTCACAGATTATGAGGGTTGATAACCTGGAGTTCTCCCTTTCTCATTGATCTCTAAGGCTAGAGACTCACATGTTAGCAATACTTGGTCAGAGATGCCGCAAATTAAATGGTCGTCTCTTGAGACCGACTTCTCTGTTGGTAGCATTCTCTTAGCCATTTCTGCCAAATTTGTGGTTGTGAGCCCAAGGCACATACTTTCCATGAGCACGTGCTTCCAAGAGATAAAACTCCCCGGACCAAGCAAAAACCCTCCACTTATCGTGCTTTCTGGGGTGACTGCCATAGCTATCCGGCTGACAGAGTTGATTACACAGAGTATCAATGCTGAAAGGTGAGGAGACGGAGAGCCCTGCTTGCGAGACGAGGCTGTGTTTACCATTGTTTCTAAACAGACTCGGGCTTTAGAGAAAGTAACTGGTGGAAAATGGTGAGAAGGGGCTGGCGAAGGCAAACTAGTAGTCCTTGGGGTCTTTTAATTCTCTTTACGCCCAGTTTTGTGTGGAAAGAAATTGCTCTTACTTCCTTTCCACGCTCTTCGCCGTCTTTTTCTACCACATTCATCCTGGGAGTTTCCTTCACCTACAAGCCCTGATTTCAGAGCTCTAGACACTCAAGTTTCTACAGCCCTGGCCTGGGTGCGATCCTGAGCCAAGTCGCAGTCGCTCAGGAGCTCTGCTTCCTGTTCGCCATCTGCAAGGTTTGGTAATAAGGACGACACTTAATCATAATCATAATACAACCCGCAAGGCTGCTTAGGAGTACCGGCTTTTTACTGCCGCCTCCCGCGGCCGCTGGCCAGACGGGAGCGACCCCTACACACGGCGCGGCCTCGATGACGCAACGCGCAGCCTCCGTGACGTAAGCGCGCAGCTTCTGTGACACAACCACTTCTCCTCCGGGCCCGCCCACGGCTAACCGACCCTCAATCCCTGCCACCGCCGCCGGTTACCGGGAGTCCGCGCTGTCGGGGTACGGCCGCCGCGACATGTCGCAAAAGCCGAAGAGCCGGGGCCGGCCCAGCTCCCAGGTCGAGCGGGAGCCGGATGGCGGCGGCGAGGAGGCCCCGAGCACGTCTCGCGGGCCGGGCGGCGCCGCGTCGCAGCGGCGGGCCCAGGCCTCCCCGGCGACGGGGCCGCGCTCGCAGAAGCAGCTGGAGCTGAAGGTGGCGGAGCTGGTGCAGTTCTTGTTGATCAAGGACCAGAAGAAGATCCCGATCCGCCGCACCGACATCCTGCGGCACGTGGTTGGCGACTACAAGGACGTGCTCCCAGAGCTGCTGCGGCGGGCGGCCGAGCGCCTGGAGTACGTATTCGGGTACCGGCTGGTGGAGCTGGAGCCGCGCAGCAACACTTACATTCTGGTCAACACGCTGGAACCGGTGGAAGAGGACGCGGAGGTGCGCGGCGACCAGGGCACGCCCACCACTGGGCTGCTGATGATCGTGCTGGGGCTCATCTTCATGAAGGGCAATAGCATCAAGGAGACCGAGGTCTGGGACTTCCTGCGGCGCCTCGGGGTACACCCCGCCAAGAAGCATCTCATCTTCGGGGACCCCAAGAAGCTCATCACCGAGGACTTCGTGCGGCAGCGATACCTGGATTACCGGCGCATCCCGCACACGGACCCCGTGGACTACGAGCTCCAGTGGGGCCCGCGCACCAACCTGGAGACCAGCAAGATGAAGGTGCTCAAGTTCGTGGCTAAAGTCCACAACCAGGACCCCAAGGACTGGCCGGCGCAGTACTGCGAGGCTTTGGCGGACGAGGAGGCCAGGGCCAGACCCCAGCCTGCGGGCCCGAGTCCAGCCACTGCCCCTGCCCCAACCGCTTCTCCTGTCTCTTGAAATCAGACACACCACAGGGCCCGCTTCCCCCCACCTCCACGCCGGGGGAAGGGCTGGAGGTGGGAGGGAACATCTTGCTTGCTTAAATGCGTGGTAGTTCCAGGACGTGTTTGCAAACTTTTCTTCTTGTAATGTTGTAAGTCATTTTGATTATAAAATTTCATTTAGAGGGTGACTTTTTTTGTTTTGATTTGCTTCAGTGTCTGTGTTTTTTGGTGTAAAGATCTTGCTAGCTTTATAAAGCGAGTTGGAAAACTTCCTACCCTGATCTGGAAATGCCAAGGAAATGTAAGCGAACTGGCCCTTGTCCGGCCTCTGGACTGCCCCACTCTTTAAAGGAAAAGTCTTTGTAAGTTGAAAACGGAAATGTAATTGCCTATATACCCTTTTACCTTAACGCAGCTATCATCTGTTTTCTATGTATATAAGCGTTTTGAGTCATTCTATGCGTATTGCAGTTTACATTGATAATTACTGTGCTATGTGGCTGACCATTTTGTTCAATTTTTTTTGCTACTATAGTTACAATAAATACTATTTTTTAAGCAATTTAGCATTGTGCATTTATTTTAACCCTAAATCATGAGAAATAAATTTCATGATTGAAAACCTGTATCGTAAGGGAAAAAGAAAGCAATTTTTGCTACATATCATTGAGGTAAATAGTGTTTTGTTGAAGTTGCTTTACCTATATGTGTGACATACTGGATCATGATGTAAAATATATTTCTGTGGATCATAGAAAAGTTGATAAAAGTCTTAGTGATTAACCATGCCTATTTGGGAGTCAGACTATCTGGGTTCAGAGTCTGCCTAACTTACAAATTTAAGTAGATTAATTGTTGTACACAGACCTTTCCTCACCTATAAAACGGGTTGATGCTGCCTGTTACCATGTATGGTAGTGTGATAATTAGGTATGGAAGTTTATGTAAAGTTATGGGCACAAATTTGTTTAAATTTGGCTTTTTTTTCCTTGGCCTAGGACTGTTAAATTTTTTTCAACATTTTCTTTCATTCTCTTGTAAATCATGACTGTTCTTCTAGTCCGACTCTACTGTGTGGTTTATGGAAAAACATAGCTCACCATGGAGCCCACATAAACAGAGCAGAAAGTAAGATCCACCTAGGCTTGGAGGGGGTATCTGCAGTGTAGTGAACAGGATATGGGATTTTGAGGTTGTCTGACATCTCAGGACAGTACAGAACCCACCTGCCAATGCGGGAGACCCGGGTTCAGTCCCTGGGTTGGGAAAGTCCCCTGGAGAAGGGACTAGCAATCCACTGTAGTATTCTTGCCTGGGAAATCCCAATTCTAGCTTGGTGGGCTACAGTCAATGAAGTAGCAAGTAGTTGGACACGGCTTATCAACTAAACAGCAGCAGCCTGAGTGAACCTGAAAGTGAAAGTGCACGTCATTCAGTCGTGTCCACCTCTTTGTGGCACCGTGGACTATGCAGTCCTTGGAATTCCCCAGGCCAGATTACTGGAGTGGGTAGCCTTTCCCTTCTCCAGGGGATCTTCCCAACCCAGGGATTGAACCCAGGTCTCCCACATTGCTTTTGGATTCTTTACCAGCTGAGCCACAAGGGAAGCCCAGGAATACTGGAGTGGGTAGCCTATCCCTTCTCCAGGGGAATCTTCCCAACCAGGAGTTGAACTGGAGTCTCCTGCATTGCAGGTGGATTCTTTACCAGCTGAGCTATCAGGGAAGCCCCGAGTGAACCTGAGGCAAAACCCATTTGACCTGCTTTGGTCATGTAACAGGAGAAAGTATTGGTCATGTAACAGGAGAAAGTATTTCTGCTGTGTTAGGACACCAAGATTCTGGAGTTATTTGTAACCTGTCCTATCCTGAATGATTCAGAAGTTGAGGAAGCTAATACTGGGGACATTGGAAAGAAGTGTGATATAATGGAAAAGCATTTGGTAAAAGCCCTTTTTGTAGTGACTTGAGCAGGTTGTGCACCTAATGAACCCAATGACGCTGAAGTTAAACAGTACATTGGTAGCAGAAGTGTTGGTGGCTGTGGCTACATTTAGGAAAGCAAACAGGAAAGAGATGAACTCAGAAAATATTTGACTGGTTTGTATCCAGGAATGAACAGAATACAGAAGTATGTTGATATGTAACTGCATCTGAACGCCCAATTGGTAAATAAAACAGAAGGCTAATTAAATCACATTCTCAGGCAAAAATCAAATCTGTGTTATAGTTGTCACTCTCATTGTTAAAACACCTGAATGGATTCAGGTGGTTTAGGGTAAAGATTAGGTAGGAGTTGGATGCCCAACAAAGATTTTTAAAAGAACAATACAACTGAGAGAAGAAGAGTTGAAATGTGGCCTGTCCACTGAAAGCATGAAGATCAGAGGGGCACAGTCAAATCAGGGGGAGGAGGACGGAGAGGAGCACAAAGGAAGTAAATATGCTTACAGCAAACCTAAGGTGTGTGTCTAGAAAAGAAGTACAGGTATACCTAGTGGCACATGGCACCAAATGGAATCAAATTGGGGTTTTTTTCCCCGTTATTTTATAACTTTTACTGGGGTAAGTTGATTTACAGTGTTGGGGGAGGGATAAATTGGAAGATTGAAATCAAATTATTTTGGAAGAGTCGATCTGTCAAAACTTTGCCTGAACTTTCATCAGAGTCTATGACTGCTTGAGGCCTAAATAACCCTTAGGTCTTCACTTTTTATGAGCCAACACCTATAGAAGGTACTGCAAAGTGTAGAATCCCAGAGTGGAATCAAGGTACGTAGCCCCTCCAAATGTCATGACCTCACCTAAGTTTAAAAAAAGAAAGACAGGAAATTCCGTGGTGGTCCAGTGGTTAGGACTCAGCTTTCACTGCCGAGGGGCCCCGGGTTCAACCTCTAGTTGGGAAACTAAGATCACACAAGCTATGAAGCATGTCCAAAAAAAAAAAAAAAAAGCTACCCCTAGGAGAAGGGAGGAAGTAGAATGGATGAGGGATGAGATAGAATAAAAGCTAGACTTACTTAAAACTCTTATGAATATGACTTTGATTCTTTTATATAATTGCAAGCAATATAAACTCAGAAAACCATCCCTAACAAAAATGAGACAATAACCTAGGTTCCCAGTTGGTAGCATAACCACACATAAGGGAACCATGGTGACTCTAGGACACCATAATTTGGCTACATATCCTGGTAGAATGTTCTCTAAGAATAAAAGGAAACAGAAAAATCTTTGTTTTCAATAATCATGTTTTTGGTGGTAGTATTAGCATTGTTATTTTGAGACCTGAGGGTATCATGAGATTAAATCAGATGGTTAATTATAATGAGAAGTAAGGTTTGGGGCATGGTTGAAAGGAAGTAGAGATATAAGGTTGATGTGATTAAATAAAAACCCTGTAGTTGTGAATTTGAATCCAAGATTGCAGTATGAACACATGATATGTTATACCTAACAACTGAAAATGCTTAAAACAGTGACCACCCAAGCGGCAAGAGCACCTTTAGCTTGAAAAGTGTGTTATCTAAACGTTTTTCAGTCGATAATTCTTGTCCAGCTCTGCGACCTCATAGACTGCAGCACATCAGTCTTCCCTGTCCTCCACTGTCTCCCAGAGTTGGCTCAAATACATGTCCATTGAGTTGGTGTTGCTATCTAACCATCTTATCCTCTGTCAAATCCTCTCCTCCTACCCTCAATCTTTCCCAGCATCAGAGTCTTTTCCAATGAGTTGGCTCTTCTCATCAGGTGGCCAAAGTATTGGAGTTTCAGCTTCAGCATCAGTCCTTCCAATAAATATTCAGGGTTGATTTCCTTTAGGATTGACTGGTTAGATCTGCTTGCAGTCCAAGGGACTCTCAAGAGTCTTTTCCCGCACCATAGTTTGAAAGCATCTATTCCTCGGCACCATTCTCTTTGAAAGGAATCAGGGCTTACTGGTGAAATGTCTGATTTCAGGACTAGGGCAAGAAATGTGTATGATGACCCTGGAACATGATAGCTTCCAAAGTAAGTTAGTATTGTGTCAACTTGAATTGAGTCTCTCTTGCTAATGACTCCAGTGACTGAAACATATCCAACGTGTTTAAGTTTATCCTTCATAATGACTCAAATACATACACACACTCTGAACAAACAATACCTTTGAAGAAAACTAGGGACCCAACTAATTTTTTTTAATTGTGTGAAAAAGATTGTATTTGACTCGTTCTTTAATGAAGGAACCAGTAAGATGTCACTACCAGTCTAAAAGAGAATTCACAGAATGTACACACATAGGCAATCAAGAATGCAGAAATGAATTTACAAAAGATGTAAAAGTGGTCAGCATCCATGGAGGGATAATCATTGCATTCCACCAGATAAAATTCAGTTATATTTCTAGTGTCAAAAATCATTGCACTAGCATGAATATTCTACATCTTACTGAGTTGTAAAACAAAGACAGCAAGCACAGGCAACTCAGAAAGGTGCACTAGACAGGATCCAGTATTTTTTTTCCCCATTTCAAAGTACAAGTTTTCATGATACTCTCCCCCTTCTTGATTATATTTTTTAAAGTTTTCTTTCATTAGATTTAAGTGTAGCAAGAGTATTAACTAACCCACATAGGCTTGAGTTTATTTTGCAAGTCTGGCAACATATCAGCTAATTATTTTGAAATCTGGAAGATAAATGGAAAGAATCTAACATGTATCCTTTCCCTATACGAACCTATACTTTAAGGAAAACAGTTGATGAGGAAGCGTCTCCTTCTATATCTTGATTTCCATGAATAAAGAGAGTAGAAATGATGGCTTTAGACTAGCACTAATTTGGAAACCCTAATAGATGAATGGACCTCAGCAATCCTGAAATATGGCTGCTAAGGAATGGTGACACAGATGTAGAAAACAGACTAGTGGACACAATGGGAGAAAGAGAAGGTGGGATGAATTGAAAGAGTAGCATTGATATATATACTACCATGTGTAAAATAGATAGCTAATGGGAAATTGCTGTATAGCACAGGGAACTCAACCTAGTGCTCTGTGATGATCTAGAGGGGTGGGATTGGGGGGAAGAAGGTTCAAGAGGGAGGGGGTATGTGTACACTTAGGGCTGATTCACACTGTTGTACAGCAGAAACTAACAACATTGTAAAGCAATTACCCTCCAATTAAAAATAAATTTAAATAAAGTTTTTTAAATGGCTGCTAATATCACAGAGTGATATTATTTACCTTCTGTTAGTCTGAATCTGATCAACCTCTGGATCTATCCATGAAATTACAAAATTTACAGAAGATGGAGAAACATTAAGTGACAGGAGACAAGCAAAGTGTAGGCTATAGAAAACTCTAAAGGATTAGTGAACAGATTTCAAGGAAGAAAAGGCCCATAGTGGAAGGAAAAGCACATTAATTTAAAAATATCTAAAATTCAGAGCCACCAGTTTCACTGTATGGAACTCCTTTGTATCTTGTATAACCTGATTCAAACAAAATATGAAGAAAGGTTGAAACAGTTAAGTGTGAATTTTAAATATATTAATGCATTATTAAGAGACATGATGGCAGCATTTTATGTTTTCAAAAAGTTTTATTATTTTAGAAATATACACTGACATATTTAAGGATGAAGTCATGTGCTGTCTAATATTTGCTACAAAATAATTTGGAGGGGAGAGAGGATAAATGATAAAACTGATGGTGACTGGATTAATCACCCCTGATGCTGGGTGATGAGTATGTGGGTGGGATTCATTATACTATTTTCTTTGGTTTTACATGTGTATGAAATTTTCCATAATAAAAATTAAAAGACATAGACTTTCTAATAAATATATTTCTATCACTTGATTTTCTTTAGTAATTTACATATCACTTATTTTTTAGTATGTTATCAGTAATGCTATAAAAAAATGGAATGTATAGTATTTTCAAGTTTAGCTTCTAAAATATTTTTATATTTCAAATCAAATCATGGTTTCTGGCTATGTCTTTTCAGACACTACCTTTTCTATTTGATTTAAGGTAATATGATTTTAAATTTTTTAACAATGCTTTCCTTGGAAACATAGAAATGTTATTCGTGCAATTATTTGATGGTCTGAAAGTTTTTTGAAAGCCAAATAGTTTTTCCTCTGGTCTCTCCCAGTAAATGATCAATTCCTTATCTGGTTTGTTTCCAGATAACCTTCTTCATGCTGCTCTCGGCAGTGTGTGTGATGCTGAACTTGGCTGGTTCAATCCTTTCTTGTCAGAACGCTCAGCTCGTCAGCTCCCTGGAAGGCTGTCAGTTGGTGAGTAATGAAAGGCAAGCCGTTTGATAAAGGTCATGGACTTTGATTTTACATGAAAGTGATTTCAAAAATAATTTTACTGTATCCTTGGGTTTATTCTGATGTTTCAGCATTGTCTAAGGAATTCATGATGATTCATTTTTTAAAAATTCTCCCAAATCAATATTGGTTCTACTAGTAAACCAGTCCCTATTAGTGTAGCACTGTTTTAGATGTCTAGAGTTTTGCCAAGACAATGCACTGGTGATAGCAAACACCCTCTTCCAACAACACAAAAGAAGACTCTACACATGGACATCACCAGATGGTCAACACCGAAATCACATTGATTATATTCTTTGCAGCAAAAGATGGAGAAGCTCTATACACTCACCAAAAACAGGACTGGGAGCTGACTGTGGCTCACATGATGAACTCCTTATTGCCAAATTCAGACTTAAATGGAAGAAAGTGGGGAAAACCACTAGACTATTCAGGTATGACCTAAATCAAATTCCTTATAATTATACAGTGAAAGTAAGAAATAGATTTAAGGGACTAGATCTGATAGAGTGCCTGATGAACTATGGATGGAGGTTCATGACATTGTACAGGAGACAGGGATCAAGACCATCCCCAAGAAAAAGAAATGCAAAAAAGCAAAATGGCTGTCTGAGGAGGCCTTACAAATAGCTGATAAAAGAAGAGAAGCGAAAAGAAAAGGAGAAAAGGAAAGATATACCCATCTGAATGCAGAGTTCCAAAGAATAGCAAGGAGAGATAAGAAAGCCTTCCTCAGTGATCAATGCAAAGAAATAGAGGAAAACAACAGAATGGGAAAGACTAGAGATCTCTTCAAGAAAATTAGAGATACCAAAGGAACATTTCATGCAAAGATGGGCTCAATAAAGGACAGAAATGGTAGGGACCTAACAGAAGAAGAAGATATTAAGAAGAGGTGGCAAGAATACACAGAAGAACTGTACAAAAAAGTTTTTTCACGACCCAGATAATCACAATGGTGTGATCACTCACCTAGAGCCAGACATCCTGGAATGTGAAGTCAAGTGGTCCTTAGGAAGCATCTCTACAAACAAAGCTAGTGGAGGTGATGGAATTCCAGTTGAGTTATTTCAAATCCTGAAAGATGATGCTGTGAAAGTGCTGCACTCAATATGCCAGCAAATTTGGAAAACTCAGCAGTGGCCATAGGACTGGAAAAGGTCAGTTTTCATTCCAATCCCAAAGAAAGGCAATGCCAAAGAATGCTCAAGCTACTGCACAATTGCACTCATCTCACATGCTAGTAAAGTAATGCTCAAAATTCTCCAAGCCAGGCTTCAGCAATACGTGAACTGTGAACTTCCAGATGTTTAAGCTGGATTTAGAAAAGGCAGAGGAACCAGAGATCAAATTGCCAACATCCGCTGGATCATCAAAAAAGCAAGAGAGTTCCAGAAAAACATCTACTTCTGCTTTATTGACTATGCCAAAGCCTTTGACTGTGTGGATCACAATAAACTGTGGAAAATTCTGAAAGAGATGGGAATACCAGACCACCTGACCTGCCTCCTGAGAAACCTGTATGCAGGTCAGGAAGCAACAGTTAGAACTGGACATGGAACAACAGACTGGTTCCAAATAGGAAAAGGAGTACGTCGAGGCTGTATATTGTCACCCTGCTTATTTAACATATGCAGAGTACATCATGAGAAACGCTGGACTGGATTAAACACAAGCTGGAGTCAAGATTGCTGGGAGAAATATCAATAACCTCAGATATGCAGATGACACCATCCTTATGGCAGAAAGTGAAGAAGAACTAAAGAGCCTCTTGATGAAAGTAAAAGAGAAGAGTGAAAATGATGGCTTAAAGCTCAACATTCAGAAAACTTAGATCATGGCATCCAGTCCCATCACTTCATGGCAAGTAGATGGGGAAACAGTGGAAAGAGTGTCAGACTTTATTTTTGGGGGGCTCCAAAATCACTGCAGATGGTGATTGCAGCCATGAAATTAAAAGGCAGTTACTAAATAAATAAATAAAAGACACTTACTCCTTGGAAGGAAAGTTATGACCAACCTAGACAGCATATTAAAAAGCAGAGACATTACTTTGTCAACAAAAGTCCATCTAGTCAAAGCTATGGTTTTTCCGGTAGTCATGTACGGATGTGAGTGTTGGACTATAAAGAAAGCTGATCGCCAAAGAATTGATTATTTTTAGTGGTGTTGGAGAAGACTCTTGAGAGTCCCTTGGACTACAAGGAGATCCAACCATTATTCTAAAGGAGATCAGTCCTGGGTGTTCATTGGAAGGACTGATGCTAAAGCTGAAACTCCAGTACTTTGGCCACCTCATGTGAAGAGTTGACTCATTTGAAAAGACCCTGATGCTGGGAAAGATTGAGGACGGGAGGAGAAGGGGACGACAGAGGATGAGGTGGTTGGATGGCATCACCGACTCAATGAACATGAGTTGGTAATGGACAGGGAGGCCTGGCTTGCTGCAGTTCATGGGGTCGCAAAGAGTCAGACTGAGTGAACTGAACTGAACTGAAGTAGTGATTATATTCTAACATTTGTTGCATTGATTTTTCTTTCCACTAAATTTTTGAAAATCAATTTTGTAAGTCTGTTTTAAGTGCTGAGATAACATATAAGCTTGATAATGAGTGCATCCAAACAATTTAGTTCTCATTTTCCAATTTAAAAAGAGAATTATCTTTTCAATCCTGGAAAATTGTAGATGGTCTGCTGTGGACTTGGGAGGGGGTGATTTTTGTTTGTTGAATGAAACCATTATTTTTTATCATGAGTTGGCTTCTGGTTTGGTTATATTGAAACATGCATGTGGTATGTGGTGTGTGGCTGGGGTGGAGATCAATATATGTCCCGTGACATTCGGTGCAAGTGCCAAGTGACCCCTGATGTGACCCTGGTGGCCGAGTATGGGGCACTGGCATTTGTTTCTTTAACTTAGAGCCACGCCTCTGATTTTCTTGGCCTCCAAAATCACTGCAAATGGTGACTGCAGCCATGAAATTAAAAGATGTTTACTCCTTGGAAAAAAAGCTGACAAACCTAGACAGCATATTAAGAAGCAGAGACATTTTGCTGACGAAGGTCAGTGTAGTCAAAGCTATGGTTTTTCCAGTAGTCATGTATGGATGTAAGAGTTGGATCATAAAGAAGGCTGAACCCAAAGAAATGACGCTTTCGAATTGTGGTCCTGGGACTCTTGAGAGTCCCAACTAGTCAATCCTAAAGGAAATCAACCCCAAATATTCTTTGGAAAGACTGATGCTGAAGCTGAAACTCCAATACTTTGGCCACCTGATGTGAAGAGCTGACTCATTGGAAAAGATCCTAATACTGGGAAAGACTGAGGGCAGGAGAAGGGGGTGGCAGAGGATGAGATGGTTGGATGGCATCACTAACTCCATGCACGTGAGTTTGAGCAAACTCCAGGAGATAGTGAAGGACTGGGGAGCCTGGCGTGCTGCAGTCCATGGGGTTGCAAAGAATCAGACACAACTGAATGACTGAACAACAACAATGCCCTCATAGCTCCCCATGCACTGGCCATCATTTCTGAGAGGTCAGGCGCTGTGTTGAACTGCTGCTGGCATTTTTATAAACAGTGTCCAGTGTTTTTAGTTGTTCTCAGAAGAGTAGGGAAAGGCACAGCTCCATCATCTTCTTGGAAGCCAAAATGCTATTGATTTTTTAATATTTCATATTTTGAAATATTTTGTTGACTCTAAAACTTTTCCCAAAATTACCTTTTAGTTTCCAGGTGGACAGCCATATAAGCTGAGAAAATAAAGGTGCTTTCCCTTTGTGACAAATATTATAGAGCATATTTTTTCTTAACTTTTTACATTGATTAATATGGATTTAAATCCGTATTTAGTACCTTGTGATGCAATAGAGCTTTTTAAAATTTATTTTTTTTAACTGAAGTAAAATTGCCTTACAATGTTGTGTTGGTTTCTGCCATACAGCAGGACAAATCATCTGTAATTATACATATATCACCTCCCTCTGGAACCTTCCTCTCCTCACCCATCCCACCCTTCTAGGTAGACCTTTTTTTATTGTCAGTTTTATTGAGATATAATTTACATATAACACTGTATAAGGGTGTACAGCATAGTGATTTAAAAAAAAAATTTATTGGAATCTAGTTGATTTACAATGTTTTGTTAATTTCTGCTGTATAGCAAAGTGCATCGGTTATACATATACATATATTGACTCTTTTTAGCTTCTTTCCCCGTACAGCATTGTGATTTGAGTTACATCATGAGATGATTATCGTAGTAAGTTTTGTGAACATCCATCATCTCACATAGATACAAAAATTTTAAAATAGAAAAACACTTTTCATGGTGGATAACGAATGGGTAAGTTGAAGACTATGGACACAGAGACTTAGCAAGAGTGGAATTTAAAAATCATCCATGGCTAATCCTCTTATTTTAGAAATGGGCGAAGAGTGAAAGTCTGTATCAATCAGATAGTTTATATAAACCAGAATCCCACAAATCCTTACTTTTACATCCTATATGTTGGATCTGAAAAAAAATCTCTTCTCAAAGCCATGTTAAAACGGACACAGAGACTTGTTTTTGATTTAAAGCACAATGAACACCTATAGAAATGTCACCCAAAAATGCTTTTGTTTCTGGAATAGAAATGGAAGAGTTAGGATTCATATAAAATTTTTTAAATTTTCAATTGAAAATTTTTTATCTTTACTGATACATTTGTGAGTTCACATGAAGTTATTAGAAATAATAGAAATCTTGTTGTTGTGTATTGTTCTCAGTCCTGTCCAACTCTTTGTGATCCCATCAACTGTAACCTGCCAGGCTCCTCTGTCCATGGGATTTCCCAGGCAAGAATACTGGAGTGGGTTGCCATTCCCTTCTTCATGGTATCTTCCTAACCCAGGGATCATCAAACCATCGTCTCTTGGATCTCCTGCATTGGCAGGCGGATTCTTTACCGCTGAGCCACCTGGGAAGCCCAGAGATCTGCTGTACCTTTTTTCAAATTCCTTCCAATGATAACATATCACATCCACAATACTAACATTGATACAATCAGATTTCCTCATCTTTATTTATATTCATTTGTCTGGATGGGTGTGAGAGTGTGTCTATTGTTTTATGACATTTTGTCACTCATGTAGGTTCACGTATCCACCACCACAGTCAAGACACAGAACTGCTTCAATACTGTGAGGATCCCTCATGCTGATCTTTTTATAACCACATTCATTTCCCTTTTGCCCACTCTTAACTCCTGGAGACCCCAAATCTGTTCACTATTTCTAAAAAAAGAAACAACAACTCATTTCCAAAATGTTGTGTAAATGAAAACATGCAGTATGAAACCATTTGCAACTGGCTCGTTTTATTCAGCATGATTCCATGGAGGTTCATCCAAGGTGTTGTTGTGTATATCAGTGGTCTATTCCTTTTCATTGTTGGGTAGCCCTGCGTGGTACGTAGGATGACAGCATGTTTAACTAATTACCTGCACTACCTCTGGTTTTGTCTGTTATGAATAATGCTGGTGTGAACATTCACGTATGTATTTTTGTGTGAACATAAGTTTTCATTTCTCGGGGATGAATATCCAGGAACACAATTTCCATATTATAACTGTATGTTTAGTTTTTTAAGAGACTTTTCCAGCCACACTTCTGTACATTTTACATCTTTATCAGCAATGTATGAGTGATTCAGTTTCTCCACATCTTCATTAGCATTTGGCGTTGACAGTATATATATATATATATATATATTTAGTCATTCTCAGAGATGTGTAGTGATATGCTATGATTTCATTTTGCATTTTCCTGATGCAAATGATGTTAAACCTCTTTTCATGGGTTTCATTTCTATCTGTATATACACTTTGGAGAAATAAATATGCAGTGGCATATCTGAAAAAGGACTAGTATCTAGAATATATGAAGAAATCTCGACATTGAACAAAGAAGTCAACCAGAAAATGAGCTACACACACAAACATTTGTCTTCTTTCTGGAAGACATTATTTAGAATTGGTATTGATTCTTCTTTAAACATTTGATAGGATTTTCTAATGAGACCATCTAGGCTTGGAGATTTCTTTTGGGGGAAATTTAAAATTATAAAAATAACTTCATTAATAGTATAAGGCTATTCAAATTGTCTGTTTCCTGTCCTGAGTTGTGGTAGTTTGTGATTTTTAATAAGTTGATTCATCTCATTTAAATTGTCAAATTTGTATGTGTAGAGTTCATATTATTCCCTTACCATAATTTTAATGTCAGCAGAGTCCAGGGCTTCCCAGGTGGGCTCTTTGTAAAGAATTCACCTGCCAATGCAGGAGACACAGGAGTCGTAGGTTCTATCCCTGGGTCGGGAAGGTCCCCTGGAGGAGGGCATGGCAACCCACTCCTGTATTCTTGCCTGGAGAATCCCATGGACACAGAAGCCTGGCAGACTACAGTCCATGGGGTCACAAAGAGTCAGACTTGACTGAGGGACTAACATACATGCAATGATATAAATGCCAAGGGGACTATCTATTTCATGGCTCTTTGAAAAGATTCATCAATCAAATTGTCTGGGGTTGCTGATATTTGAATGATACTTAGTTATTTAGCAGATCTTTCATTTTTTCATGCCTGTGATCTCTTTGGGCATTGAACAATTTTAAAGCCATGAGTATAAATAGGAAATTTGGTGGTTCAACAGTAAAGAATCTGCCTGAGTGCAGGAACCACAGGAGACGCAGGTTTGATCCCTGGGTCAGGAACATCCCCTGGAGTAGGATATGGCAACCCACTCCAGTATTCTTTCCTGGAGAATCCTATGGACTTAGGAACCTTGTGGGTTAAAATAGTCCTTAGTATTCTTCCATAAATATTGTCTAATATTTTTAAAAGTTTATATTTCTCTGTAAGAAAAGTTTTGTCTATTATATCAATGGTAACAATGATAATAAATTCTAGGGCCGCTTTCATCCCACAGGTCCCTTATGAGTGTAGGTGTGGGGAGAACATCTCATCTTGATTTTTTTCTTGATTACACGTATGAGTTAATAATTAAGTGGCATTTTAATCAGCTTATAAAGGTAGAAGTCTTTTTCCTCTTTTTTTTCTATTGTGGTAAAATACACATAACATGTACCATTTTAACTATTTGTAATCATGAAATTCAGCGGCATTAAGTACAGTCACACTGATGTGCAGCTGTCACCACTGTCCGTTTCCATAACTTTTTCGTCCTCCCAAACAGAAACTGTTCTACTAAACACTAACTACCCTCCTCCTCTCTCCCCCAGCTCCTGAAAAACACCATCTACTTTCTGCCTCTGAGATTTTTGATACCTCTAGGGACCTCACAAGGAGTGAAATCATACAATATGTGTGTTTTTGTGTCTGGCTGATTTCATATAGCTTAATGTTTTAAAGATCTCTGTTTCCTTTAATTGATAAGTTTAGCCTATTTATATTTATGCTTATGAACGATGTTTGGTCTCAATTCTTTTGACCTATGTTTTACGTGGTGTGTTGACATTTTTACAGGGTGCCTCAGAACTGCAGAAACACATTCTTCATTTTTTATACCTCCCTTTGATTTGGCCTGTGTCCCCTGATGTAGGAAAAATAAACATGACCCTTATCACTGCATTGTGATATTGGTCTCTTATCAGCTGAGAACAGTCTTTCCAGGGTTAATGTTACCTCATTCCAGGACGTATTCAGCACTTCTCCCCTCTCCATCTTCTACTTTTCCATCCCTGGTGGCATCTGGGTCTGGGGGCCCAGACTTGAGCATCACAGCAGTGGAAGTGGGAAGTGGGCGGGGTGGCACTTGCTCTGTGCTGGCTCCTGGCCCACCCTGCTGTAGCCTGGGCTGACGCTAGCTGCTGAGGTCTGAGATCCTCCCCGGGACCTCCCCTACAGATCCAGCTGCTCAGAGTTCTCCTAGCTCTTCTAGGGACCACTTGGGGCACAAACGAATCCTAGAGGCCCTCGAACTCTGCATGTCCCTTACAAGTGTAGGCACGGGGATAGCATCTCAGACTCTGTCACCCTAAATGTGCCCTTTGTCCCTTTCACCCCCTGGCAGCAGACCAACCTCAACTCCAGGCAACGTAAAGACCAGGCTTCGGACATAGGACATCTGTCCCCAGATGCTCACAGACACTTTGGATTCCTGCAGCTGGGTACCCTTATCTCAGCCTGGTGAGGGTGCTGGGCCTCTGCACAGGGACCAGACTGAGTTCTGACCGTCCAGTCTGCTTCCTGCCTGCTCAGGGCACCACCCTGTCTTCTTTTCTGGAAACTTGTTCTTAGGCCACATCCCTTGTCATCCTCCCTTCTTCCAGTCCTCCACGCTCCCCAGGACCCCACCTTCTCCTGGGGTCCAGAATGAGGTTATGGCAGGGACTCAAAGAACATTTACGGAATGCTGGCCCAAGCAGGGTCTTGATAACAGACTTAACATTCTGCGTGTGAGAGCCCAATTCATTTAGCTGAAGTCATCTAATTAATGGTTTCATGATTCAGTTACTGTTTTTTATTTTTTCTTACTTCTTTAATTTTTTTTTAACATCGGAAACATTTTGTATTGGGGCATAGCCAATTAACAATGTTGTGATAGTTTCAGGTGGACAGCAAAGGGACTCAGCCATACACATACATGTATCCATTCTCCCCCAAACCCCGCCCCTCCCATCCAGGCTGGCACATAACATTGAGCAGAGTTCCATGTGCTATACAGTAGGTCTTTGTGGTTATCCATTTTAAATATAGCAGTGTGTAAAAAGTTTTCTGTTATTTTTGCATGCTCAGTCTCTCAGTCGTGTCCAACTCTTTTGCGACCCCATGGAATGCAGCCTGCCAGGCTCCTCTGTCCATGGAATTCTCCAGGCAAGCATCCTGCAGTGGGTTGCTATCCCTCCAATGAATCTTCCCGGCCCAGGGATCAAACCCATGTCTCTGCATTGGCAGGTGGGTTCTTTACCACTGAGCCACCTGGGAAACCTCTACCATTTTATTTCTCATTACTAAGTTTGTCAGGACCACAGCTCCTCAATGGTCCATTTTGGAGGAGGACCTTGATTTTATGACTATCTTATTCTTTCCAGAGCCTGTTAGAAATTTTTCATGATGCTTGTAGCCGCATTTATTACCAGCACTCTAATCTCAAAATTGAAAGCACCCAGTAACCAAGCCAACACTAATTACGAAGCCACAGACCTCAGAGGAGCTCCACCGTAACCAGGGCAACCCTGATTCAGCTTCATCATGATGAATAGTAAATGAGGAGAGGATACAGCCTTCGGCTGGGGTTGTTGAAAATGCCCGGCTTTAAAGATGAAAGAAAACTTAGCAGAAAGTACACAGGTCCACTCAGAGTCTCCTCAACCACAATCTCCTTCCAGGTTTCCATTGTTGCCGAGAGCTGTAGATTTTATTCTACTAATCATGGGTCAAGAAGAGTCTCAGCCTCTCTTGGCTTACAGGAAATTTGGTATTGGACAGTTCTTTGCAGTTTGTCATGATGACACAGAATTGTCCCCTCTATAGTAACACAGTTCTCTTTTAGTTCATCTGCATGTGAATTTGTCATTATCATCAGCAAACGGATGTCATGGCTAACACAGCAATTTGAAAGTCAAGTCCAAATCCCAAAGTTCCCCAGCAAAGAAGACATTCTCAGCGAAACAAGAACTGATATGTTTAAAGTAAGCCAATAGTTATTGTTGAGTCACTAAGTTGTATCTGATTCATTTGTGACCCCATGGTGTGTAGCCCACCGGGCTCCTGTGTCCATGGGATTTCCCAGGCAAGAATACTGAAGTAGATTGCCACTTCCTTCTCCAGGTGATCTTCCTGACCCAGGGATTGAACCCACATCTCCTGCACTGGCAGGTGGATTCTTTACCCCTGAGCCACCAGGGAAGCCCAGCCAACAGTGGTTCCATATAAATCCTCACCTGTCCTGTGTCCATTCCTCTTACATTCGTTGGATGATATATTTTCACAGAAACACAGAAGCAGAGCCCCATGTCTGAAATGTCCTGGGTGCTGTGACAAGTCAAACGAGTTCTGGCTCTGTATCCTCTGTGTGGCTCACATTATAGGCAGAGAGGTGGTTGACAGAGGAGCTAACAGAAGAAACAGGTAACAGGAAGGACTATAAGAAAAGGAGCAGTCTGGTGTGTGGAGGTAGCCCAGTCTTCTCTGGGCAGGTGACAGGTGGGCTGGGGCCTGAGTGATGCTGGGGAGCAGCAGAGACCAGGTCTGAAGGTAACTAGAGTTTGAGAGCAGGAAGCCCGGGGGCGTGCAGTGCACGGAGCTGGCCATCTCAGCCCTGGCCGTGTGTCCCTAGCCTCTGTGGACTTGGAAGGACTCAGACCCAGGGATTTCTTCCCGCTGGACTTGACACCTGCCTGGCACTGTCCTCGCATGGTTCTGTTCATGTGACTTCATGGCTGGGACACTTGGGGACCTTTTCACATCCCTCCAGTCTCCAGCCACCACTGGATCATGTTGCCTTATTCCAATACCTAGATCTGAGTGAAAGCCATGGGCAAGATTGATTCACTGCCCTGCCTCCCATGACTGCTCATGGTTGCTGCATTTCCTGGGAGCTTAACCATGTCTGTCCTGACAACAGGGACCCTGATCCATCACCCAGCACTCCTCAGGAGACCCCCAAGTATCAACACAGTGTAAGCTTCTTCTCCTGTGTGGACCCTTCTGTCTTCTGAGCTGGGGTTGCATGTGTCAGGGAACAGGGCAGGGAGGGAGCTGGGAGGGGCAGGCATCAGCTGTGATGAACCCCCTCCGGCATCCTCCCCAGTGCTGTCAGCCACACCATCTCCAGAGCATGTGCCCTCAGATGGAGGGGGCTGGCCTGGCAGGGAGCTGAGGTCCATGTGCTCCAGGGCCAGCCTCCCAGGTGACCCTTCTGTCCCCCACACCTCACCCTGGCCCCAGGGGCACCTGTTGCAGCCAGGCCAGCTCAGCCAGTATCACAGTTAGCAGACCTCTAATATCTGCTAGAATTGATGCTTTCAAACTGTGGTGCTAGAGAAAACTCTTGAGAGTCCCTTGGACAGCAAGGAGATCAAACTAGTCAATCCTAAAGGAAATCAACCCTGAATATTCATTGGAAGGACTGATGCTGAAATTGAAATTGAAATTCCAATACTGTGGTCACCTGATGCGAAGAGCCGAGTCATTGGAAAAGAACTTGATGCTGAGAAAGAGTGAGGGCAGGAGGAGAAGGGGCTGACAGAGGATGAGATAGTTGGATAGCATCACTGACTCAATGGACATGAGTTTGAGCAAAGTCTGGGAGATGGTGAAGAACAGGGAAGCCTGCTGTGCTGCAGCCAATGGGATTGCAGAGTTGGACATGACTGAGTCACAGAACAAGAATGTCACCAATATCTGCTGGAAGCGTGCTCTCTAGAAGGAAAAACAGTACTTGAGATGGGCTGATTCTTGAGGGTGTTAGTGACTTACCTGATGGGAGCACCAGTTACTCTGGTGACCACATCCCCCAGAGCCTGTGAGATGCCCACTGTCAAAGCAGCAAACTCGCCAAGACCAAGGTCCTGGGCACCAAAGTGCCAGGTGAGGAGTCTGGCTGTAGCAGATGGAGAGCAGAGGGGAGGGCCCCTCACCTCACAGAAAGGAGAAAACACATCCCCTTCCCTCAGCAACTGAGGAAGAAGCCAGAAGCAATCTCACTCCAGCCCAGGACCCAGGGGCCTTGGGAACCCTGGGAAACTTCAAGCAAAGCCAGGAACTGAAATTCTTATGTGCCGTTCCCCAGTTTCACCCTCACACTAGGTGAGTATCCTCTTCCCCTTGCCCCCACCCCAAGATTAAAATGAAATTTTAAAACTTCAGTGTCCATGTGCCCTGCTCACGTCCTCCCATCTTGGTTCTTATCTGTCCCCTGAAGATAAGATATTTTATCTCTAGCCCTGTCTCTGGTGTGTTCACACCACTGAAACAATGAGCAGAAGTCGTTCCTTAAGGACTCGCCAGAGCTCTGGTGCTGAGGGGGGCTTCCAGTTTCACCCAGAGAAGCACGGCGGCACTCTGAGCAGGACTTTTTCGTAACTCTGAAGGTCACCACTGAAGGTCACATACCTTTATGTTGGACTAGAGACCAGAAAACAATGAAAATGCTCTTCTTGATGGATGGTTCGTTACGCTCAAAGAATGAACCAACACAGGCTGACAGGCATTTGTGTCTGTCACACAGCAGTCCCAGGGTGGGAGGCCGAGCCTGGGGTAGCCCCACCGCCCTGTGGTCACCCCGACAGCTGGGGCCCAGGAGAGAAAGCAGCCCCTCCACTCCTCCTCCCCCTTTTCTCCCAGTGGCTCTTGGGAGTGTTTGGTGTGGACGATGTGATGGATGGATTATTTTAGAAAGAAGGAGGGAGGTTGGGGTGGGGGGGAGGACAAGAATACAGTCAACCCGGGTCCTTGGTCCCCTCCCATGTGGTGGTGACAAGCAGGGGAAGATTGACAGACGAGCCACGCAGGAGAGAGGCTGTTTCAGTTTTTGTTTTTTAAAAAATATAATTAATTTTATTTTGGCTGTGCTGGGTCTTCGTTGCTGTGCGGGCTTTCTCTGGTTTCTGCGAACAGGGGCTGTTCTCTAGTTGCAGTGCGCAGGCTTGTCATTGCTGCGGTTGCTTTTGTTGCAGAGCACGGGCTCTGGGGCACAGCCTCAGTAGCTGTGGTGCATGGGCTTAGTTGCTCCTGGATCTTCCCAGACCAGGGATTGAACCCGTGTCTCCTACACTGGCAGGTGGACTCCTTACCACTGAGCCACCAGCGAAGCCCCTGGTTCATTTTCTAAACCACTATTTCCCGAGTTAATTTGGCCTCAGAACCTCATTTTAGTTCTTTATGATGTTTCTGTTATTCCAAACATCCTCACTTGGGTCTCTGCAGAACAGAAATGCTAAATGCGCCTTGTGTTCCTGTTAACTGTGTTCTGCCCTCTCTCCGCTTCTGTAGGCCAAGCAGGGCTCTGCATTGATTACAACGCTAACTAATGACTTCTCAGAGTCTGGCCCCCAAAACACACTTCTGCATCGTTAACAAAAGGCAGGGAGGAGATGAAGTCCCCACCCCCGCGGTCCAGCTGGCTCCAGGCCTCTCCTGTGGTGGGAACATCTCAAGACCAGCAGCCTCGTTTCCCTGATCAGCAGGGAGGCTGCTGTGAACATTCATAATTTATCAACTTCTGCTGCCCTTGAAAGTGTCATTTGAACAAAAAGATCTTGTAAAGACTCCTAGGATGGCAGAAATTGTTGCCATGTCCTATGGGGACAACTGGCTCCCTGACAGGAAGGTTACAATGGCCCCTTCAGATTCTCCACTTGTAGATTAGTGCTCTCTCTCCTATCTCTGTCTCTTTCTCTGCCTGTCTCTTTGTCCCTTTTTCTCTGCTTCTGTCTCTCTCTCTCTCCCCTCCTCTCTATCTCTCTCTTTCTGTCTCTCCCTGTCTGTCTCCGTCTGTCTCTTTGTCTCTGTCACTCTCTATCTCTATCTCTCTATCTCCCTGTCTCTGTCTGTCTCTGTCTTTCTCTCTGTCTCTCCCTGTCTCTGTCCCTCTCTATCTCTCTCTGTCTTTCTGTTTCTGTCTGTCTCTCTCTGCCTGTCTCTCTCGCAGCGGCACTAATGTGATGAAAAATGTAAAGTCTGTGCCCTCTGTTAGATTTATTATTCCACAAATAATTTGAGCATCTGTTGCAGAGACAACAGCTAAATTAGCAAACAGATAGACTGTGATGAAATCAAGACCAAAATAAAGGTGATATGTCTGATGATCTGAATAAAAAGCAGGTCCTAGTTTTCCCTGAAAGGTCAGGGAAGGTTTAAAAGCTTAATTGTATGCTTTTTATAATAAAAGTTCTGTCTTCGGGGAATTAGATATTGTTTGCCTTAGATGTTTTATACACACACACAATTTTAAAAAACACACAGAACCTTAGATCCTCAACAGACTTTGGGTTTTAAGGAAATTTTGTTAGTAGATGTTCCCCATTGATCCTGTGATGCATGTTCTAAAGTGCAATGAGAACCAGAGAACAGAGCAGCGCTTTGCTATCATCAGCAGCACGCCTGTGTTCCAGTGCACTTAATTATGTGCAAAGTGGGATTCAGAAACATTGGTCCACCATCACTGTCAAGCTTCCTTGACAGAGGAAAGCAGCATCATGAAAGCAATATGAGGACAAAAAATCTGTCAGTTTAAAGATGGAAATTTAAATTTTAATGAATTGGGAAGAACTCAAGGACTGATGCTGAAGCTGAAGCTCAAGTACTTTGGCCATCTGGTGCAAAGAGCCGAGTCATTGGAAAAGACCTTGATGCTGGGAAAAATTGAGGGCGGGAGGAGAAGGAGACGACAGAGGATAAGGTGGCTGGATGGCATCGCTGACTCAATGGACACCAGTTTGAGCAAACTCCTGTAGAAAGCGAAGGACAGGGAAGCCTGGCGTTGCTGCAGTCAATGGAGTCACAAGGAGTCGGACGTGACTTAGCAATTGAACAACAACAACGGAAGAACAAGCCTAGCGGGAACTTTCAGGGTCCTGGCCTGTTTGAAGCCACAGGTGCTGGAGGAAAACTGGTCAAACCCAGCCTTGAGGACCCCCACCCCACTCAGTGTAAGGCTGGGCATGGCTGAAGCATCACACACATGGGCCCCTGGGCCTTCCCTTTCCATTGGGCCCTTTCTCCTCCCTGTCAGGCTGACGGGCCATAAATTAGGGGGGTGGGGGGCCAGGCTGGCTTTTCAATGCTGCAAAGAGATTCATGCAAAATCACCACAGAGTTCTGTCATGTGAGTTCCAGTGACCCGAGCACGGAGGGACATCCTGAGATAAATCTGCCAGCCCCCACACACCGAGACGCGGAGGTCAGGGACCTCATCAGAAGGCTTCCAGAATTTGTCTCAGAATTAATCACAGCCTCAGTGAAGTAACGGAAGGACAAGATTAATGCCAGCGTCCATCCCCTGGGGTTGATAACGGGTCATTCGATGTGCTGAACCATCCTTCTCCCCCATCGCCCCCCCCAAGCCCAGTCTCTCCTTTCTCCCTCCCCAGAAAGCTATGTAGCCATTTATGTTAGTAGCCTCAGTGTCAATGCCAAGGTGGGGCTGTGTTCATATGCAATCATTCCTCGAGGCTTTTGAGATGTGGGGACACAGGCTCGCTCGGGAGAGCCAGACTTTGTCCCGGTGCTAAGAGCTCAAGGACTCAGTGGAGCCCCAGGCACTGACTCCTGCTTGAGGGCTGTGCCAACTTCAGGGGGAGCTCAGGGCGTGTATGTTTCCATGGGAAGGAGAGAGGAAGACACCCGCTTGGTGCTTTCCTTGTGGCTTCATTTTAAATTTATTTATTTATTTATTTTTGGCTGCACTAGTTCTTTGTTGCTGCCTAGGCTTTCTCTAGTTTCAGCAAACAGAGGCTGCTCTCTAGTTGTGGTACGCAGGCTTCTCATTGCAGTGGCTTCTCTTGTTGGGGAGCACAGCTCTAGGGTGTGCATGGGTTTCAGTAGTTGTGACTTGTAAGCTTAGTTGTCCCAAAGGATTTGGGATTTTATTTCCCTCACCAGGGATTGAACCTGTGTCCCCTGATTTGCAGGCTGATTCTCAGCCACTGGACCACCAGGGAAGACCCTATAGCTTACTTTTATGGGTTGATTGGACTCTAAGCCAGAGCAGCTTTTGGAAGGATATTTGTCCTGTGTTCTTGGAGGCAGCTTACCTCCGCCCCGATGTGTGCATCATTGGTGCTCAGCCAAACTATTCCAACTAGACTTTTCTCTCCAGGTCTTGGAATCTTTACCAGAGTCACCAGTGGGTGAGGGAGACCAGGGACCTCAGTCCAGTTGAGCATCTGAAAGAGATGGCAACTATTTCAAGCCACCTAGATGTCCTCAGCTGAGTTTTATGTCTGTTAAGACATCCACTTCTCCGGTTATCATTCTTTCCCAATTTGGGGGTTTAATTATTTAATGTTTATTATTCCAAATAGTCTTTAAAACACTTTTGCACATCCACCCCCCTGGGACTCTGCTTGGACTCCAGAGTGGGTGAGTGCTCAGTTGTGTCCAAATCTTTGCGACCCCATGGACTGTAGTCCACCAGGCTCCTCTGTCCATGAGATTCTTGAGGCAAGAATACTGCAGTGGGTTGCCATTTCCTTCTCCAGGGGATCTTCCCAACCCAGGGATCAAACCTGCATCTCCTGCATTGGCAGGCAGATTCTTTACCACTGAGCCATCTGTGCGTCTCTGGCAAGGACCAGCATTTCAGAGATGTCACATATTTCCACGTGGGAGCCAACTGTGCCCTCCACAGTTTCAGGCCGTATGTATCAGTTCCAGTTCTGAGTTTCAAAGAAACAACTGGAGCTGTTATCCTTCTGAAGGAGTTATTATAGGACCCCCTAAAGGTCAGTCTCCAGGAAGACCAGAATTCAGATTTGGAGGCTACAAAGCCAGGAAAGGAGCAGTATTCCAAATCACACTGAGGAGCTGCTATTGGGAGTGACCCTGTCATCAGCCCTGGGCTTGTGGCTGACCAAGCTGACCATGGGCTCTGGACTCTGCCCCCAGAGTCCAGCTCCTGCCCTTCTGGAAGTTCATGTCTGCTCCTTACAGAGCTGGGCTGAAACTGGTTCGGTGCACGCCTCAAGCTCCCACTTAGAGTGCCCTGTAGATGTATCACGTCCCACGGGTGGAGCCTGGGACACCTGCCTGCTCTCTCTCTGGAGTGCTGGCCAGGGAAGCCTTTCTGGGAAAAGTGGAAGATTCACAGAAAGATTCTCCAGTCTGGGAGGAGGGCTGTGTGGTATGGGTGCCAGAGAGAATGACCCACATTTCCTGTACCTGAGTTTTTGCCATTTAATCGCGTTTTATACATAGCTTCACATAGGTCATTAAATTTCCATGTTTAATCTCTTGTCTTTTATTTGTTATCATTACTTTAAATAGAATATTTTTGCCATTTTTATTTTTAATTGGTTGTTACTAGTATCATATTTGGGCTTCCTGGGTAGCTCAGCTGGTAAAGAATCTGTCTGCAATGCAGGAGCCCCCAGTTCAATTCCTGGGTTGGGAAGATCCCCTGGAGAAGGGATAGGCTACCCACTCCAGCATTCTTGGTCTTCCATGGTGACTCAGGTGGTAAAGAATCCACCTGCAATGCAGGAGACCTGGGTTTGATCCCTGGGTTGGGAAGATCCCCTGGAAGAGGGCATGGCAACCCACTCCAGTATTCTTGCCTGGAGAATACCCATGAACAGAGGAGCCTGGTGGGCTATAGCCCATGGGGTCACAGAGAATCAGACAGGACTGAGCGACTAAGCACAGCACAGTATCATACTTGTTATAACCAATGCAACAAATACTCTTTAGTGAAACAAATAAAGTGTTTGTTAGATGGAAAAAGAGTAGAGTTGTGAATAAACTCATAAGCAGACTCAGAAAGTCGTGCCCTCATGGTGGTGGTGGTTGTGGTTTTTTTTTTTTCAAGTTTTTCTTATCCTTATTTTTTCTTCCCAATTATTAGTTGGAGGCTAATTACTTTACAGTATTGTAGTGGTTTTTGCCATACATTGACATGAATCAGCCATGGATTTACGTGTGTTCTCCATCCTGAACCCCCCTCCCAGCTCCCTCCTCATCCTATCCTCTGGGTCATCCCAGTGCACCAGCCCCAAGCACTTGTCTCACGCATCCAACCTGGACTGGCGATCTGTTTCTCACTTGATAATATACATGTTTCAATGCTGTTCTCTCCGATCATCCCACCCTCGCCTTCTCCCATAGAGTCCAAAAGTCTGTTCTATACATCTGTGTCTCTTTCCTCATGGTTGTTTAAATCACTTACATGGGGCATTTCTTCTGTATTTTTTTTTTTAACAAATACTCTTAATTCCCATCATTTTTAGTGTAGTCTCTTAGATTGTTTTTAGATATTTGATCGCCTTTGGAAAGACAGTTCTATCTTCTCCAGTATTTACACAGTTTGCAGTCATTTCTTATCTTTAAATTAGCAAGCGCTCCTAAAACAGTGGCCATGGGTGTGGATAACTCTGTGTCATTCCTGATCTTAGTGGAACTGCCTTCATATTTCTCCAGTTAAAATGGTATTTGTGGGTTTCCCTGGTGGTCCAGTGGTTAATCCACCTGACAGTGTAGGTGACAGAGGTTCGATATCTGGTCCAGGAAGATCTCACATCCAAGACTATGTATCACAAGTACCAAACGAAGCCTATGCACAGCAACAAAGGCCCAGAGCAGCCCTTCCAAACAAATAAATAAATATTTTTTAAATGGTATTTGCTTTTGATATTTGCTGGGTAAAAGCCTTATCAGCTTTAAGTCATTTTCTCCTATTCTAAAAAGTGACTGAGAGTTTTTACCATGAATGCCTGCTAAATTTGAGGCACTGGTTGAGATCTATTTATAAGATCGTATGATTTTTCTCCTTTGATTTGTCCCTGGAACAGATTTTCTTGATTGATTTACCACTTTTCCAGAATCCTATTTCTAAAATGAAACTTGGATATTTTTCAGGGTAACCTAGGTTTTGGGAACAAGTAAATACATGATGTTTAACAGAACTAAGTTTTTCTCTCTCCCTTATGCTGCACGGCCAGCCAGGCCTGGGGCTGTAGCATTTAGAACGTACACACTGACCACTAAGGCTGCTAAGCTTCCAGCTTTTGGATGTATTTTTAGGAGATTCCTTCTGAGCACACAGCCAACCCTAGGGAAAGGGCAGGTGGAGACTGAGAAAGTGCTGAGAGCATTTCAGTACCTGCTTGCCACCATGCCTGAATTCCAAACCCTGGACTCTTTTGTTTTATGAATCTATAAATTCCCTTTCTTGTTTAAGGCATTTAGACTTGGGCTGTATAGTTTGCATTCAAGAGTACTTTTTAGTACAGCAGTGGAATATAATTCCTTTAATACTGCTTTGGGTTTAAGGAGCCACTGTTTTGCTTAGAATATTTTCATTTTTGAAAGGAGAAACTGACCTTTTGGTTTGTGGTAGGAGTGGGGAGCTTTTGTTTTTCCTTTTCAGAATTGTGGGTAAGGTGAAACTAGCTTTATAAGGTAACTGTGGTATTTTCTTCTTTGTCTCTTGCTCTGAAATTGTTTTAAAACATAGAAATTATCTTTTCATTAAAGGTCAGAACAAACTCAGCCTGAAATACCATTTTGGACTTTCTAATCTCTTATGGTTATTGATCTTTAGGTTTACTTATGGATTAGGTATCATAGCTTGTATTTTGCTAGGAAATTATCTGTGTCCTCTAGATTTTCAAATTTATGGCTCTAGAGTTACCCATATTCTTTTAATCTCTACTATGTAAGTCTCTTCAGTTGTGTCGGACTCTTTGCAACCCTATGGACTGTGGCCCACCAGGCTCCTCTGTCTATGGGATTCTTCAGGTAAGAATACTGGACTGGGTTGCCATTTCCTCCTCCAGGGGAATCTTCCTGACCCAGGGATCGAACATATGTTTCCTGCATTGGCAGGTGGGTTCTTTACCACTGCACCACCTGGGAAACCCTAACTTTATAGCTTAGGTTTCTTCAAATTTATTTTTTTATTAATTGCTTTTGAAAATAGGAATTTTAAGTAATTCCTAATGGTATTTCTGGTGGATTTTGTCTGTTAAAAATTCATCTTGACTTTATTATGTAAAGAAAATGAGATAGGATGCTTGTCCCATGTTCCTCATCGTTAGGAACCACAAACCAGGTTCTAACCTTGAGCTCCATCTGTGTTCCCCCGTCCAGATCAAGTTCGACAGTGTGGAGGTATGTGTCTGCTGCGAGACCCAGCACCAGGTGTCCGGCTGCAGCAACCTCGGGGAGACGCTGAAGCTGAACCCGCTGCGCGAGGACTGCAACGCCGTGCGACTGACCTTGAAGGTGATCCAGGCTTCACTCGCTCCCGCCTCCCACCCCATCCCTGAGATTTCTCCTGGGAAGATTCTTTTAACGGTGTTCCTTTCAGTTCTTGGTCCCTGCAGCTGGGCACATGCAACAGGGGACATCTTTCTGGAGAGCATTGTAAAGAGTTAGTGAAAGTCGCTCAGTCATGTCTGACTCTGTGCGACCCCATGGATTGTAGCCCACCAGGCTCCTCTGTCCATGGGATTCTTCAACAAGAATACTGGAGTGAGTTGCCATTTCCTCCTCCAGGGAATCTTCCTGACCCAGGGATCAAACCAAGTCTCCTGCATTGCAGGCAGATTCTTTACCATCTAGGCCACCAGGGAAGCCCCTTAAACAATTAGAAGTTTCCGCTTTAAAGGTTTTGTTTTTTGAATTTTCCATTTTCACCATTTCACTTTCTGCCTCCAACCTCTGTGAAGCACTGCTGAATGGTTGAAAGAGGCCGTCACAAATATTGATATGACATGTGTCACTGCTTTTCCAGCGTTTGATTTTATTGAACTCTAGTTGACTTACACTGTTGTGTTTAATTTCTGCTGTACAGCCAACTGATTTAGTTATAGGTATATTCTTTTTCATATTCTTTTCCATTATGGTTTATCATAGGATATTGAGTAGAGCTCCTTGTGCTATACAATGGGACTTTGTTGTTTATCCATCCTATATATAATAGTTTGCATCTGCTAATCCCAAACTCCCAATCCTTCCTCCTTCCCTTTGGCAACCACAAGTCTGTTTTCTATGTCTGTGAGTCAGTTTCTATGTCACAGATATGTTCATTTGTGCCATATTTTAGATTCCACGTATAAGTGATATCATTTGGTATTTGTCTTTCTCTTTCTGACTTACTTAGTATGATCACCTCTAGTTGCATCCATGTTGCTGCAAATGGCATTATTTCATTGTTTTTTATGGCTGAGCCAACATTTTTGCTATTATACCATCAGAGAACAGATGGGTACTTATTTTGCCTTTTTAAAGATAGTTGGAGCAAGAAATGTTACAGTTTCCCATGGCAGTCTATTCTTATGTACAGCATCTGATTTTTCTTTAATGGCATGGAAAATTGTTTATATTATTTCTTTCTTTTTCTCACTACAAGTTTTTCCTGCTCCTGAAAATCAAAATTGGCCACTTACACACGCATCTGAACAATGAACCCAATTCTTCTCCTCTTTTCCCTGAAACTAAACTGCTACACTTTTTCTGAAAAATAAGTCTACAGTGCAAGAAGCCCTTGATGGGTGGTACTATGGTGCATGCGTGCTAAGTTGCTTCAGTCATGTCTGACTCTGCAACCTCACAGATTGTAACCCACCAGGCTCCTCTGTCTATGGGATTTTCCAGGCAAGAATACTGGAGTGGGCTGCCATGCCCTCTTCCAGGGGATCTTCTCTACCCAGAAATCGAACCTGAGTCTCTTGGTGTCTCCTGCACTGGCAGGCAGGTTCTTTACCACTAGCGCTACAGTATATAATAGGGGCCCTGTAGTATGTGTGTGGGGGACGCAGTGTGTGAGGGTCTGGAGGCTCTGGAGGACCACCTAACACCTGGCGGGCACAGAGGGCAGTGTCACTGTCTGGAACAGGGGCCTCTGGTGGGTCCACTGTAGGCGACATTTCAGATGCCGGAAATGGTGACCAGTCGGTCAAGGGAGCTCTCTGTGAATTCCCATGCTCTGGGAAACTGGCTGACAAAAAGAGCAGTGGCCACAGAGAGAGAGAGGAGGTACCTGAGGCCCGATGTGGGAGGGACCTGGCCCCCAGCACCTGCCCTGTGTCACAAGGAGTGTGGTCCCCGATTCTTCTTCCAGTCTGAAGAGGAATGTCTCTGGAGCCCGGAAGACGATGGCAGTGCTGCTTCTCTGGTCCCTCAGATTGTTCTCGGGGGTTTGGAGGCTCTGAAACCCCCTGCTCCCTGGGTCTCTTTGAAGCTTTCCCACCACGTCTAAACCCCAGATCACAGGGAGAATGCCACAGACAGAGGAGCCTGATGGGCTACAGTCCATGGGGTCACAAAGAGTCGGACACGACTAACACTCTCTCTTTCACTTCCTAATAATGTCTAGGCTTTTGGAAGATTAAGTGACAAAATAAATGATAAAAAGATGTTTTGGTAGGTTAATGGTGGTCTTTGCCAAGTCAAACCCAACACAAGATTGTGACATATTTTCTGATCAATATTAACAGAAGTTTTAAAAGGCTACAAAAACTGGAATCATAACTGATGGAATATGATTCATCATGGGTTGATGTTATATCCATCCTAACTTTATTCTTTGCTATATCCCCAGTTATCATTACAGTTATATTATAATGATGTATTTCTAATTGAAAACAGAGGTAAAGATCTTTTTTTGTTTGTTTGCTTCAAGTACCTGGTTTAATTTATGGAGCTATAGTAAAACAAATTATCCAAAGAAACCTTATCAATGGATAAGGAAATAAAACTTTCCAGGAATCAATCAGTTATTGAGCTTATAAGCTTACTTCTCTTGAAGATTCTTTTCTTTGTCTCTAAGGAAGTTAAAGAAAAAAAAAAAAAAACCCAGCAAGACAATTTCCTAAAAACCTAGGGACCTGAAAAATAGACTGATTGTTTAATCTTGAGTACGTTTTTAACCATACTGAAGAAATAAAAATGCTCCTGAGAATAAGTGAACATTGATATTTTGTGACAGAGTGTGGAGGCCAACAAGTCTAGAATGGTCAGGGTGGGCAGCAGGCTGGACATCAGGGAAGAGCTGCAGTTTACCCACAGGCAGAACCCCTTCTCCTGGTGGGGAGGGGTGGAGGGTCAAGCCTTCACCTGGATGAATGAGCCCCTCTCCATCACTCGGTGTTTCTCCAGTCCTCAGGCTAGGACAGCCCCCTGCAGTGGAAGCATGGAGTCCTAACCCTGAACCACCAGGGATGTCCTGACAGTGGACATTTTTAATGTCTAAGGCAACATGCTCGTCAAACACAGCTTCAAGATGCACCCCTCTTCCTCCCAGACCGCTGCCCTGGACCCTCCCCAAGTGGACACCCTGAAGCCGTTGGCAGGGGATGTGCTGTGATATAGCTGATGAAAGTTATCTTTCTGTTAGCTGGGGGAGTGTGGGGGTGGAGGCTGCAGGGCTTGAGTGCTGGGCCACATGGGTGGGCCCCTCACACGAGGACCCTCCAACCTTCAGCACATTCAGATAAGGACCCACAGCAGGTGGACCCCAGCCCTCTGCCCTTGACTGTGGGATCTTTCGAGGCACCATGTCAGGGTCTGAGAAGAGGAGGATCATGAAGAGGGCCAGCACCACTCTGTTTGGTCTGGGGTGGTCCCAGGATGAATAATAATAGACCTGATCTTCACTCTACTCCCCAGACAAAAAAGGGGCTTCAGAGGAGCCCCATTGCCTTGAGTGGGGGGCAGAGAGCAGGTTATGGTTTTGCATACACAACCTGGAGGAGACAGCGTGGAGTCCACTCCCTGAGACCAGAGGTTGTATCTAAAGCACTTAGTTATCTTCAGGGCTCTGAATTAGCACCGATATGCTGCAGGGCAGAGGACATTAAAAGGAAAGTATGCAGGATGGGAAATGTTTCAATAATAATTGAATGATGAGGCCATTTGAAAGAACATATAAAACCGGCAGAAGGGAATGTGAAGGTAGAGAATTACTTGTAACAAAGGAGCCGGAAGTAATCCTGGGGTCATGAGTAGATTCTCTCCCTTGATCGTGGTGGTGGCTATGCAGGTGTGCACATGTGTCAAAACTCATTGGATTCTGTGTTTAAAATATGCTCACTCTGTCATTCGTCTGTCATACATCAGTAACTCAAGCTGTTAAATGTCCATGTGACAGATGAGTGGTGGGTAAAGAAAGACGTGAAAGCAAGACCAGAAAGATGGAGACAGGCCCATGCAGGCGTTCAGAGATGCGTTTAGGGATCTGACTTCATTCAGAAATCAACACACACTGGTTATAGAAGCTCAAGGAAAGGAGGAGATGACCATGGCTGAACTGAGCATAACTGTCTGGAGGGGCTTACTGTCCCCAGGCCCTTGCAGAGAAGCCCAAGATCAGAGGGGTCACAGGACAGAACCTTGACTGAGGGAGCAGAATTCCTGCCAGAGAGACGACTCAGCGGAGGAGTGATACCTAACAATGGTCTTTTACACTTGACCCCAGTGTGGCTTTTCTGAGGGCCATCCTTTGTCACCTGCTTTGCACAGTCTTTTTATTTACTTATTTATTTATTATTTTTATTTTTTTGTTGAAGTATAGTTGATTTACCTGTGTGTGTTAGTCACTCAGTTGTGTCCAACTCTTTGCAACGCTATAGACTGTCGCCTGCAAGTCTCCTCTGCCCATGGAATTCTCTAGGCAAGAATACTCGAGTGGATTGCTATTCCCTTCTCCAGGGGATCATCCCAGCCCAGGGATCAAACCCGTGTCATTGGCAGGCAGATTCTGTACCACTGAGCCACCAGGGAAGCCTATTATAACAGTACTAGAATGATTAGTCATGCAGTCCTCAGCCTGGGCTCACATGCTATGTCTTTTCAGCGGGCACACCTGCCAGGATGTAAAGAGGGTCCATCTTCCCTTTGACAAAACATCCCATTTCTCTACAAAGGGGTAACATTCTCATGGTGGAAGAGGTACCTTTGCTTCAGTCACATCCTTGCCAAGAGTTCTTGCCATAGATTCTTCTTGACTTGTCTTGTATTGTTAATGTATTGGCCGTTTGTGTTTCTCATCAGTGAATCACCTGTTTTGTCTGTCTTCCTGTTGGGTTCTCTGTTCTAAACAATGACCTTAGTCATAAAAATCTCATGCACTCTGGGACTTGTCATTCAGTTTTGTTCGGGATGTCATTTTGTTTCATTTTGGATGTCATTTTTCAGAGACGAGTTTTCAGTTTCAGTGCAGTCAGATTCATTTCCTGTTGGGAGTGTCTTTTCTATATTGCATTTAACAAATATTTTCCCATCCTGAGGTCAGACAAACTTCCTGGATTTTTTCCCATAAGTTTTAAAACTTTGCTTTTCATGTTTAGTTCATTTATCCACCTGGGGCTTAGTTATGCATGTGGCATGAGATATGACCTAGTTTTGTTTTTCACTGATAGATCATCATCAGCTGTTACAGCTCAGGTTAGTGGTCATTTAGTCATGTGGCTATATATTGAGTATCTGTATCTGAAGGCATTTATTTCTGGGGTCTCTTTTCTTCTGTGTTGGTGTATGGCTTGACTCAGTGTCAATAGCACATTATATTAAATGCTGTTTCTTTACTAAGCGTGTGTTTGGTAGGATCAGCCCCCTCTTTGTTCTTCTCAAAGTGATCTTGGCTCTTCTCTGTCCTTTGTGGACTCTCCCCTGGCTCTGCCTCCCCCTTACCCATTTCTCTCTCTGTCTTAGACACACAAAGCCATGCATTTGTAACTGCATTGTATTTTTAGGTTAGTTTTCTGAGAATGGTCATTTTTGGTGTATCTTTCCATTTATTTATCCTTCTGTTGTGTTTTTCAAGAAAACTGGTATAATTTTTGTTTGATACATTCCTAGATGTCATATAGTTTTGTCCAACTACAGGAAAAGTAGAGTTTTTTGAAGTACATTTTCTGATTTTAAAATGTTTGTATAGAGAAACGCATTTACTTCTGTTCATTGATCATGCGTCCAGTTACTGATAATTCCATTTACTCTGACAGTTTGCCCATAGATTGCTTGGGGTTTTCTATTTAGTGGGTTACCTTATCTGGGAATAACGGCAGTATACTTCTTCCTTTCCAGTCTTTATGTTGCTTATTGATTTTTCTTCATTTTCCCTATCTTCCCGAACTGGCAAGGACTCTTCAGCACAGTATTGAATAGGGCTTGAGCCAGACATCTTGTTTTCTTCCTGATTTATTTTACTTTATTTTTATTGGGGTATAGTTTATTTACAGTGTTGTGTGATGTAAATTACAATGTTGTGTACAATGTAGTTTCAAGTGTGCAGCAAAGTGACTCAAATTCTTTCAACCACTATAGGTTATTACAAGATGTTGAGTATAGTTTCCTGTGCTATACATTAGGTCCTTGTTGTTTATGTTTTATTCCTTCCTGATTTCAAAGGAAATGTATTCAATAATTAGGGATAATGTTTATTGAAATTTTCTGGGACTAAATAGTATTTTCCAGGTTTAGGGAATCCCATTTTATTACTGTTTTGCTTAGAATTTACCATTAAAGAGTTTTAAACTTTAGCACGAATGCTACCTCTATTGAGATGTGTGTATGCTAAAATTTATGTGTATTTATATATTTGTATATACATACACATATGTGTATGTACAAATACATGCATGCATATTTAATAGATGCAGCATTTGCTAAAATTTTACTCTTTAATATATATTTAATTTAATATATAAATATATATGTATATGTACCCACAGGCTTCCAGGTGCAGTGGTAAAGAATTCACCTGCCAATGCAGGAGACTCTAGTTCAACCCCTGGGTCAGGAAGATCCCTTGGAGAAGGAAACAGCAATTCCAGTATTCTTGCCTGGAGAATTCCATGGACAGAGGAACCTAGTGGGCTACAGTCCGTGGGGTCAAAAAGAGTCAGACACGACTGAGCCAGCACAAGTTTTATGTTTTATGTGGTTCCAAGGATTCTCTCATTTTCATTATGATTCACTTTTTAATCCCTGAGTCATTCCACCGTGTGTTGTGAATTTGCAGAGGTAGAGAGGGCTTAATCAGTTGTTTTCCTGTCATTCACAGCAAACGTAACTGCACTGTGGTTGGATAATCCCATACGCCTGTGTCTTAGTTTGTTGACCTTTGCTTTGCAACCAATTTGCAAGCAAGTTTTGTAAAGCCCCATTCATCTTGTGAGTCCAGGTTCTGGCACACATCTGTGAGACGTGGTGTCATCCCTGTCGTCACTGTCTGCTGGGCGTGTTGGGCCAGGTGTGTGGAAACCTCATGCCCTGGTGCATTTGCCCATTTATATGCCCACTGCTCTGGTTTCCCTTCTCTCTGACTATCCTCATCTAGATCTTCTTTATAAACTCTTTCTGCTCCAGAATTAGGACCCAGCTCTGGGTTCTCAGGGCTTCTCCTGGTGGCTCAGATGGTTAAGAATCTGCCTGCAATGCAGAGACCTGGGTTTAATCCCTGGGTCAAGAAGATCCCTGAAGAAGGGAATGGCAACCCACTCCAGGATCTTGCCTGGAGAATCCCATGGACAGAGGAGCCTGACGGGCTATAGTCCACAGGGTCACAAAGAACCCAACATGACTGAACAGCTAACACTTTCACTTCATTTTCTGGGTTCTGATTCAGACTCTCATCTCTCCTGGCCAAGCACACCCTCGCTGGGCAAGTTCAGCTGCATCCCTGGTGTTGTCCCCACCCCTGCACTGGCCATATCCATGTCCCAGAGTCCAGCCCAGGCCCACGCAGCTCCCTCCACGCAGAGAACCGCAGCCCTCTCAGACTCGATGGACCCCACTGAATTCTTCCTCACTGTTCCCAGCAGTTCCACACCCCATGCAGCCTGCCCATCTCGGGAATAGCTGCCCCTGCTCAGGCCATGGGGTGACTGTTTTTTCTCCTTTATTACTCCCTCCTGTTAATCACCAAGTCCCCTATCCGTCACATCCTTCTCTGCTTCTCATCTTCACCTGCCTCATTCATGGAAGCCGCCTTGCTGTTGTTATTCAGTCACTCAGTCGTATCCAACTCTTTGCAACCCCATGGACTGCAGCACACCAGGCTTCCCTGTCCTCCACTGTCTCCCAGAGTTTGCTCAAACTCATGGCCATTGAGTTGGTGATGCCACTTGTGGCTCCTCAATCCAAATATTTATATGTTCAAAACTCTCAAAAGCTTCTGTGTGCCTTCATTTATCTTTGAACAGATCCTAGAAGGCATTTAAGGAACACTGTCTAGTCTGGGCACATGAGGAAATGTTTTAATATAAGTTAAATGCAGATTGGAAATGTTGCTTCTTATTATAAATAGTACCCCAGTCCCTAGGTGGCTAAAGGCTAATAAGATCATTTAAATTACTTCTGTGTGTATTTCCTGAGTGCCTCTTCCTTCTTTTTGGCTTCATTCTTTATATTCCTGAGCTTTAATCAAACTACTGTCACTCAAACAAGTGGACAGAATCTTCCAGAGGCAGAGCCACAGCAGAGCAGTAAAAGGTGCGTGGACGTCAGAATTTTTCTCTCGCCTCAGTTGAACGGTAGGTGCAATGATATAGAATTTGTTTAGGCCATGGAAGGGCATTGTGGAGTGGGCATCCAGTCATTTCTGTGACTGTTTTTCTTAAGCATTTGTGGACGAGGCCTTAAAGCCCTTTACTGAATTCATCCTCCAGTGTTTGTGAGCAGATGAAAGTCCCCAGGTGACTGGCCATCCGTCATGGGATCGTAGGTGGTGTTTATTGAACCTCACTGTGTGCTGAGCCTTGCTCTGAGCCCTTCATGTTTGTGAACTAATTTCACCTTCACAGCCCTGAGATAGCTGGGTATATTGCTATTCCATTTATTTATTTATTTAGACTGTGCTGGGTCTTCATTTCTGTGCGGGTTTTTCTCTAGTTGCAGTGAGTAGGGGCTACTCTCTAGGTGTGGAGCTCAGACTTCTCACTGCAGTAGCTTCTCTTGTAGAACACAGGCTATAGGGTATAGGGGCTTCAGTAGTTGCGGCTTCCAGGCCCTAGAGCACAGGCTCAGTAGTTGTGGCGAAGGGTTTAGTTGCCCCCATGGCATGTGGAATCTTCCTGAATTAGGGATCAAGCCCATGTTTCCTGCATTGGCAGGTGGATTCTTTACCACTGAGCCATCAGGGAAGCCCTGTTATTCCATTTTACAGATGAGGACACTGAGGCACAGTGAAATGAGACAGCTTCCCAAAGTCACACAGGTCATTACAGTGGATCAGAGATTCTTGGCCAGCTCCCACTACCATCTGCAGTGGACACATAGGCATGCTACCCAGGACCATGGCTTGCCACAGGACAGTGGATGCACACACTCAGAACAAGCTGAAGTCCAGCCAGAAAACAGTTATTAATACCTTCTGAATCACCAAAATTAAACTATGTTCACTCTAATTTATGTTCAGTTCGTTTCAAAAAAAAATTCTTAGAAAATTGATAAACCAACAATTTGTTGTTTGGTCGCTAAGTTGTGTCCAACTCCTTGCAACCCCATGAACTGCAGCAGGCCAGACTTCCTTGTCCTCCCTTATCTCCCTGAGTTTGCTCAAACTCATGCCCACTGAGTCAGTGATGCCATCCAACCATCTCACTCTCTGTCGTCCCCTTCTCCTCCTCCCCTCAATCTTTCCCAGCATAGGGTCTTTTCCAGTGAGTCGGCCCTTTGCATCATGTGGCCAAAGTATTGGAGCTTCGACATCAGTCCTAATGAATGTAATCAATTGTGTGCTGTGTCACCTCAGTCGTGTCTGACTCTTTGTGACCCCATGGACTGTAGCCCACCAAGCTCCTCTATCCACGGGATTTTCCAGGCAAGAATACTGCAGAGGGTTGTGATTTCCTACTCCAGGGGATCTTCCAGACCCAGGGATTGAACCCACGTCTATTAAGTCTCCTGCATTGGCAGGCGAGCTTTTTGTTTTTGTTTTTTTTTAACTAGTAACACCACCTGGAGAAGGAAATGGCAACCCACTCCAGTATCCTTGCCTGGAAAACCCCATGGATAGAGGAGCCTGGCAGCCTACAGTCCATGGGGTCGCAAAGAGTTGGACAGGACTTAGCAACTAAACAACAGCAACAATGGCATGGATGGTTTTGCCATGAACAAGAATAAGGGCTCCTGGTTCCTGTGATCCTCCTTACTCCCCCTCACCCTTCCCATCCCTTTCCTCTACTGGCTCTCCAGTAAAGTCCTGCAGGGATGAACTATTGATGCTTGGAACAACTTGGATGAATCTTGAGCGAATTAGTTCAGTTCAGTCACTCAGTTGTGTCCGACTCTTTGCGACCCCGTGAAATGCAGCACGCCAGGCCTCCTTGTCCATCACCAACTCCCGGAGTCCACCCAAACCCATGTCCATTAAGTCAGTGATGCCATCCAACCATTTCATCCTCTGTCGTCCCTTTCTCCTCCTGCCCTCAATCTTTTCCAGAATCAGGGTCTTTTCAAATGAGTCAGCTCTTCACATCAGGTGACCAAAGTATTGGAGCTTCAGCTTCAACATCAGTCCTTCCAATGAACACCCAGGACTGATCTCCTTTAGGATGGACTGGTTGGATCTCCTTGCAGTCCAAGGGACTCTAAAGAGTCTTCTCCAACACCACAGTTCAAAAGCATCAATTCTTTGGCACTCAGCTTTCTTCACCGTCCAACTCTCACATCCATACATGACCACTGGAAAAACCATAGCCTTGACCAGACAGACCTTTGTTGGCAAAGTAATGTCTCTGCTTTTTAATATGCTATCTAGGTTGGTCATAACTTTCCTTCCAAGGTGTAAGCGTCTTTTAATTTCATGGCTGCAATTACCATCTGCAGTGATTTTGGAGCCCAAAAAAATAAAGTCAGCCACTGTTTCCACTGTTTGCCCATCTATTTCCCATGAAGTGATTGGGACCAGATGCCATGATCTTAGTTGTCTGAATGTTGAGCTTTAAGCCAACTTTTTCACTCTCCTCTTTCACTTTCATCAAGAGGCTTTTTAGTTCCTCTTCACTTTCTGCCATAAGGGTGGTGTCATCTGCATATCTGAGGTTATTGATATTTCTCCCAGCAATCTTGATTCCAGCTTGTGCTTCCACCAGCCCAGCGTTTCTCATGATGTACTCTGCATAGAAGTTAAATAAGCAGGGTGACAATATATAGCCTTGACATACTCCTTTTCCTATTTGGAACCAGGCTATAACTACCTAATAATTATCAAAATTGTAAAATACATCATTTAGTATCTAATTTGATCAACCATGTGTGAGAGTACACAAATGTGTCTATAAAAGGCCAGTTTTAATGAAAAAAAAAGAAAGCCCCGCAAAACAGTTGGCCACCCTTGTCCTGGACCTCAACGGTGGTGCTGAGGATCCTGCCGTCTGCATTGCCAAGACAGTGCTGACGCCCTCTGCATCTTTTCCCACAGGAACTCCTCTTCAGTGTGTGTGCCCTCAACGTCCTGTCCACCATTGTGTGTGCACTGGCCACAGCCATGTGCTGCATGCAGATGGTCTCCGCTGATGTCCTGCAGATGGTAAGTGGCCCCCTGCCTCTCCCCCTCCCCCCAGCACACTCAAAATGGTGGGCTCTGGCCCCCTTCCCCAACCAGTTTGAGAGCAATGCAGCATGGACACTGCTGGCTTCCCACCAGGACAATGAGCCCTGACAGTGCATGGGGCCTAGAGATCCTTGAAGGTCCCTCCATGTTGCCCTCTGGAAGACAGAAACCCACACATTAGATGCCACTGATGTATTTATTTAGGTGCAGTTGGAGCTCCTTGCTGATGGGGTCGAGCTACTGTTACCTGCCTCTAGGGAGCCCCAGGTTTGTGCCCCTGAGTAACTATGGTGACTGTCCTGTAGCCCGAGACAGCCTCCCAAGCTACACAACTGTCTCCAGGCTTCAGAATTCATTTTTTAAAAAATTATCTATTTATTTATTTGGCTGTTCCAGATCTTAGTTGCAGCTCGTGGGATCTTTGATCTTCTTTGTGAGATCTTTAGTTGCAGCATGCAAATCCTTAGTTACAACATGTGGGATCTAATTTCCTGACCAGGGGTTGAACCCAGGCCCCTGAATTGGAGGTGCAGAGTCTCAACCACTGGACTGCCAGAGAAGTCCCCCAGAATTCACTTGTAATAAAGCAGGATTGTTAGAATATGAGCTCTTCTCAAATTGAAAAACTGCTCCACTGTGCCTTGCACACTTGCTCATTAATAACCTCAGCTCATAATCCAGTAGCAGGTCACTGGTCGGCTATCATCGGCGCCTCCAGCCAGGGTCTTAGAGATGAAGAAGTGCTGGTCCCCAGGGGAGGGATGAGGCCAAGAGTGGAGGTCACATGCTGATTAATACACAATCAGTAATAGTGACGGCTGTTCGTTATTTATGTGAATGGAACATGACCCACTGCTCAGTACGTTACCACTAAAGTCAGCAAGTCAAGAGGAGGTAATGAGAAGATGCTGTTCTTCATGCTAAGGGTAGGAACCCTCCCTCCCTGCTCCCCTGGGCCCCTCCAGGCCCTGCCCTGCCTCCTCCCCAATGTTTCAAGCATCTTACGAAACAAAAGGCAAGGTGTTCTTGTAGGAGCCTGCGTGTTTTGTTCTTCCCCACCCAGCCTGTAGCAATTCATCAGTTCATGACGCAGGGGCCAGAGAGCATCATTACCAAGGTGTTAAAAATTCATCGGCTCTAATCACGTGCGGCCTGTTCTTCCCCGTGTACCTCCACACAGCTGTCACAGCCTGCCGACCTTTCCGAGAGGCGGCGGTCTTCCAAAAGACACCTAATTAAGCATCTCTTCAGCAGCGATGAACTCCTGGCCTCACTCGCTGAGCCCTCATGTAGACATTTCTCTCTGGTATGTTGTGTGAAGGAAGGTTAAGTGCCGTGGGGGTCCACTCACCTCAGCAGATTTTCTTGTCAATCTGGAAATATCACTCCAATCAAACTAACGGAACTGCAGGGCTGGAAACACTGAAAGTTTGCATTTCCTACTTTTCAGAATTAAAATAGAAATTACCAACCAAATAAGAAAGTCTGTCATAGCTGTAACAGCATGCACACTGGATTGTAACGTACAGGGTCATTGTCATTCCTCACTGGGGGATGTGAGCCACCCATGTATATTACCCTATGACTTGATCCTATAACCTGAAACAATCATGGCCGTCCAGCTAAGTCAATAGAGAGAGAGGTGTTTGAATATCTGCATTGGTCCCTGAGATGGAAGTCATGTCAGTTATTTGGCCATCTCTCCGAGATGCTACTTGTTCTTTATTTGGGGCCTGTCTCTGCCTTTGCAAACAGTTCTCCGCTTGTACATACAGACGTCCTGGGTCTGAGGAATCAGCTGGGTCTCGGTCTGGTCCCCTGGCTTCACCTGCAGACCTCCCTCAACCTCAGTTTCCTCACTCTGGAAAGGGCACTGATTGGATACCTAGAATGTGTCTTGAGTCTTAAATGCATGGAGGGAATGTGTCCCACTTTGCTTCAGGACCTAGCAGCCATGACTGTGAAGGCAGTGGTCCCTGATGTACTTTATCAACCAGAAGTATAGTAGGGTTGCACTTACGGCAGCTGCCACCAGAGCCCCTGTATGTCTCCTGGCCAAGTACTGGGCAGGTAAGTTTGCTTCAAAGTCTTGGCTTGGAAACAGAAATCCTTGACTCTCCTGTTGGTGAGTCCTTCTCCTTCTGTGACCATGGGCAATGGAACAGACCAGGTTCTGCTCTCCTTGGAAGGCCCACTACACTGCTGACCTGCAAAGCCACCAGGGAGCCTATAACCATGGTGCCCATGGGACCAGTGCCTGACCTTGGGCGCATCACTGCCTGTTGGGCCCACTTTTCTCTGCTCTAAATAAGACCATTTACATCCTACCATCCTCACAGGGCCACTAGAAGATAAATCAGATCACATGTGTCAGTGGGCTTTGAAAAAGCTTGGTGGCGACGTTGCTAGTTGGCTGGACCACGTGGGTCGTGGCTCGGCCAGGCTGGTCACACGGGCTGCATCCTCTGAGATGTGGGACAGCCTGAGGGGGTCACAGTTACATCCTAACAGATGGAGGTGAGACTCTGTTATTCTTGAGGATGCCTCAGAAGCTCTTCTCAATTTTTGTAAATGTTTCCCACTGCCCCCCACCACAGGTTTATTGAGGTATAATTGACTGTAATTTTCTTACTTCATTTTGTCAGATCTTTTAGTTAAAGAAGTAACAGGATCATTGAAACAAGGAAAATATAGAGATAGATAAAGAAAAAGTTGACCATTTCCTTAAACCCACTGTATCCTCCTGAGGAAGCTTTGCAGTGAATCTTCCATTTCTTTACTCCTTAGGACTTAAACATATGAGCTTCCCTGGTGGCTCAGCTATAAAGAATCTGCCTGCCAGTGCAGGAGATGCAAGAGATGTGGGTTCAATCCCTGGATAAGGAAGATCCTCTGCAGGAGGAAATGGCAATCCACTCCAGTATTCTTGCCTGGGAAATCCTATAGACAGAGCAACCTGGTAGACTACCGTCCATGGTGTCACAAAGAGTCACACAGGACTTAGCAACTAAACAACATTAAAAAATACATGAATATTCTCTCTCCCTTCTTTTTTCCTTCCTCCCTCCTCTCTTCCATTTCTCTTTCCTTCCCTTTCTTCCTTCATTTAATCCTTGTATTTTTGCCCGAACTGGCTCACACAATGTATATTACTCTGTCACTTGATCTTTCAACCTGAAACAATCATGGCCATCCAGCTAAGTCAATAGAGAGAGAGGTATTTGAATATCTGCTTTGGTCCCTGAGATGGAATTCACATCAGTTATTTGGCCATTTCTCTGAGTTGCTGCTCGTTTTTTATTTGGCTTCTGCCACTGCCTCTACAAATGGTTCTCCTTGTACATACAGTTACAACTCTCTGGACCAACCTGCACTGAACCACCTGGCCAGCCAGCGTGGCTCTCCATCCTGCCTGGAAGATGCGCTGCCCGCTGCCCAGGGTACCTTCTTCTTCCCCACCCACTCCCCTGCAGCCTCTGCAGTTCACCCACTCACCATTTCTGCTCCCAGCAGTTGGGTCCTCTGCTTTTCTAGGGGCAGTTGTTTAGTTCAGTTCAGTTACTCAGTTGTGTCTGACTCTTCGCGACCCCATGAACTGCAGCACGCCAGGCCTCCCTGTCCATCACCAACTCCCGGTCCACCCAAACCCATGTCCATTGAGTTGGTGACGCCATCCAACCATCTCATCCTTTGTCATCCCCTTTTCCCCCTGCCCTCAGTCTTTCCCAGCATCAGGGTCTTTTTAAATGAGTCAGCTCTTCGCATCAGGTAGCCAAAGTATTGGAATTTCAGCTTCAACATCAGTCCTTCCAATGAACACCCAGGGCTGATCTCCTTTAGGATGGACTGGTTGGATCTCCTTGCATTCCAAGGGACTCTCAAGAGTCTTCTCCAACACCATAATTCAAAATCATCAATTCTTTGGTGCTCAGCTTTCTTTATAGTCCAACTCTCACATCCATACATGACCACTGGAAAAACCATAGCCTTGACTAGATGGACCTTTGTTTACAAAATAATGTCTCTGATTTTTAGTATACTATCTAGGTTGGTCATAACTTTCCTTCCAAGGAGTAATCGTCTTTTAATTTCATGGCTGCAGTCACCATCTGCAGTGATTTTGGAGCCCAGAAAAATATAGTCAGCCACAGTTGTATCTATCCCCAAACCAGTTTATACCAGGGGTATGTGAATTGTAAGTGCATATTCTACTACTGTGTGAACCAAAAAAAAATATGAGTACAAAAAGAGAATTATTTCTATTACAATAAAATTGAGTGCTCTTGAAAGATTCTCAAAAGATTTTCTAGTAAGCTGTTTTCCTCTGCGCTTACTTTATTGCCAGCCACCCAGTCTCAGGGACATCGTCTGCTATTACACGCATCTCCATTCGGCACCAGCTTGTTAACTTCATCTTTTGGTACTATCATTTATGTAAAAGAGGGTCACTAGATATATTGCCATCAATTTAAATGTAGGTCAGACAACTCCAGGGGGTTGGGATAAAAACTAAAAAAAAAGTCTAGGGGTTGTCTGCACACACACTGCTACCCAAGTACGTTTAAGTTCTGGCTCTGCTGTAAAAACACAGACCTAGAAAGTTAAGGAATGTTTTACAGGTGTATTTTATGCAGGAAAAGCCATGGGGCACTCCCATCAACAGACTGTGACTCACAACAAAGGCCTATCCCACATGGAAGGAGCCCACAATTTTATTCTTATTTCTGTGGATCAGCATTTTGGAATAATTAATAATTTGGGGAGAATTCATATAATGAAGACATGTCTACATGAAATGCAAATTGTTATGCCTATGGTCAGAATTTATCTAACTTAATTCCTATAATACATTTGAAGATAGTGGACCATTATTTCCAAAAGACCATCTGATGATAAAATTCCATTTATTGATATAGTTTCATGGAGAAAGCATTTACCTCCACAGGCCTATAATTGCATGTTTTTAGATTTATTTCCTACGTGTAATCTCAGTTTTCCATTTTTTCAGTAAGCTGTTTTCCTCCCCATTATTTTACTGCCTGCCACCCAGCCTTAGTGGCATCGTCTGCTATTACAGGCATCTCCCTTCAGCACCAGCTTGTTAGCATCGTCCTTTGTTGCTGTCATTTATGTTCTCCACTTGTCCTGTGCCTTGCTGAAGTGGTGCTGCTTCAGATGCGGCAGGCAGAGTACCATGCCTTCCACAAACGTGGTGCAGTGGGCTTGCCCACGGAGCTAGGAAGGGGTGCTGGCTGGATACAGAGGGATAGAGTGCCCCCTAGGAGCTCCCAGATCAGTCAAATTCACCTGCATCTTCTACCCATCCGGCCCTCCTCAGACCCACAGTGACTCTCCTTGAGGTCTGGGTTTACCACAAAGGTCTTCAGGTCCTAGGTGTTACTTAGCTATCAGATGAGGATTGATGGGTGTCTGCTTGACCTAAAAAGCCAGTTACAGCAGACTTACGTAAAAATGGTGCACTTATGCCACGAACATTGTATTTTGACTTTAAAAATGCAAATGAGCATTTGTCGCCCTGTCTTGGTATGGCGCCATGCTCTTCATTTTGGCTATAGGTCTCTTTGGTGTATCAGGTTATTCGTGGAAATCACACCCTCTGTGATTTCCAGATTTAGTTCCTTTCAGCTGGACTCAGCCGTGTGAAGCCATCTGCATGGATGTTTTATGAGCCTGACGACCTCTTGGCCAAGACCCACATTGGCAGCAGTTTCTGCTTAGCTATGAAGTCTTTTCCAAAGCCTCCAACTCAGTTTTCACAGAACAAGCAAGTTTTCTTGTCTGCATTCATATTTCACGGTAAATTACGGTAGTAACTAAAACTGGTCTGAACCTGTTTGAGGCGGCGTCCCTGCTCACCTGAGGGAGGGGTAGAAGGCCCAGAGAGCAGCAGGATGCCTGGGCACTGTCACTCCTAGGTCCAGAGTGCAGGGAGGGAGAGCTCCAGCTTACCAACAAGAGGTCCATTCAGAAGCCTTTTCCATGGCAATAACCCTGCTCTTTCTACCAAGGTTATGCGTGCATGCTAACTCGCTTCATTTCTATCCAACTCTATGCCGCCCTATGGACTGCAGCCTTCCAGGCTCCCCTGTCCATGGGATTCTCCAGGCAAGAATAGTGGAGTGAGTTGCCATGCCCTCCTCCAGGGGATCTTCCCAACCCAAGGATCAAACCCACATCTGTTCTGTCTCCTACATTGGGAGGCGGGTTCTTTACCACCACCGCCACCTGGGAAGCATGTGCCTAACCTGGGTCCTTCCCCCAGAGCATACCCATGAGAAGTATGGGTTTCTCTCCAGCAGAGACTAAAATGCAAAATCCTCTTTTGAGGATGATGAGAGCTGGTCAGTGCTGCCCACGCCAGGTATGTGAACACCTCAGACAGGTACCAACCTCACCAGGTACAGGTACCCCTTTGTCATCACACGGACCACCCAAGGCTTGTACAGGTGTCCCAGGGCAAGCAGAACCACATGGGAAAGAAGTGATTCTTCAGGGCCCGTTTCCTCCCCAGCACACCCAGCTGCAGGCTCAGCTCCACACCTGGCCATCACCCTGCAGACTTGGGGCCACAGAAGAAGTGGTGGGCAGCGAGCATTTCTGCACATCCTGAGGATAACTGGGAGGTTGAGGGTGAGAGGAGACAGGATCCAGGGAGAGAGAACAGACCTTGTTTGGTATTTGGGGTTGGTTCAAAGGGCAGATGGAGGATTAGGGGGTACCCATGGGTTAGTGGGTAAGGAGGCTGGAAACCTGTCGGGATTCAGGGAGCAGAGGCGCATAAAAGAGTTTTAAAGGTGGGTAACCTCATCTCGTTGGATTAAACGTAACTTTTTAAAGTAGAACAAGAGGAAGAAAACCAAGGCAATGAGGTGAGTTAGACGCTCTCGAAAGAAGATAACCTGGGGGCTGCCTGGAGGTGGCAGCCATGAGGTATTGTTCACCTGTGAAGTGGATGCTCATAGACCATCTGCTGGGCCTGGGGCACCAGGCGAGGCTCAGAGATAAGACACAGACTGGACCCAGGGCCAGGGAGGGAAAAAGACTTGCCCTTGGGATTTCATCACAGCTCCTACAGGGATCTGGTTACTTCCCAGGGGTGAACAACAGAGGACAGAGGGGAGGAGGAGCAGGAGCAGTCTGAGGAACCCCTATTCCCTGACTGCTCCTTTGTCTGACTCCCTCTCACGCCCCTGTGGGTAGAACCTAACAGGACACCAGCTGCTGGGGAGACCGTGGGGTGCAGCTGTCCACCCGCCTGGCTCAGAGCAAAGTCCAGGGCCAGTGACCTGATAGCTCCCAGATAGATGCTGCCTTGGCAGACAGATTTGAGGGGTGTCAGGGAGATGTCAGGGTGACTTATGGGATTCCCACCACGGAGGCCGAGGAGTTGGGTGACTGCTGCTAAGTCTGAGATGCTTCATTGAAGACAGGCCAACACCCCCTGGAAAAGCCATCTGGACTTTAGGGCAGAAATGGAGACCTCTGTTAAACCTTTAAAAAGCCTCCCTCGCATGACCACATTGACTCCTTTAAACCTGCTAATAGGATCACCTGGCCCTCTTCACCTCTCTCATTCGTGATGGAATTGGACCTTCCACGGGAAAGCACTTTGCCTTCTGCGTTTCATGCTTGAGGGTGTTGTTGATTTCTCTAATTTCTGAGTCTTCACCCCATGAGACCCCCAGGACCCTTGGCCTCATCCTGGCTGCTCAGCCTTGTGCAGTGGCCATGGGGCAAGTGGCTTTCCAAAATCAGGGCCGGCAGACACATCCACACTGCCCTTGGCCATGGAAGCACCTCTGTCTCAGATGATTAAACGCACAAGCTTCTTGTGCTCACACTGGCTAGAGGGGCATTGACCGGGCTCTGTGTGTGGAGAAGGCAGGAGCCACATACAGCCCGAGTTAGTGGCAGAGATAGGAGTGAAGTCTTCCCAGACTGTGCTTTGCCTCAGAAGACACATGTCTGTGTAACAGCAGGGGAGCGGAGCGCAATGAGGCTCCAGAGGGAAGGGATCCTCACAAAGCCATTGTTTCACATGTGTGTTTAGCCAGTTACCTTGAGTAAATAATCAGCCTGCAGTGTGGGTTGATCCCTGGGTCAGGAATATTCCCTTGGATAAGGAGATGGCTACACACTCCAGTATTCTTGCCTGGAGAATTCCATGGACAGAGGAGCCTGGCAGGCTACAGTCCATGGGGTTACAAAGAGTTGAATACAACTGAACAACTAACACTGTTTGACAGGTTGAAGTCCCAGAGTTCCAACTGTGTCATTAAAGCTTGGGTGCAATTAGCTTCATGAGACACAAGCCACACCGGCCGACCAGTCACTCAGAACCTCTCTGTCTTCCAGTTCCTTCCACAAAGGGCACCTTCTGCCAGCCCGGCCTGCCTGACCCCCCATGGTACCGTGCTCCACCAGACCTTGGATTTTGATGAGTTCGTGCCCCCGCTGCCCCCTCCGCCCTATTACCCTCCAGAGTACACCTGCACACCCACTGCCGAGGCCCACAGGTGGGTGTTTCTGGGGACCCCTCCCTAAGGGATGCTGGGACCCAAAAATGGGAAGCCATCTGGGGATGGGGGAGGCATGAGATGCTCCTTGTCCATGCAGGTGAGCAGAGGGGAGGCAGATGAAGGCCTGAATGTTGGTCCTGACAGCAGAGCCCTGGGCGGGGTGGTGGTGGAGTGGGATGCTCAGAAACCCGTGTGCTTCCTCTGGCCTCACTGCAGGGTATCCGAGGGGAAACCCAGGCAGAACTAGTCCTATTCCACTCTCAGAAAACACAGTACAGCTCTCAGGTTGGACATGCATGCATGCTCAGTCGTGTCCGACTGTTTGTGACCCCCATGGACTGTAGCCCAACAGGCTCCTCTGTCCATGGGATTCTCCAGGCAAGAATACTGGAGTGGGTTGCCTATTTCCTGTCAGGTTACAGTCACATTTAATTAAAGATGAAATCAGCTGTAAGATGGTTTTCATTGTCACAGAAAACGCCATAAAGTTGGTGAAAGTACCAGTACCCTTTGAGAGCAATAAACAAGAATTAGAACCACCTAGTGAATGAGGCTTTTTTTCACATACCCAAGAATTCTGCGTGGGAATTGTTCCAGTTGCTCTGAGGGCAATGGGAACAGTCGGCTCCCTCCCCAGAGGGTGAACTTCCTCCTTCTGCCACTCAGGGGCCTCCACCTGGACTTTGCTTCCTCCCCATTCGGCACTTTGTACGGTGTCGCCATCAACAGCCCAGGCCTGCTGTACCCCGCTGAGCTCCCGCCACCCTATGAGGCCGTGGTAGGCCCGAGCCCCACCAACCAGGTGAGTCCCCGGCCCTCCGACAGGCCAGTTCCCTGTTCCCAGCCTTTCTGCCTTCTTTGGAATCTCTCCCAGCCATTCAGCAAACCTGTGGGCACTGGTGTCTCAGCTCTGTCTGAGCAGGAGGCAGGGGCAGGAAGCCCTGAGTATGCAGAGGGCTCTGGCCTGTTTCGGCTACAGGCCACTGTCATGGTCAGCCAGACACATGACAGAGCTGGTTTGAACCCCTGCTCCTGCCAGAAGCCTAGTGGCTACAGCCAGAGAGGGGCCTGAGCCCAGAAGGCGCACTCTCAGGACGTGTGGCCTCAGTTTCCTCATCTGTGAAGTGGGATCATAATAGTACCAAGCCCTTCAGGTGGACCAGAACAGTTGTAATGGACAGGGCTGGGCACATGGCAGGGTCTGACTTGGCAAAAGCTACTTGCACTTCTTTGGTATTGTTATCACCATCCTTGTCATCATGCTCTCATTGCTGAATATCGAGGGTCACTGGCCAGGGCAGAGACACGTTGAACACAGGGAAAGGTTGCGTTGGCCCAAATACAGAGGTAGTGATGGGGCCACATAGTGGCCCCTTGGGGAAGTGCAGGGATTGGACAGTGTGTGTATGATGCGGGACACAGCCATCCAGGGAGCAGGCTGCAGCCACTTCTGGGCCCCGTTCACCAGGCAGAGGAGACACAGATGGGACAGGGAGTTCTAGGGGCACGGCTGTGAGGCTTCAGCAGCCATGGAGCCACCCCCCCATCCCCCCCAGAGGTGGTACAGGCCCAACTTCATGCTGTCACCCTGTGAGACGGGTCCCGCGGGGAGCAGGCCAGGCTTCAGGGCCCGTGTGTTCCCACCACCCCCTGAGGAGTGGCCCTGGGGACCCCATGTGCTGGGCTCAGCCTCTAGGGATGTGACTGGACACAGTCCTGTCTTCAGGGGATCAAGTCCTACAGGCTGGTGGCTGTGTGACATGAAGAAAAGGGAAGAGGCTCGGCGCCTGGGGGCCGTCTCCACCATGGGCTCTCCTCGGACTCCTGGGGTGTGACTGCCACCCACCAAGCCGAGGCAGAGGCTCCTGACACCCCGGGGCCTCTCTCAGGGCCTGCTCCCACCGAGAGGTCCTGAGACTGTCGGCCCAGCAGAAGGACTCGGCTGGGTCTCCTGGCCGTTTTCCTGTCTGGGGGAGGGACAGACCGGGGAACGGCCCCAGAGGGAGGAGGCAGCAGTGTGACGTGGGTGACTGTCTTCCCTAGACTCATAAACGACCAAATTCTCTGGAACTTTTCCCTTTAAAGCGAAGCAGAGCATTCTGCCTTCCTGAAGTGATTTATTTTTCTCTTCATGATAAAAATTGATCAGTCAATATTGTCAAGGGAACCCGCTTCCTGTGAGAGTGGTCAGAGCCCTGAGCGGAGCTCCAGGTACTGTGGGGCACTGGGCAGGGATGCTGGTCCCTGGGTGGGTCCAGGGATCCTGGGAGCTGAGGCCTCAGCCATTGGCAGGCCAGCAGGTCAGGGAGGAGGGGTGTGCTCCCAGGGGAGGGGGCAGCTCCTGCAAAGGCTCAGAGGGAGGGGCAAATGTGAGATCGGGGGACAACAATCTACTTGCTGGTCCTCGCTGGGTACCAGGATCATCAGAACATCCCAGGGAATGTCTGTGGCTGATAGGGTCTGGACTTGGGGTAGAGAGGTTGGGGTTCGCTGCAGAGGTGGTCACTGAAGCCCTGGAGCCAGGGGGTGAGAACCGAGGAGACGGCATGGTTGGGGGTTCCAGAAACCAGTTCTCAGCGAGGAAGGCACCAGCCAAGTGTTGCCTGGAGGTTGTTAAAGACTGAGCCCCGTCCACTTGGCTCACCATCCAAGGGCTATTGGTGACTTTGGCAGGACCAGCTGCCATGGGGGTGGGGGAGTGGGCAGGACCAGATGGCATTGGGGAGTGGGGGCATGGCACCTGAGGAGGGGGACCAGGAGTGTGGATACTTTTTCTAGGCTCCAGGGGGCCTCCTGACTCTGTGGAAGACTTGTCAATCAAATGCAGATGCTTGGCTCACCCCGCCCCGCCCCCCCCACCCCCCGCCCCGCACTCTGGGGGTTGCTGAGAATCTGAGGATCAGCCTGGCTCCCAAATCCCCACTGAAGCTGCTACACATTTGGGAACCGGGGTCAATGGCTCTGGCAAGATGCTCCAAGAAGAGGCCGGATAAGAAATAGTTGGGGGTGGGGGTGGGGTATGGGAACAGGGTGAGGGGGGTTACAAAAGGGTTGTGCCAGGGCCTGGAGCATGGGGCCAGGGGCTCCCCAGGGCCTGGGGAGGGAGGGCCCTGGAAGGCAGGAGGGGCTGACCCGGGAGCAGACAGGCAGCTCAGCCTGTAACCAGCAGGGGCACTGGGCAGGGCAGCCGGGGAACTGGAGACCCCAGGAAGCCCACAGGGCTGTGTGATTCTCTTCAGCCACCTTGGGGTGGGAGGGACCCCTGCCACCTCCCCCTCCACTTCCCCCTTCGCACCGCAACCCCTCTGCCACACAGAGCTCTGGGCTCCCCGGCCTGCATCTCCTTAGTCCCTCCATGTCCAGAGGAGGGGAGCGGGCAGTGATTCTCAGGTCTGTGTGCACCACCCCGTGGACAGCAGCAGGACAGGAGCCAGCAAGAAGCCCCAGCCATGCTGCTGCTCTGCTGGGCCTGCCTGTGGGCTGGGAAGCAGCTTTGGGTTTGAGGGTGACATTTGAGGCACCCCCACACTTGGACCTAGAAGGATGTTGAGTGTTTATCACTATTTTACTCTCTTTTTTCCCTGAAGAATAGACTGTATCAGAGAATGATGATGGTAATACCTGTTCTAAGACCCATATGACATCGTTTTCCAAAAGTATGAGGAATTCTCTAAGTGGAGATTTCTTTCACAGGATTTTGGGGAGGAAATTTTCAAGGGCAAAGACCCATCTCACATGAGCTTGCGTTGACTCAGAGACTGCCAGATTACAAGCGCCTGCACAATTGATTGTTGTCACTGGATGTGGCCCCCCCTTCCCTGGGCCTGGCTGACAGCATCTGTGATGAAAGGGCCACTGCACCCTCCTCCTCCCAATCCAGGGGCCGCCGGCTGATTCTCTCTGACCCTGTGGCCTAGTAGCAATTTCCAGTTCCACAGATGCCCCAGGGGAGCAGGGGGAGTTGCGGGGGGTGGGGGTGGGTGGCTGGGAGTCCAGGAATCCCTCCTATTCATGGGAGGAACACTGCGCCTGCCAGTTGCCCGGTCTCCCGGTCTCCCGTGCAGCCCTCCCCCTAACTCGACAGTCAGGAGCAGCTCCCTTACAGCATGAGCCCCTCTCTCTGGAAGATGAGAAGGTTAATTACACCCTTGTTAGGACAGATGTGTATAAATTGCCTATTTGTGCTCCTTTGGATAAAGAAAGGAAGACAACCGCCCCTGGAAAGACAAGCAGACACCGTGCAGGTCTGAGCAGAGCAGAGGCCGCGCATCTCAATGGATTTTTGACTTGGAAAGAAATGTGCCCCCCTACCTCCAAACTCAGCATGTTCATTTTGACCGTGTGTTTCGCCTCATTCAGGTTCCATTTTGACTTGGTCTGCGATGAGCTCTCTTCTCTATGGCCTGAGCTTGGGACAGGACTGGAAGCAGGGGGTTTCTTTCTACAACAGGAAAGTGGGCAAATTTGTCAGGTTGATGTCCTGCGTGTGTTCCGGGGGGTCCATAAGACTGTGCTCTGGTTCACAGGTTCCTAGATCCAGAGGTGAATGGGGTCCCCTTTCTCAGGGTCACAGGACAGGGATGAATGGACTTCTCTGTGGCCTCGGAGGAAGGGCCAGCTGGGCCATCGTGGGTGAATGGGCTTGTGAGCCAGAGCAGCTCCTTGTGGAGGCCTAGGGGGCAGGAAGAGGGTTCACGGGAATGATGTGGATGAAGATCGATGACCCTGGATGCCACACTGTAGAGCTTCCTTTGAGCAGCTGGGCATCTGGGGTGAATGTGACCCAGCAGGGCTTTAGGGATTTTAGTGGCAATACAGTGGGTACGGCCAGAAGTTGTGAGAAAGGCGAGGGACATGACAGAGCTGTGTCCAACCCCAAGGCCTCAAAGTTATTGTTTATATTTTCAGATAAAATGAACTTTACATTTGAAGATCTGTAAGTCAAGTATCTTGAAAGATTGTTTTGGAACATGAGCCCAAAACCTTAGTACCCCTTTTCCTCAATTGCTGATAACTGTCTGCCCTCCCCCCGACCCCTGCAAGGACAGTGCTCTGTAAACCTAGGATACAGCTGCCTGACCTCAGCCAGGAGTTGGAAACTCGTTACAGACATAGGGCAGAGTTTCCATGCATGTCCTCTTAGCCCCAGTTTTCTACAAGAAAGGGAGATGGGGGAACTTATTTGCCTAAATGCTGATTGACTTTTCAGTTACGATAAGTGGTCAAAACAACACATCTGGGAATAAACAAATGCAGGCGTTGGAGCATCCACATTACGTCATTCATGCAGCCTCTCCTTTCCGAGCCCTTTCACCCTCTGTCCTGTGGGACCTGTTATGAGCCTTTATTGCTAAACTCAGATTTCGGCTCCAGTTCTATGCTACAAATGTATTTCTTCCACTGCCTCTGTGTTTCACCGACAATGCTGGTTGAAGTGAGCAGCCGTTCCCCCACAGCTGAGCTGCGGCCAGGTGGCCTTGGACGTGGGGTGGGGGGGGCAGGGCACGTTCAAGTTCAACCCTGACACCCTGCTCACCAGGGTGATGGATGCCCTGCTCCCAGGAGCTGTCTCCTCTTGACACCAGGTTTGACTGTGAGCCAGAGGGAAGCCAGTGCCACTTCTGCAAAACATGACATGAATCCAATTTCCTCCTGACCTTGTCTTGCCGGATATTTTACTTCTCCTGTTTTATTTATATTTCTTTGTTGCCAGAAGCTTTTTATTTTCAGGCCTGAAGTTGCCACCCACTCCTACAAAAAAAGAAAAGGGAGTCAAAAAGGTTAGATACAGGCAAGAGTTAGAAAGGAAATGAACCTCTGGGCACTGTTCCTTTGTTTGTGATTTTGAAGGGGGCTGTTTTGTTGTGTTTTTTTTTTTAATATTTATTTATTTGGCTGCGCCCAGTCTTAGTTGCCAAATAAATAAATATTAAAAAAAAAAAAAACAGCTTCCTGCAAAAATCACAAAAAAGGTCTTAGTTGCCGGATGTGGGATCTTTGATCTTCTTTGGTGGCACGTGGAATTTTTTGTTGTTGTTTCAGCATGTGGAATCTTTAGTTGTAGCATGAGAACTTTTAGTTGCTGCATGTGGGATCTAATTCCCTGAACAGGGATTGAACCCGGGCCCCACTGCACTGGGAACACAGAGTCTTAGCCACTGGACCACCAGGGATGTCCCTGGCTGGAGATTCTTGACACAGATTTCCCACATAGGTTACCTGGTGTGGATGTTGTGAATTTGCCCCAACCAACCCTTCCTGGGCAGAGAGGGAGTGCTGAGTGCTGGATGGTATTATATACACGTGGGATCCCAGCGACCATTGGGGCACCTCCCTGTCCGATCCCTGTGGGTGTGCAGCTCACCCCTCTGGTGGGGTGGAGTGGGGTGGGGGCCAGTAGCCCATCCCCCAGCCTGCTTGACAGAGGAGAGGTGGGCGCCCACTATAAGCTTTCGATTGAGCAGAAGGGAGACAGAAATGTAATTACTGAGCTGGAACCAGGCCTGCCACAGAGCCCGCCTGACCTTCTTGGCCTCCACCAGCTCATTACTGGCCAGCAGTCCTGAAATACCACGAGGACCCAGAGATGGTGTTCATGAGAGGCACAGTGTCAGTACACATGGAGTTCACGCCTTCAGGTGCGTGGCTGGGGAGGGGAGAGGCTGCTGTGCCCTGAAGCAGGGATGGCATAGATGCACTGGCCTGGGGCGGATCCCAGCCCAAAGCGGGCTGGCAGGGAGTAGACATGCCCCATCCCTGCCCAGCAGAGAAGGCTGGTTTCTCCCCTCACACTCCCCAGGCCTCTCTGGGCCTAACAGTTATTCACGAAGAAAGCTGCAAAAGTGTGAGGACCGTGCACCCTGATTCGTGTTTCACAGCTACCCTCTCCACTGGGCTTGGGGGCCTGCATCAACCTGGCACACACTTCGTGTACGCCTGGACCCCTGGCCTTGGGAGCAGCCTCCTGACCCCACGTGTGAGCAGAAGGCACAGGAGAGGGCTGGGTGCATGCAGCCCTGGGGAGTGCAGAGCATGTTCAGTGCCCACCCATGTGCAGACTGCCAGCCCAGAGCACTGCGATGCCATGAGTGTTGGTGCCATGGTCCTTCTCTTCCCAGAATGAGGGCAGGGAGAGGGCATGGGGGTGAGGGAAGGGCTGTCCTGCCGCCTCTGGTGAGGCAAGGACCGTGTGTGACCTCCGTCAGTCCCAGACAGTGCCTGTAAGTGTAAGGCGAGTGGGCTCAGGGTGGGCTCTCAGGGTGAGCACACTGTTCTGAGTGCAGAAGGTCCAAGGAAGGAGCTTCGGTCTTGGAAATGGCGTCTCCCCCCACCCACCCCACACATTCAGGGGAGAAGACTAGAGCCCTGCTCACATGGGAAGACGAGCTCTGGAGTCAACCTGCCTTTCTAGAGGCGGCTGTGATACACCCTTAAGACAGCAGACCACCCACATCCTGTTTCTCACTGCAGCTCCCGAGCACGGACCCGCAGGTGGCTGAACCCGGCCCCGGGGACCCCGACGTCACTGCGGGCTTCAGCTCACAAGGTAAGTACACCCTCTTCAGTCTGAAACACTTAAGATGGTAGTCTTCCAGGTGTGTCTTCTCTCTTTTTCTTATCTTCTCCTGTTACGTCCTCTATCTCCTCCTCTTTAAGGGATGGGAACTGCTGGAGCCACTCCTGCTAGGTACAAGGGAGGCTCCACACGTCCTCCTCTCTGCCCTGGTGGTCAGACCTGGGAACCTCACACTTTCTCTGGGGGGCTTTGTCCGCCCCCTCACCCCAGCGCCCTTTCCTTCATTTGTGGTTGTTTAGTCTCAGTCATGTCTGACTCTTTGTGACCCCATGGACTGCAGCACACCAAGCTTCCCTGTCCTTCACTATCTCCCAAAGTGTGCCCAAACTCACATTCATTGAGTCAGTGATGCCGTCCAACCATCTCATTCTCTGTCGTCCCCTTCTCCTCCTGCCTTCAATCTTTCCCAGCATCAGGGTCTTTTCCAACAGGCCGGCTCTTCACATCAGGTGGGCAAGGGATTGGAGCTTCAGCTTCAGTATCAGTCCTTCCAGTGAATATTCAGGATTGATATCCTTTAGGATGGACTGATTTGATCTCCTTGAGTCCAAGGGACTCTCAAGAGTCTTCTCCAACACCACAGTTGAAAAGCATCAATCCTTCAGTGCTCAGCCTTCTTTATGGTCCAACTCTCACATCCATACATAACTACTGGAAAAACCATAGCTTTGACTGTACAGACCTTTGTCGGCAAAGTGATGTCTCTGTTTTTGAGTACACTGTCAAGGTTTGTCATAGCTTTTCTTCCAAGGAGCAAGAGTCTTTTCATAGCCAATTTTGAATCAGTTCGCCTGTATCTTTTTGGGATCTTGACTGGAATCACATTAAACCTGTGCAGCTATTTGAACAGAATCACCATCTTTTTTTTTTTTTTTTTTACAATATTGTGTTAATTTTGCTGTACAGCAAAGTGACTCTGTTATACATATACACACATTGTTTTTTCATATTCTTTCCCATTGTGGTTTATCCAGGCTATTGAATATAGGTCCCTGTGTCATACATTAGAACCTTTACTAGTTTGCATCTGCTAATCCCAAACTCCCAGTCCTTCCCACCTCTGACTCCCTCTTCCCCTTGGCAACCACAAGTCTGATCTCTATATCTGAGTCTGCTCCTGTTGTGTAGAGTAAGTTCATCTTTCTAAAGCTGAGTCTTTCAAGGCACAAACACAGTCTGTCTCTGTGAATTTCAATCTGTGGTTTCACAGTATCATTTTCACCTACAGATCCTGGGCAGGTTTTGTTGGTGTGCGTGTTACATGTTTCATTTCTCTAGAGCAACTGTCATCGGCACTGGATTTACACCTTTGGTTTCTGCATGTTCATGGTCAGTATGTGTGACTGACTGTGACTCAGGGGATTCACTCATGCGTTCACCTCAAATTGGACGACCTTGCTGAATGCACTTACTGCATGCGTGCGTGCTAAGTCACTTCAGGCCTGTCCGACTCTTTGTGACCTATGGACTGTAGCCCACCAGCTCCTGTGTCCATGGAATTCTCCAGACAAGAATACTGGAGTGGGTTGCCATTTCCTTCTCCAGGGGATCTTCCTGACCCAGGGATCAAACCCATTACTCATGCACTGCAGGCAGGTTCTTTACCTTCTGAGCCACCTGGGAAGCCCATGATATAGTCACACGACACAAGCCAAGCAGTGGGAGGTGGTGTGCAGAAATGAGAGTTACCAGCCTTGGACCATGAGTTTTTCCTGCAATGTTGTTGTAATTTTATCAGGTTTCTATTAACGACATATGTTCAGAGATAAGTCACATTTGTCTCTCTGTGACTGCATGTCCTTGAGGAATGCAATCACTTGGACTTTCATTGACATTGAGAAACTTGGGATCAATTTTGTGTGCATATGTCCCATCTCATCAAATTATATACATTAAATAGATACAGGGCTTTTGCATACAAATTACACCCCAATAAAGCGGTAAAAGGGAAAGGGGGAATTGGGATCAAAGAGTCCACAGGAATGAATACTATTCAAAAGACTTAATACACTGCTGGGTAATCTTGAAAAGATTTTGATAGTGTTTATGATGACAATGTCTAGGTCTAAACTTTTCTAATGAAACAGGAAAGTGTTCTTTCTTTCCTACATTTATACACTCGATTTTTCTTGGGATAAATCCAACGAGGAAAATTGCCAAGTCCAGGGGAACATGTGTTTTAGACTTGGGGATATTGACCAGGCTGTGTCCTGGAAAGGTTTTATTACAAGTTCATGTTCCCACCAAGGGTGCTTGTGACAAACCCCCCTACCCAGACATTGTCACTCCTGGGGACCTTAACCACCCTTAAAGGGTCTGTTTTGGGGTCCATTTTTTTCTCTAGCAGTTTTTTTTTTTTAGATTAATAAGAAAAATTGGAGAAGGAATTAGCACCCCACTCCAGTATTCTTTCCTGTGAAATCGCATGGATAGAGGAACTTGGCATGGAGTTTATGTTCAGGTTTTCCAGGTTCCTGTTCATGGAGTCACAGAGTCAGATACAACTTAGCAACTAAACAACAACAAATAAGAAAAATATTTGCTAAATAGAGAAGTGAGGAAATGTGTAAGAGTGACAGTTTTCCTATTTATGACAGGCTTGCTTCCCCAGTTCAGGTTTTGTTTCTCAAAGCCTGTTAACGAGGCCTCACCATACACAAGTTTGCCATTCCTTTTGTTGTCAAATGTATTCCTTTTGTTGTCAAATTTGGTTCTGTTGTCAAATGGTTTCTGTCAATATCATGTTTATAAAATCTTTCTCCATCCCATGGCTGCAGGTTTATTCTCACATATTTTCTTCTTACATTATCTTAAAGAAGGAAAGTATTAATGATCCTGAAGATTTTTTTTTTTTTTTTTTTGCATGTGATCTGTGAGGTCTGGCTCATCTTTGTTCTTCCAAATGGACAGATGGGACTGATGGTCTCAAACCACCTCTTGGGCAGCAGCGGTGGACAGTGGGGCATGGGGTGGCTGAGCACAGGTGCTGCTGGACGGGGTCACTTCAGCCAGCTCCCACTTGGCTGCCTGTGACCTCTTTCCCACCCTCTCTCAGCTGTGTGTCCTTGGCCAGGGACTGGGGGTGACTAGGTGGGCCCTGGGCATGGGACATGCATGGATGTGGGGCACTTGGGACTCTGAGAATAGAGAGAGGCTCCCCCAGCACCCACAGGAAGGAGAGGAAAGAACAGACCCCAAAGCCTCCCCTCACCTCCCTGCAGGAGTTCAGGCCGCTGTGGTTTTTATCATGTGTCCCCCAGGTGGGCCACTCTACTTGAACATCTACTTCAGTCAGGAGGCAGGGCAGTGAGGTGGTCCTCAGGCCCTGATGTGCATACAGGTCTGCTGGGGACCCTGTTTAGATGGATCCTGGTCCAGTCCTGCCTCAGGGCCACCTGTGGAAAAGCAAGGGGTGGAGCCTGGCCTGAGCAGCAGTTCTCACACCTGGGGCATCAGGGCAGCTTGTTCAATACCTGGTGCCAGGCCACCTCCAGAGTGGTCAGGGCTGGACTAACCCCCTGCCTGACGAGGGGCTGCACCCTGGGCCTGTGTGGGGGCAGATAGGTTCTCGGGCCCACTGGGACCTGGCTGGGGGTGTAAGGGTCCCTCCAAGCCCCCACCTTTCTCTGCACAGGCCCTGCCCATGGAACAAGAGACCCTTCCTGTGCTTCAGACTCCCCACCCCAGGATGCTCTGGATGGAAGGTGCAGCTGTTTTCTGACTTGGAGTCTCTTGAGCCCATGCCCCTCCTGGAGTGATTCTGGTTCCCCTCCTTTCCACACAGAGCACTGTCAGCCTCACACAATGACAAGGTTTTTTCCAGGCTTGGAGTTTGGAGGTTGGACTGTGCCTGCCCCCTGGGAGGACTCTAGGGGACACTCTCCCTCATGGTGGGGGGCTCGGTGGTCACCAGCACTAACTCCAGTCCCTTTCTTTGCAGCACTGACCGACAGCTCCAGCCTCCTGGTCTCTGAGGGCACCGCTGCTCCTGGCCTGAGCTGCCCGTCCCCCGACAACCCCATGAGCACCCCGCTGCCTACCCCGCATCCCTGCCACACGTCCCCTGAGGGCCCCCACAAGGGCATGCGGGTACGGTCAGGTCCCAGGCGCATGGCCCACTCCATCAGTGACCCCACTTCGTGCACGTCCAGGGCGACAGGTACAGCGGCCTCAGCCCCTGTGTCCCGGGACATGCCCAGCTGCCTGGACACCACAGGCCTCATGTCCCCTGGGAGTGGAGTCATGTCCCCTGGGCCCTGTCTTGGGCCACGTGGGCAATGTGAACTTGATGTCTGAAGCCTGGAAGTGGGGTGGCCAGCTGCAACTCCTGCTGTGCCCCCACTGAGCTTACTGCTCAGTCAGGGAGAGGGGCAGGGGGGCGGAGGTTTGGGGAGATGACAGCCTTCTGGGTAGGTCTGCAGCCTTGGACCTGGGCAGCCTCGGTGTTAGCCTGCAGGCTTCACACCAATTCTGGGGCCCATGAAGGTCTCAGGTCAGGCAGAGCCCACAGTCTGTATCCATCTGTCAGCCTGGGTGACTCCCCTCCAGGACCAGCCTGGGTTACACACTTGTGGGAAGTGCCTGTGTCTGCTGAGGGGTCTGGTGGGACAAGAGGCCATGTAAGACATGGCTGCATCTCAGTGACAGCCCTGGACGGGGTTGTCTGCCAGCTGATGCCACCCCCAGCAGACACGGGTCAGCATTGTCCATGTGACATTAGGCACCCCCAGGATGGGGGACCTGGCCCCAGGGTCCTGCACCTTGCAGCCCAACAGCACTCCTTGGGGGGTCTCATATATCCTAAAGTTGGAGGACCCCACCTCCTCCTGGGTCTGTGCCACTAAAAGTTGGGGAGCCCTTGACCACAAGTGCCATCACTGTGGGGACTTGTCCACACAGTGAAAGAAGTCAGAGGAAGCCAGTGGTGCCTGGACCGGTCAATGGTCTTGTCCAGCTGAACGCCAGGTGGATTAGCTCCCATCCTGGCCCCAGGAGAACTCCATCCCTGCATGGAGCCAGTGTGACCCAGGCCTCTGCCTGAGGTGCCCCGCTGGAAAGTACAGGCTGTGCCTCTGCCGCTCCTGGTGAGCACCCCTCTCCTCCCTCCTGCACCACCCCCCCGCCAGCTCACACCCACCGCCACCCCCAGAACCTTCTCCTGAGGATGCACCGGCTGCTCACGCGCTCCTGGCTCAGATGTTTCTAAGCTCCTTAGGGCTACCACCACCTGACTGGGGTCCCCGCTCCCCACCCCTCCAGTGAAGCTCGTGCTCTGCAGACCCTGACGTGTGAGGGGTGGATCTGAAGAGCAGCGATGGCTTGCTTACAAGCTGTCACTCCTGTGTTTGCCTGTCCATGCTGTCACCTCTGACAGTTACTGTTTTGTTCAAAAGCGCGTGCCTCCCAGGCGCCTGGACCCCCAGATGTGGATGGGGATTGGGATGAAGGGCTTTGGGCTTGTCAGTGGTGCCGGCCGGCTGCCCTTTGCTGAGGCTGTGCTGAGGAAGTGACGGGCCCGGGGACCACCTGCCCCAGGTTTATGTTCAGGGGTCTCCACTGCTGGCCTTGCCTCTGATGTCTGTCTTAGACACAGGAGGGTCACTACAGTATTATCGGGAATTCCTTTCCCCTGGGCTGTATGTTAACTGAACTCTCTTTCTGGTTAAGGTGACGCCTCTTCACACACCCCATCCTGCAGCCAGGACCTTGAAGCAGGACTGTCTCGGGCAGCACTGGGGACTGGTGAGACACCCCTTTTCTGAAACCCTTTGATAACTTCTGTGCAGGGGGCGGGAGTACCAGTGGTCCTCAGCTGCCTTGTGTCTAAACCCAACCAGCCCCTCCCAGAGTGGTCCAGGCATGTAGAAGCCCCAGCCCTGTGGGTTTGGAAGATGGGCTGCCCTCCACCGGTCCCCACTCTACCTGATTTATCATTGGTTTTACTGTATTTATGAGTTTCTATTTGGAGTGGAGAGACCCCACCCTCCATGTATGAGTCTTGTACAGTTTCTCATGCTTCATTACCAGGATTGCTCGCTGACACAGAACACACCCCAGACCACCCAGAATGTGTTCCCTTGTGTGACTTGCAACACAGATGGGGCTGGCCAGGCCTTAGGCTGGTCCTTGGCAACTCATCACAGCTGACCGCCTGGAGCTGGGTTTCCTTGACAGGGTTCTTTCTGTGGGTCATCCAGAGAGGCTGCAATCCTGCTAGGAGCTGGTGTCATTTCCCAGCCCTTGTCCTGGGGGCCCTGGGCCCTGGGCTGGCTGCCTCGAGAGGAGTGGCTGCTGTCTGTCCTTGACGTGGGGAGGGACTCTCACTGCCCTCTGCCACCCCCAGCTCTGCTCTCCAGGCAGACGTGTGTCCAGATGCCGTCCAGCCCTCAAGGGCAAAGGTCATGGAGCTGGGGAAGGCTGAGAAGGGGCACCACACCCCACCCCCCCAACACACACAATGCTTGCGAATTCCAACAGAGAACTGAGACCCCTGCCTGGCCCCTATCTCACCAGCCAGCTTTGAATCCCACCCTCCCATCCCCAGCCCTTCAGCTCCAGGAGGCTGCAGCCCCTCTAGGTTAACGCAGGCTGAACTCAGGGGTGTGAGGGGCCAGGGACAGAGGGACACAGGAAGTGAGGGCCAGGCTGGGACACAGGAATCTGGGCAGAGCATTTGTCCAAAGCCTCCCTGTGTTTGCTTTTCAAGGAATTCCTGGACGGCTGCCTTCTGTTTTGTCTGTTGTTCTCAGATTGTGTCTTTCCCCCAATTTTCAGCGACCCTGTCTCACTCGATCACGGCCGCCTGCGCCTGTCGGCACCAGCTCTCACCCAGGAAATCAGACGCCTGGAAAGTGGACCCGCGGTCAACGCCAGAGGCCTTACAGACAGTTTCCAAAGAGCGGCTGCGCTCCTTAGTGGACAGCAAAGCCTTTGAGGACGCCAGGGTCTTGGTGGCCAAGTTCTTGGAGCACTCGAGCAGCTCCCTGCCCGTGGAGGTGAGGCACGTGGTGGGCTCTGCCCGCTCGGCTGTGCCCCCCGAGGAGTGCCTCATGGAAGAGGCCGTCCTCAGCACCCATGTCCTGGGCCAGCTGTGACAGTGCCTCTGTCTGGGCGTGGACACAGATGCGGATGAACTGTGGTACCTGAGTCCCCACCCGGGCACCGGGCCTGTGGGGAGAGGCTGCGGCCCAGGGTGGCTCAGGCGGGAAACAGCTGCTCTGCCCTGGACGGGAACCCCGTCTGCTGTTCTCTGGGGGTGACACTTCCTACCTAGCCCAGTGACATAGCAGACAACTCTCCCGTGTCCCTCGTGAATCCTTGGTGCTGTCAGGCAGATGGCGCCTTGAACGAGCCGAGCAACAGGAATCCAGTGACAGGGTCATGCATCTAGCTGAACTGAAGTATCTTCAAGGTTGGGGCCGTGGGGGAGCAGGATCCCCCCCACCCCTGACTTAATTTAGTGTTTAAGCGGGTCAGGCAGGGCATCAGGCAGTGAGTCCATTTTCCCCTATGGTTTGTATCCATGATCTACCCTGTCTCAGATGCTGATTGTTAAGGAAATTAAGTAATTCTAGCCCAGATGGCATCCTGGGCTCAGCCTTCTGCCCACATGGCCACCACATCTGGTGAACACATACACAGTGAGGGACACCCCAGTGGCCCGGCCACCCTGGGGGACAGATGGCTGTGACTAGGGGCTCTGAGGGACCCCCATCACCTTGTCTCCTTGGCAATCCCTCCTTGCTCCACCAACCACCAACCAGAGCATCTTCCCTGCTTCCTCTCTGGCAGCCTCTTCGCTGTCTTTTTAACCCGCTCGGCACAGAGCACTTTGTCCTGGAACAGTAAGCCCCTGTGGATACCCCCAGGGTTTTCCTGCATCCGCCTTGGCCAGACTGGCCTCAAGGGATCTCATGACCCAGAGCAGCCCCTTCCCCAGCTGAGCAGCGTCTGCATCTGCTTTGGAAGATGCCGGCTGTCCATCCCTTTCCATAAACCACCCTGAGTGTGCAAAAGCTTCCTTGGGGACCCTGGATCTTCATGCCACCTCCCTGAACCACTGGCTCTGGTGACCTCAGCAGCAGCTACTTCCCAACCACGGCCCCAGGGTAGCACCATCCTCAACTTTCTGCAGCCACAGGGACACCTGTATCATCCTGGACTGTGGCTGGTGGCCCCTGTGGGACAAGACAGCTGAATCCCAGAGTCCTCAACCAGGAGCCCACGGGCCCAACATGGGGAGTGTGGGGGTTGGGCCAGGTAGGCGCCCACCACTGCCAGGGGTCCAGCAGCCTGGAGCCATTGTGTTGGGGTGTGTCAGGGAGTGGGGAGAGGGTGGCTGGGGGAGTGTTTCCAGCCCAGACACCCAGAGGAGCCCCTGGACCCCGAGGTAGGAAGCCCGGGTGATGGTCAGCTGTGAACACTTTGTTTTAGTCATATTATCATTGATCACTGCCTCCCAGAGGTAAGAACTGTACCAATATCTACTCAGGCCTCTGATGACAGCCAGAACTTCTCCACTCGAGACATCCCAGAGATGAATTTATGAGCACTTTATCCAGACTGTAAAATGAAAATCTCTTAATTTTTCTCGGCTGAGGGCTTTTGAAGTCCCCAAAGCCACTGTCTCTGTAGGTAAAGTAAATTGATGGTTTTTCCAGAGGGCCTCCCCTGAGCCTCCAGCCTGCACCTCTTCATCTGGGCCTCTGTGCGGTGGCAGCCAGAGCTTCACAGGCTGCAGGGGTCTCACCTGGGTGGGCAGAAGGGCCCACATCAGGCTTGGGGGCTCACACAGCACGTCCCCAGGCCAAACCTGCAGTCTCAGATGTGGCTGTGGCTCGAGTGAGGCTTGACCTTGTGGGCGTCGGAACTGTCACTGAGCAGCCGGACAGGTGACCCCCCAGGAGGCCTGGCCTGGTGCTCCATGTCCTCTGCGTCCCCCCCCTGCATGGGGACACATCTCCTGCCTCTGGACACCTGATGCAGCCTGTACCTCCACCTGGGTGCAGGTGGGCACTCTGGCCCAAAGCCCGTCATCCAGGTGTTCTCAATGCTCAATCCTCAGGCACGTTCTCACAGTGTTTGTGGATGAGGACTCTGCACTGAGTCCTGCTCCACTGCATTAGCACCTCCTGAGGGCCTGGCGACCACGTGGACTCCCACAGGGCCCGGCTCCCAGCTTCCAGGAAAGGTCCCGGGAAGAGAGCGGTGCCTGGCCGCGGGCTGGGGTCTGACTCCCCAGCCCCAGCACCTCCAACCCCACTCTGATCAGTGACATCTGGGAACCAGGGTCCCTGCATCGAGCACCCTGAGCCCAAGGCCATGTGGGTGCCTGGCCACAGGGAAAGCTGGTTCCCCCATTACCTGCACCCGTGCCCACTCGGCCCTGTGCTGCCTGCCCTGGTTAACCGCTAACAGGCGGACCACCAGGGGCTATGCTGGAAGCCGAGGCACAGGATGCCCCCTGCATGGGGTCTGGTGCCGCTGCTCCCTCTGACTCCCCGTCCTTCCCCGGGGGGCCGGCTTACCTCGGAGCCAGAGCCTGTCAGGACACTGCCATCAGACTCCCCCACCCCCAGGGGCCACAGGGATGCTGAGATGGGGGCATGCTGGACCCCAAATCTTTGTCAAACAGCAGGGAGCTTTTCCTTCCCCAGGGACCACAGGGATGCTGAGATGGGGGCGTGCTGGACCTCAAATCTTTGTCAAACAGCCGGGACCTTTCCTTCCCAAGGACTTATGGGCCCCTTCAACTGGCAACAGCGATACAAATTAAATTCTTGTAACAAACCATGGAAAAGAAATCTCATTTTAAATGGATGTTTTTCTCCCCTTGGCTGTACCTATCCACAGATGCTGCTATGAAGGCAGAATTTATAGCAAATTGTTTTCAAGCCTGTTTGTACAACTGGCAGGCTGTATTTAATGTACCTCAAGGTGTTTTCATAATGATCCGTGTTTTAATAAAAGCTATTTCTGGCCTCTGTGTCTCTGAGGTCTGACTAGGACAGACAGACCCTGAGAACCATATGTCACTGCTAGTGACCAGATCCCGAACCAGGGTCAGGCTGGACAGCCAACAAGTGAGCGTGACCACCCCTGGCCCTCTGACATGCATTTCCTAACATGCTTCTGGAGACATCAGGGACAAGACAGGTACCTAGACACATGTAAGTCCCACAGATGCTGGCCTCTAGCTGTCCCTCCGTGGGATGCACCCTGGCTTCTGGGAGGGATTGAAGCTGGCTTAAAGCCCTCTTTAATTTTTTTTTTTATGTGTTACCGTTTGATGCGGCACCTGTCCCCATGTCATTTGCTAGCCATGGGTTTCCCCGCTGCAGCCTGTTCACCTACCTCATCCTGGGCACTGCAGGGCTGGCCCCCTGGGCCCCCTGACCTGAGGCCTCTGCCCTCCAGCTCTCACTGCATAGTGTGGTCCAGCCCTGGCTATTAGCTCACAGCATGGAGCCAGGACCCCAGCCAGAGAAGGGGCCCTGCTCATCCAGTGTCCCCAGCTAACATGCTGGACACAGATCAGTGCTTCTGACCAAAGCCCAGGCTCACCCCACCTCCCCATGCCACAGGACACCGGGCCCAGGACAATGACCATGAAGTGCAGTCAGTGATGGTCAGTCCTGTTGTTACACTAGGTGGGCTGCAGAGCGGCCACAGGCAAGGAGCCAGTGCTGCGAGTGGGCCAGCTTCCTTCTCTATCCATGCACATGCCTCTACAGAGGCGATTCCAATCTAAGCCAGGAGAAGCCCAAGACCCCCCCGTCCCTGCTCTCCCTTGACCAAATCATGCCCAAAGCCCTCACACTCAGCGAGAAGACCCCCTCCCAGAGCTGGACAGAGAGGCACGGAGTCAAAGGGAAGCTAGGCGGCTGCGTCCCTGTCAACAAACCAGCCGCAGGACAGCTTTCCATCGTGACCTCGGGTTTATTAGTGGTATTAGCGAGTCTTCCCAAGGTCAGCGGCATGCAACACACAGGTTCACCCTCGTCCAGTGGTCCTAGAGCTTAGTTACCGCATGGTAAGGCTTCTTAAGTCACAGTGTTTTCTTCAAGGCCTGGGCCCAAGAGAGACTTCCAGACAGAACGACATCGGTGATCGCTGAGCTCTGCAGGCGGGGCTAGACTACGCTGCACTTGATCTACACGCAAGGAACGCTGCTGCTAACAGCGAAGAGACCAGGCGTGGAGCCCCAGGGACCACAGGTGTCCAGGTGTCCGGTGTGGGTCTGGTGTCCGAGGCGAGAGCGCACATGTGGATGCTTGTGTGCAGACGGAGACTGTGATGAGGCAGCTGGCCCACAGTGGTGTGAGGCTGCCCAGGGGCGTCCAGGGACCAGTGGACAGGTGAGCATGGACAGCAGGTGTGGTCACAGATCGTCAAAAAACCCTACTGTCTGAAGAGTGGCTTGTTGTCAGATAAGAGTCAAAACGGTGATATTGTCTATGTGTGGAGTCTTGAGGTTGTGGACATCACCCTTTATGTAACTCGGGGACGTCTCCTTTCTCAGAAACACAATCACCCAGCTTCAGTGACCGGTCACATCCTGAGAGCTGGCCGCCCATGCTCAGCCATTGGGCACCCTCCCCACAGGAGCCTGAGCTCCTGCAGAGGGTGGGGGCACTGCCACTGCCCCCCACCCTGAGCTCGCTGTCCCCCCAGGGCTCCCTGCACGGCCGTGGCCAGAGGTCCCCACGTCTGCCCTGCACACTGGCTCCGCACCACACGGAAGTACAGACAAGCCCTCGCCCATCGCGGTGAGAAAACTCGGGATGCAGCAAAACACTGGACTGTTCTACAGAGACTGCTTCCTGGGACCCTCCTTGAATACAGACATACCCCTTTCAGTCCAAAAAATAAAAGTGGGTGGTGAGGGCATGCCCTTCAGCAGAGCTGGTGTCCTCGGGTGCGCTGTGGGGTCAGGGGTCAGGTCCTGGGTCTGGCTCCCGCTCATCAGGGTAGAGGCAGGCAGCCTAGATGTACAGCGGGGTCTCTTGGCCCGTGAGCAGTCTGAACATGGCGGCAGGCATGGTCTTCATGTGGATCTGCCGATGAGAGAGAGAGGTGGGGGGCTGACCCGGCCCTCCCTGCCTCCACCTCTCCCTCCCCTCCATGCACCCCCAAAAGCAAGCACCGCAAGGCCAGTGGTGCCCAAGCACCCTGAGCACATCCTGTGTAAATTGCCAGCAGCCAAGGAAAGGAAGAATGACCTGCCCGAGGTCACCAGCCTGGATGGCGACTCAGAAAGCGTTTACTCCCCCTGCAGACGGAGATCTGGGCCCCCATCCGGGTCTTTAGAGGGTTTTCCATGAGGTCAAGGGCTGGTCTTCCCTTCACCTCAACCTGACACCGGCTGGGTGAAAAGCTGGACTTTGCCCACGGGAAGGGCAGGCCAGGGTGCCCAGACCTTCTTAGATACTGCAAGGGGCGCGTTTTGCCTCAGCAGGAGAACCAGAGGCTCACACACACAAAGCACATGTGCTGGGGGCAGGAACCTGGCCTCAGTCGCTGGCACCAAGGAGACTGGGCCACCCGCAACACAAAGACGGCTGCCCAGGGAGGCCCACCATGCGGGACACACACCCCAACTCCCACCAGGGCCCCGGGCTCTGCTCCTACTTCCTCTGAGCATCCTACCCCCTAAGCCAGCCAGGACCCAGCCGTACTCAGGCCCCTGTGGGTGGCTGTGGCTCTAGGGGCCGGGCTGGCCAACCTCCAGGAGAAAGGCCGGGGGTGCAGTCCACCCCTAGGTTGGGCAAGCAGACCTCAGGACTCGTCCAAGTGACCCTGATGGGCCAACCTGGCTGATAGGTTTTCTGACCACAGACTCCCACCGGCACCCCCAGCACTAGGATCTGTGTGATCCAATTAGCTGTTCTGTACTTTGTCAGCCTGTGAGGATTTTTCCCATCAGAAGGTTCATTCTCTGTATTTCCTTAATCAGAAACCCTCCCCCAAGGCCCAGCAGAACACCAGCTCTAGCTGATCAGCAGCTCAATTCCCAAACATGTTCAGCAATGATGGGAAATGCGGACAGACACTGTCACTCCCAGAGCCAGCCAGTCCAGCAAGAGGTCCACCCAGGCTGAAGGGCTTCCCGCCCCAGCCCGCGTTCCAGCCTCCCTAATAACCATCACTTTGGGTCTGGAGAGGCGGAAGCATTTCTCCGACTGCCTGCCTGCCCCCAACCCCTACTCCCCAACCTGCTCCCCACCCCCAACTCTCCCACACTACTGATTCCCTGAGAAGCGCAAGGCTGATGACTGCCCCCAAGCATCTACTTAGGAAAATTGGATTCTACTTTCTCCGAAGTCATTTGTAAAAGGTGGCCAGCGATGCCTACCTGGTCCCTCCTTCCTGAGATTCAGCATCTGCCCCTACTTGGGAAGGGTAACTGCCCCCCACTCCAAGCCTTGTGTGCCTAGTCGCTCAATCATGTTCGACTCTTCGCGACCCCATGGATTATAGCCCATCAGGCTCCTCTGTCCATGGGATTCTCCAGGCAAGAATACTGGAGTAGGTTGCCATGCTCTCCTTCAGGGGCTCTTCCTGACCCAGAGACTGAACCCACGTCTCCTGCACTGCAGGCTGATTCTTTACTGTCTGAGCCACCAAGGAAGCCTAAAGAATACTGGAGTGGGTAGCCTATCCCTTCTCCAGGGGAACTTCCTGACCCAAAAATCAAACCGGGGTCTCCTACATTGCAGGTGAAGACCCTGGTCTGATTGTTTGGATTGTTTACCAGCTGAGCTACCAGGGAAGCCCCCTCCCCCCAGCCCTGGAACTTTCACAAAACCTGGGTAGGTCCCTGTGGCCCCAAGAAATGTGTCCTGACCGATGCAATCTGAAGACCCCCCCAGGAGAGAGCACCCCACCCACCCACTTACCCCCAGGCTGTGAAGAGGGAGCCATGCCCCCACACTGCCCCAGAGCCCTCCCTCTGCACATGGCCTCTGGGGTCCCCACCACCCTCAGAACCAAACCCAAACTCCCCGCCCAGCACCTGCCTTCAGACCCGTCCCCTGTGCCACCCACCTCTCTGCTCTGTCTGGTCTGCTCCTTCTGTACTGTGATCACCCAGGTTTCTCCTGGGGAGACCCTCACCTGTTCACCCTGACACCCTGCTACACACAGCCCTATACCACCCCCCCATACTGGGGAGGCCTCTGTGCCAACACTGGGCTGGCACTCCCCCAGCACCTACATCTCCCCCGAGGCACCCTGAGCACCCCCTCCCTCCTGAGCTCCCCCTTGAACCCCCCACCTGAACCCATCCTCACACCAGCCTCGTGCCTATGCCAGAGAGCAGCAGAAAAAGGCAGGGAGGGCTGAAGCCAGCAGAGTGGGAGGGGGCAGTGCAGCAGGGCCAGCCTTCAAGTCTCCACCCAGTGCCCACCCATCCTGTTGGCCGCACAGGTAACCAGAGCGAGGAGAGGACACTGAACCCTGCCTGCCACGGGCTCCCCTGGGAGATACAGCCCAGCTCAGCTGACTGGCCCCTGAGGGGCTCTCGGAAGTCCCAGTGCACCTACATGCCCTTGGGAATTTGATGTCAGGTCCTAGAGACCTTTGGGTCCCGAGAGCCCAGTTCTGGCTTCAGGCAGTGATCTCTCACCTCTCCCACCGAGTTGGACAGCGCCTGGACGATCTTCTCGTGCGCGGTGGCCACCACACTCTGCCCATTGATCTCGATGATGCGGTGGCCGACGCGCACACCGCCCCGCTCCGCGATGCCCCCACGCATGAGGCTGCAGATCTAAGTGACATGGGGTTGGATTGGGGTGTCCTGTCAGTTAAGTGTCCCTGCCCTGCCTGCCAGCCTCCTCCTGCCCTCAAAGGTGGGGAGAATTAACCACTGGAAGGATGAAGCCCTCAGGACAGATACTCCTACAAATGCTCTGCTGACTCACAAACTGAGAGGTTAATGATTGAAAATATGCTTGGAAATGGCTGTGGGAGAACCTGCCCCTCCATCCTGGGGCCTCTGCTCCTGGATCACGGTGGTACACAAGTAAAGCCTGTTCTGGAAGATTCTCCAGCAGCCACTCTGCTCTTTCCCGTGAACACAGACACTGCTACCCTGGCCAACAAATTTACCTCCCCACACTCCTGCACCAGGTAGTGACGGGGGAAACTGTCTCCTTGGCAGTCCTGTTTCTGGGCCGCTCTCCTGTTGTGTTCCCAGGGGGAGGGGACATACACATCCCCCTCACCTGACACCATGCATCCTACAACCTCCTACTGGGCTGGCCTAAGCAACGTGGAAATGACCAGCCTCCTCTCTTCTGTCCTCTGTGGCGAAGTCCCAGCCTACTGGGACCTCTGCAGAAGGAACCACCCAGGAAACAGAACTGGTACAGATCAAAGAGAAGGTGGGACTCTGGAGGGAAGAGTCCTGGCTGAGGAACAGGCAGAGTTTCAGCCAGACCACCATTCATTCAACCTAGCATCTCCTACTCCTGGAGGGTCTCCTGTCCTGCCTTCGGTGCCTGGGGTCACGGCTGGCACAGTGCTGGAACTGCATGTGAAGCTCTGAATGGGTGAGTGAATGAATGAGTGAATGAATGAACACAGGAATGAGCAGGTGTCTTTCGAACACCTGACTCTGACGCTGCCATTGGCTGCGTGCGGGTCCCAAATGCAGAGGTAGGAGGGCTCTGGCCTCCACTCCAAAGCAGGGGGTCTGCAGAGAACACCACCACCAGGATGGGGTGCCCTGGGGGGCTGGAGGGACCCATTCCACCTGCACACTGGCCCACCCACCCTGCCTGGCCTGGCTGCTGGCCGGGACCTGCTCCATCAGACAGGAGCTGTTCTGGGGCAGGGGGTCAGGGGGCACGCAGACAGCTTCCCCTGCCCCCTGCACCAGCCATCCACAGGCACGGCAGAGGCTGCCAAGGGCTGAGCGGACTCACGATGCCGTTCTGCACGCTGAAACCCAGCTGGTATTTGAGGTCCGGCCGCTTGATGAGGACAGTGGTGACTGGCGGGCAGCTGACGATGTTGAGCTTCACCTGAGTCTGGTTCTTCAGACCCTGTGAGCAGGAACATGAGGGTCTGAGATGCTGCTAGAAAGACAAGCTCTGGGGCCCGGGCTGGGAGTGAGCTGGCTGCAAGGCAGAGCCCTAGGCACAGAGAACCCGAGGCAGGTCCCTCTGGGCACCCAGGTCCCCCTGTGCATGGATGCAGGCCTCACCCTGACCCAGGGGACAGTGAAAGCTGCGGCCACAGTCCTGGGACTCAGTGGGGGGGGGGGGGGCCTGGCCTGAACATGGCTGCAGGGAGCTCCCCCCCCATGTACATGCATGCACACACACATACGCACGCATACACACAAGCCTCCATTACAGCCCAGGTGAGAAACTGGCCCAGGAGCTTCAGCCTGCAGAGGGAGGGTCCTGGCCGGCCCAGCCTCAGCACCTCTGATGGAGGCCTCTTATATGTCTCTCTGCCTATCTAGCTACATGATACCCACTGGGTCCCCAGGTCCAGAAGCCAGCTCACAGAACTTCATCTGTGAGTGACAGTGGGGTGGGGGTCCATCCTCCAGCCCCGAGACCACAGTGTATCATTTGAAACCTGTGGGTCCTCCAGTCAGATGGGGAGAGCAACACCCCAGCTCAGATCCAGGCTGGGGACCCACCTCCTCAGGTGCCCAGGAGGTGTGACTGTCAGTGAAAAGTCCCAGGCAAACCAGGACAACCTGGTCACCTGACAGCTACAGATCCTCAGGCCTTTCCTGGGATCACCGTGGTTCAGGAGCCAGCTAAGTGAGAGCGGACAGTGCCTCCCTCAAGATCCCCACTGTGGGGGTGGAGGGCAGGTCCCTCTTTGATGTGTCAGGGACGTGGTGCAGTCTTGGGTTCAAAGTCGCTGGGTGGGTCTCTCTGGGCTCAGCCTCCCTGTGGGTCAGTGGGGATTACAAAACATCGAGGATAAAGTGAGGGGCCCTGTGCCCACCTTGATGATGCCCTGGCAGGTGGCGAGTGGCAGCCCTACCAGGCTGGTGCCGTTGATGGACATGATCTGATCGCCGATGCTCAGCTTCCCCGAGCGGGCGGCCGGGCCTCCATTCATCATGTTGGCCAAGATCACAGTGGGCAGGATGGAGCCCCAGCCCGACTCCACCACCACCACACCCAGGATTTCGCCCTTGTGCTTCTCCAGCTGCAGCTGCAAGGGAATCGGCAGAGTAAGAGAGGCCTGCCTGAGACAGGGCGGGGGCAGGCCTCTGCCCAGCACCCACAGAAGGACCAGCCCCACCCAGGCCCTCCAAACCAAGGCCACAAATCCTGGCCCACCCACCATCCCCCTGGCCTCTACCAGCTCCAGCTCCCAAGCCCTCTCAGGGCCCACCCCACCATCCTGTGAACCCAGAGCACAGACCACCCCCTGTCCCAAGCTTGGCTCCAGTGTCCAGGCTCCCCTCACCCTCCCAGACCCACTGAGGCCAGAGGCACATTTTCAGAATTCAGACACAAACCCTGCCAGGCCTCTAAACTCATCCAGAAAAGTTCTTCATTTTCTCTCCGCCTCTCAGATCACTCTCAGAGAGCTGCCTGTCAAGCACTCCTTCACTCAGCAACAAGCCAAGATTGTTCACCCGTGCACAAGCAGGCAGGGTACAGGCCACCCCGGGATTCGCTCCTCTGTCTCAGGAGAACTTTCTAGAGAGCCCTGAGCAAGCCCATGGGAGCCTGCCAAGGCCCTACTACAGGAGGCTTCCTAGCCCACTCCCACACGCCTTCCAGAAACAACACCAGGGGCTGAGCCCTTGGCTAAGAGCAGAAGTAAAGGGCACAAGTTCAGGGTCATTAAGACGGACTGTCGGCAGCTCCTCTGCTGTAACAGCACCACACTCTTCACACACAAGTACTCGCTGCAAAGGCGGGAGCCAGAAGGACACTGGCCACACACCAGGAAGGCTCTCCCTGGCCACCCGCCCAAGAGCCCCTTCCCGTCCCCAGTCGCCCACCTCCTTGCAGTTCTCCGAGTTGGAGAAGTGGATGAGGTCGTCATTGTACATCTCCTGGGTGTTGATGATGTCACTGTACTCCTTCTGGCTCAGGTCCTCAGGGTTGATGCCGTTGGCCCGCAGGAACTCCTGGTAGGCCACGCTGAAGGCCTGGCCGATGGACTGGGCGATGAGCTGGGCCTGCAGGAGAGGGGAGGGGACGGAAGAGGGTCAGCTACTGGAGACAGGCAGACCCACAGGCCTGGACAGGGAGGGGGGCCCTGGCTGGGCTCCAAGGAGCTGCAGAGAAATGTGGCCCAGGTCTCTGTGGGGGGAGCCCTTCTGCTGCTGGGCACCCTGCCTGCCCCCACCCGAGCTGCCCTAAACCTCAGACATCCTAAGACAAAGCTTATGTCCAATAAAGTCTGAGGAGATTATGAATTATTTGCTAATGACCATAATTCTGTTGCTTTCCCTGGTGACCATGTTGTATTTTTTTTTTCAGTCATCTTATTCCAAATGCAGCCTAGAAGTGCGTCCTGTCGGGGAGCATCACAGAGGCTGTCAGTCATCCACCCAGTATTTACTTCTCACAGCAGCAGGACCCAATCCATTGGGGCAGGAGTGGGGGCAGGATGTGTGCCAGTCACGCTCGTGGGGGTGTAGATGTGCCATAGTGAGGCCAACGAGAAGCCGGGGCCCTTGGGGGCAGGGCACAGGGCAAGGCACAGAGGAACTCACTTCTTTCTACTTCTCTTTTTCTTATATATATATATATATATATATTTTTTTTTTTTGGTCATGTCACACAGCATGTGGGATCTTAATTCCCTGCTCAGAGATCGAACCCATGCCCCCTGCATGGAAGCAGGGGAGTCTTAACCACTGAACCACCAGGGAAGTCCCCACACTTCTTTCTACATCAACAGGACCATTTCTATGGACTGGGTTGGACCCCTAACCCTGCAGAGGTCTGGACACTGAGCAGCGCTGCACGGGCTGACATGCCACCTGCTGGTGTGCAGATGAAGGGCCTTGAGAGGCGAGGGTAAAGACCCAAAGAGCTGGGGAGCAAGGGGAGAACAGTGCAACCCTCGGCAAAACCTCAGGACAACATGACCCAAAACATGTGGAATTGAGGGTCTGGCCCAAGTCCCATTCTTGCTCTACATGCTGCATGATTCTCAGGCTGCAAACAAATAAGCGTTTGTGAAAACCCGGACTGGGCCAGGTAACAGAGCCAGAGCTCGGAGCCCTCTGATGCTAGACCGCACGGCCTTCCCAAATTGGGCCCCGAACAGTCTGCAGAAGAGAAGCCCACGTCCACTCAACAGGACCCAGCCCTGCTCGCCCTTGGAGCTGCGTCCTGGCAGTTTGGCCGCTCTGCTCAGAGGGAGGACTCAGTGTGCTCAGTCGCAGGTGTGGAGCCCTGGGGCCACCAGGTGGCGCCACTGGCCCAGATGCGTGCAGAGCCCAGTGAACAGCGCTTGGCAGAGGCTCAGGCCAAGCAGAGAATCCTGGCCTCCAGGAGGAGGCTGGTCGGTGGGTGGAGGGTGAGAGCGCCCCGGAGGCCCAGACCTGCCCTGACCCGCTGGGGTCTCAGGTTTGCTGGCACCGACCACCCCAAGGCCTCTGACTGGGGTCCACTGACTAGGAAGGGGTTGAGCATCACTCGCGCTCCCCTCGCCCACTGCCCCGAGCCTGCCCTTTGAGCTTTACCTGGACGGCCCCCCACCACCTGGGGAGCTTCTGGGGAATGAGGTGGTACATGCCCGAGTTCCATGGGGCTCAGTCCGCGAACCTCAGCATCTTCCCACCACCTGCTGGCTGCAGTCTCCCATCCCCCGTCTGCCCTCATCCTGGCAGTTGTCCCCCTGAGTCCCAAGGGCTCTCCCTTGTCCCGTCCCCCAGGTCACAGCCAGGGCCATGAGCCCAGAAGGCAGGCAGGTGTTGTGGGCCTCCCCGGGGGGCAATGGAGGCTGGCACTCAGAGGGGCCTCCTGCAGGTGGGTGAAGGTGGAGGGAGGCTGCCCTGCCCCCAGCACTCTCACCTCTGTGGCTCATCTGTGCTGGTTTCCACTTAACAGAGAGGGAACAGAGACTCTGAGGGGGCTACCAGAGTTCTAGCAGCCATGTTCCATTTCCCCCTTCTGCTTGCACGGGACCCTTGGATACTTCACTCACCCTGGCAGCCCACCTGGTGGGGCCATCATCAGGGCCCAACTCTCCAGGGGGCTGCTCTCCTCTCATGCCCCTCCCAGTCCATCTTTCCCACACACGTTCAAGGGCCACTTGGAGCCCCACACACTCCTGCCCTTGCCCTCCTCTGCCAGTGAGAAACCAAGACCACAGCAGCACCAGGACATGGCAGCAGCTCGGACACTCCTCCTGCTCCCAGCACAGGCAGGCTGTTCACCTGTGTCCTGCCTCACCCCCCATCAACCATGGCCCTTCTCCAGGACCCATCACAAACCCCCATGCCAAGTCTCTGAGATGCATCAAGCTATGAGCCACACAAATATGTCCATGCAGGAGTCCACAGACATCTGTGTAAGGTGAAAGGAACACAAGTGTACACTAGTGTGTCTGTATGTAAACTTCCTCTCCTATCAACATCATTGCTTCAAAGCACTCACACTTGACTTCAACTTCTTAGCAGAAACATCACTGCCCCCAGCCACCCTGCTCAAACCTGAAAACACCAGGACCCTACTCCACTGCTCCAGGTCCTAGAAACACCCTCAAGTCCCTTGGTGACTGAGAATGCCCCTTCCAAGTGTCCATGGAGGAGGGAGAATTTATTAAAGTCATACCCTGGCAACAGCCACAAGAACAGCTCAGCACTGCCTCCGGGGTGGTCCTGAGTCAGATCTGCCCAGGGTGTCCCAGAGACCACTCTCACTTCCTGCCCTCCTGCTCCCTTCCCCTGTCCCTTTCTCCCTCTTCCAGGCTCAGAAAGATGCTCTCATCCCACCCAACACAGGAGTCAGCAAGATCATGGTCTCTTAGTGAGTCTGTAGTATTTTAAACATCAAAATTAGAGTTGACCTCTGAACAAAACAAAGGTTACAGGCCTCTGTAACAAAGGTTACTGACCCTCTGAACAAAACAAAGGTTACAGGCCTCTGTAACAAAGGTTACTGACCCTCTGAACAGTCTAAAAAAATCATGTCTAACTTTTCCAGTCAGCTGTCTGTACCCAACCAGTCAATCCTACAGGAAATCAACCCTTAATATTCACTGGACAGACTGAAGCTGAAGCTCCAATACTTAGGCCGCCTGAGGCAAAGAGCCGACTCACTGGGAAAGACCCTGATGCTGGGAAAGATTGAAGGCAGGAGGAGAAGGGGATGACAGAGAATGCAATGGTTGGATGGCATCACCGACTCAGTAAACATGAGCTTGAGCAAACTCCACAGACAGTGGAGGACAGGGAAGCCTGGGATGCTGCAATCCATGGGGTCACAAAGAGTCAGACATGACTGAGCAACTGAACAACAATTTATAATCAGCCCTCTATACCCACAATTTCCCTATGTCCGCAATTTGGGATCCGAGGATTCAAGCAAAACGGCTTGTGCAGCGCTGCAGCATCTACAGCTACAAAGGTCCAGGTAAGTGAGCCCATGTTGTGCAAGAGTCCCACTGGATTTTCCAGCTTCTTATGGCCTGAAACAGCCATGAGCAAAAACAGAGATGCCTTCCTGTTAACAACCCTCCCCATACAGGGGTGTGATCCTCAACAGAAAAGTGAGTTGGAGCTACTGTATTTGGGAAGAACAAGATTTGCTAAAGGACCTAGTCAGAAAGCTCCTCAGCCTACTTAACTAGGGTTCTTCTTACAACCTCCTCAAAAACTCATTTCACGAAGTGAAACAGAGCTGTGTCCATGGTCTCTGCAAATTCCAAGACTGTTACAAAAATCACTGCTTCTGCTGGGAGTGTCGTGATGGTGCACAGGATCCCCACCAGATACAAGGTTTCCTGGGACACTTCGGAGCCTGTGGGGCCCAGGCCGCTGGGAGGGAACATCACGCCTGCATGTTTACTCACGTCCTCGGACTCGAACACGTGGCAGATCATCTTATACTGCTTCTTCCCCTCCTGGGCCCCAGGGGTGGTCTCAATACAGTCCTGGGAGGCAGAGCGCGGCATGCGGCGTCTGGCCATCAGCACCACAATGTTCCCGATGTCTGCGATGTAGGAGATGGTGCGCAGGGCATGGTCCATCATGGTCTCCTGCCGGGAGAAGGGGAGAGGGCTTGAGTTATGGGGAACGAGCCCTAGAAGAACCCAAGGTTGGGGGTCCCATCATGGTCTCCTGACAAGAGAAGGAAGGAGGGCCTGGGTTACAGGGATTGAGCCCTAGAAACACCCGAGTTAGGGGTTCTCAGCCTCCACACTCCTGACATTTGGGGCTGAACCATCCTATATTTTGGGGCGTCCTGGGCCTTGTCAGGTGTTCAGTCACACCCCTGCCCACTCCACTAGACACCAGTGGCATCTCTGACCTTTGGGGCTGGACCATCCTGTATTGTGGGGTGTCCTGGGCACTGTAGGACAATCAGAAACATCCCTGCCACCGCACCACCAGACACCAGTGGCATCTCCTCATCCCAAGCTGTGATGACCACCAAGATCTCCATCTGAAGCCACTGGTCCCTAAGGGAGAGAGTCTCCCTGGTGGAGAACCACTGACCCCATGGACAGAGCACTTTAGGGTGGTGATTCTTCACAGTCAAGGTGATCTGCCTTCACCTTAGCCTCATAGCTTCCAAAATGATGCTCATGCGGGCGAGATGTGGGTGGGAGTCCTATTCGGGGGAAGAGCAGCAGCTGAGGCCTGTCCCCACACAATCAGAGGCTGTCTCTGTCTGTTGAAGGGTCCTCTCCTTGAGAGGCGGGTGCCCAGCCTAGACTTCCTGCTGAGCTGAGAAGGAAGGCTTCAGGGCCAGTGTTGTCCAGGGACAGTCCCTTCCATGGAGCTGAGCAGCCCAGGCCAGGCGGGGACCCCGAGGCAGCCCGCCTGACACTGCTGGACACGCCTCTGCAGCCCTTCAACTCTCCTCAGGGCCCTGGAGGGTCCATTGCTCTTGATGGCCTTTGCCACCTGGCAAGAATCTCCATGTCTCAGCAAGGCTGCACACAGAAGCCCTGAGAATCTAACCAGCTGGTCTTTTATGCCTTTGTTCTCTTTCCATAAAAGAAAACAGGGTCCTTCTGTAGCCTCCATGGCCTCTGACTTCCTCATAGAAGGCACTTTACATACCTGCTCCCCGGCGCCACTGTGATTTCTGGTCAAGGCTGTAGGGTGTAGGTTAAAACCATAGGAGCCCCCTTCCAGGAAGGGACGCTGCAAGGGTACAGGTGGGGGTGGTTCTCAGCATATCTTGATTTCTGGCCACTTTCAGAAACATCTGAATCAACCCCCAGGTGTCATAAATGGGCACCCCCCAACTCTGAGTGCATGTCAGCAGCCACCAGAGGGTCCTGCCCGGTCCCTGGGGCAGGAGTGTGACCACAGGTGTCCCAGTCAGCCCTCTGCAGAGTGTGTGGGCAGAGAACAGTGTGGGGTGAACTGGAGGACAGAAGTGACAAAGCCCATGCCCTCCAGACAGAGCCCCTCGCCCATGGGAGGAGAAGATGCCAGGAGGCCCACAGTGGCTGTGATATGGCCAGAACACTAGAAGAGAACTTGAGGACCAACATGGAGAAAATGGGGCCTCGGGAAGAGCACAATGGGACCAACATCCAGCAAAGACAGACACTCAGAACCACGATATGGGCCTGCCCCTTACCCAGGAGGTGGGCCTGACCAACAGTGGTCTGGGCAGTGGCTGCACAGAGCATGGCCATGATGCTGTGGCCACTGGGATGGGGAGCCCATGTGTATTAAGGCCTGACCTTGAGCGAGAAGGCAAAGGAAATCACGACTTCTGGCCAGTCCACTCTCGGGAGCTGACGCCCTGTCCCAGAGCCCCGTTCAGACACCAAAGACCCAGCAGGAGGGAAGACAGGAGGGATGAAAGGGAGTTCTGAGCCTCCCTATCTGTCCTCCATAGGACCCCACACCAAGCTCTCCTCTGAGAGTCAATGGGGCTCCGAGATGCTCGGAAACGTGTCCAACCCTCAAGTTCTCAGGGAAGGGCCCCGTTCCCAGTCCCCGGGGCTGCAGTCCCCCGCAGCAGCATCAGCGAGAGGAGGTGGTGCAAAGATGGGCTGACGCGGCAGGACTGACACCGTCTGCAGAAAGGCCTGCCCACAGCTGGCCCTTGGCTCATCTGGAAACCTGGACTTCAGGAGGGTACCCCACCCAACGTGGTAGGAGAGGCTCACCACGCCTGAGGCATCTGGTCCAGTGAACTCCAGCCTGAGCCCCACTGCTGTCGGGAGTCTGAGACTTTGGTGGGTGGCAGGCAGGACAGGTGGCCATGTGACCAGCCCCCATTGAGGACACTGGGAGCCGATGCTCTCTAGCTTCCTGACAACCCACACTTGACTCCTGCGGTCAGAGCTTGTGGCCAGAAAGTTCGGCTCATCCTGAGTGACCCCACTGAGAAGGACTCAGGGTTTCCCTGGGCTCAGCCCCAGGCATCCTCCTCTTTGCTGGCTCTGCTCTGTGCCCTGGTGCTCAGTGAACCTCAGGCTTGAGTGTAACCATATGCCGAATCCTGGGAGGCCTCTTATCAACTTATGGACCCTGTGGTGGTCTTGAGGGCCCTGACAGGTGGGTGGATGAGGGATGGGGCCAGAAGGAGGAGCTAGCCCAGCCCATTTGCCCACGAAACATCAGGAAACAAAGTCCAAAGCAGTGAAGTGTCCTACACCTGACCCACTCAGGTAGCTCCCTGTTGTTGTTTAGTTGCTAAGTCATGTCTGACTCTTTGCAACCCCATGGACTGCAGCATGCCAGGTTCCTCTGTCCTTCACCATCTCCAGAGTTTGCTCAAACTCATGTCCATTGAGTCATGATGCTATCTAAACATCTCATCCTCTGTTGTCCCCTTCTTCTCCTGCCCTCAATCTTTCTCAGCATCAGGGGCTTTTCCAATGAGTCAGCTCTTCACACCAGGTGGCCAAAGGACTGGAGCTTCAGCTTCGGTTTCAGTCCTTCCAATGAATATTCAGGGTTGATTACCTTAAGTATTGACTGGTTTGATCTCCTTGCAGTCCAACAGACGGACTCTCAAGAGTCTTCTCCAGCACCACAATAAGACACTTGCTCCTTGGAAGGAAAGCTATGACAAATCTAGCTGCTGCTAAGTCTCTTCAGTTTTGTCTGACTCTTTGTGACCCCATGGACTGTACCTCGCCAGGCCCCTCAGTCCATGGGTTTCACCAGGCAAGAACACTGGAGTGGGTTACCACGCCCTCCTTCAATAGATCTTTCTGACCCAGAAATCGAACCCGAGTCTCTTATGTCTTCTGCATTGGCAGGCAGGTTCTTTACTACTAGGGCCACCTGGGAAGCCCATGACAAACCTGGACAGTGTATTAAAAAGCAGAGATATCACTTTGCTGACAAAGATTCATCTAGTCAAAGGTATGATTTTTCCAGTAGTCATGTAAGGATGTGAGAGTTGGACATTAAAGAAGACTGAGCACCAAAGAATTGATGCTTTCTAATTGAGTTCTCGCCAACTCGCTCCCTGAGTTCTCGCCAGGTGGAAGGCCCCTTGAGGGAACCTGGACTCAAAGATCAGAGGGACAAGGCCCAGGTCTGGCCACCCGGGGACAGACCCATGAGGAGGAAGGGCCTCCACGATCAATCGGCAAGAGCCACATCAGGGTATCACTCCTGCTCCAAGACACACATGCTGCTGCGGTTTCTGTCCCCAGACATCCATCATGTTGTCCCACCCACTGGGCCTTGAGAAGTTAAACTTAAACCAGCTCATCCGCTGTGTAAGAGCCATCCTACACCCCTCTAAGCTTCCCAGCACGGACATGGTCCACGCTAGGAGAGAACAAGGGAGGCAGCACACTGAGGGTGTCAGGAGCTGTGATCCACACTGTGGACTGAGGCTGTGTGCAGAATCGGGAGCCAGTGAGCAGGACCCTATGGAGCTGGTCTCTAATACGAGGCACATGTATAAACTCCTGGCTTTTAAAGAGTATTTTCCAGCTCAGTTCATTTCCAGGGCCCAGGATCAATGGCCTCTCAGCATCGACAGACTCAGCCAGCACCTAGGTCTTGTTTCTGTATGTCACTCCCCAGGGACATGAACCAAGGTTCCTTGGAGAGTGGCCGGTTCCAGGCCTGAAGTGGGAGCAAAAGGAGGCCTGAGAACATCTCAGTGCCTCAGGAATGCCATCCAAGACAGAGGTCAGGGCTCCAGGATGGCGCAGGCAAGCACCCAAGAGAACAATAATGGTAGGGTTATGTGAGGTGAAAGTGTTAGACACTAAGTTGTGTCCGACACTATGTGAACCCCATGGACTATAGCCCCTAGGCTCCTCTGTCCATGGGATTATCCAGACAAGAATACGGGAGAGAGTTGCCATTTCCTTCTCCATGGGATCTTCCCAACCCAGGGATAGAAGCTGGGTCTCCCACATTGCAGGCAGATTCTTTATCATCAGAGGCACCAGGGAAGCCCATGGGGGAGGGCGATTATAACACAAGTTTAAGAAAAGCTCAGAAGTCCACAGTGAGAAGGAAGAAAAGAGGGGAAAAGAAAAAGGAAGCTCTTATACACAGAGCACACTAGATAGCAAAACTCAGAACAGAGTGAGAAAATAACTAGTTTGTGTTTCCGACATTGTAACCGAGTCCGACAAGGTCGTCACTGGATCTGACACCACTGGCCAGAGGGAGCTGGGGAACTGGCTGCCCACACACCTGGTGTCACCACCCGGACCACTTGCCAAGGGCAAGAAGCAGGGGGCCGTCACCCTGGCATCTGGCCGGCCTTTCCCGCTCGTTCCCAGAGTGAGCCGGGCCCTCCACGTCTGTCCACAGCTGCCACTCTCTCTCCCTCCTTCCCTTAGGCTCCGCAAAGCTCATCCACCCGTGGCCCAGCTCCCCCAGCTCCTGGCCCCCTCCATCTGGCTTTCCTGTTCCCACAACAGCAGGCTCATGCAAAGACCCAGGCACAGGAAGACGAGCAGAATTGAGTCAGACACGAGCTGGGCACACGGTTCACAGGTAGGAGATCTCAGGACCCTCCTCGCTGGAGCACCGCCACGCTGGGGACCAAGGGTGGCCCGGGTCTCCGCCCTCCAGCTCCATCTCCCAGCCTGGTGCAGAGTCCTCGAGAGGGCCGTTGGGAACCCCGAGGGTGAGCACAGTACTCCTGCTCCCCCACCCCCGGCTCCCCTTCATCATGTCTCTATTTCATGCCCGCTGCTGCTACGCCTGATCACCAGCCTCACCCGCCTGCCCGAGGCTGCTGCCCACCCCGCAGAGCTCACTCTATATTCCATGGCAGGGGCTGGGGGACTGTCCCGGGGACGTGGTCTCAGCCCCGCAGAGGGGGTCTGCAGCTCAACCTGGCTCTCCTGGGAGTTCCTGAGCACGATTTTAAAGCCCCCCATCTCCCCAGGCTCACCTGTGTATCTGCATTTAACACCTTGATCCTCTGGGTGGAGATGAAGAGATCCACTTCCGTCAGCGTCTGGGCATCTCCCTCAGAATTCTAAGAAAGGATGGTGGAGACTGTTATAAACCTTAGAAAAAAAACTAACTCAGACAAAGGCCTGACAATCTCATGCAGGACCCCGAGCGCCCCTAGAGGGAGAAGCTCATCGGCAGAAGCAGCCATGGGAGTCTAAACGCGGGCTTCCGAGCCCATCTCCGCTAAGTGAGCTCTTGGGGCGGTTTGCACAGGATGGCGGGGGGACTGCTTCCAGGAGGCTAAACAGGAGGGGGCCGGACGCCGGAGAGCTTGTGTTGCAGCATCCAGAGCACAACCCCCCACTCCAGGAGAAGCGAGCCTGCCTGCCCAACCTCTGGAACACAGCAGAAACACCAAGTCTGGTACCAGGGCTACATTTCTTGGATTCTGGATTACAAGTATCGCCAGGAAAGGGGGGGGGGGCGGGTTTTCCACACTGGTGGATCAGCATATCTGCATTTTCTTCTGGTTTAAAGGCACAGTTATGTCAATGACTGTGTCAACTTCCCCGCCCTCCCCCCGCCATCTTCCAAAAACCGTAAGGGGGCAAGATCTCTACTGGACTGGGCGCTGCCCTCACCGGACACTGGAGAAGCCGCCCCACAAATGCCCGTCCTCTCCTGGGTATTCCCATTGTATGGCCGCTAGTGATGTGTAAAGGAATGTTCTGAAAGCTGAGTGCATGCTCAGGGGTTGGCCGAACCAAGACAGCCGGTAACTGGGGATTCTTAACTACTCCTGTGCATGGCGATTGCACTGGCAAGCCCCTGGGGTAGGGACTCTCTGCCAGGGACCCTGCTTCCTCACGGGGACCTTCCCATCATTGTTGGCCTGGCCAGCTGCAGAAAGACCAGTGTAGGGGCCCTTGGCAATGACCCTGAGCATCTTCCTGGCTGAGAGAAAGAACAATCCTTCATGGAGGTCATCGCTGGCCTTGGCTGACCACTGAGGTCTGCTGTGCCTATGCCCAACCCCTCTGGGTTCTCTGGACCCAAAGAGAAGGCTGGGGTCCACACTGACCATCCTACTCCAGCTGCCCGGGGCTGGAGGTGGGCATCTCCTCTGGGGGAGCACATCCCACTGCAGGTCTTCAAGGCCAGACCTGCTCTGCTGTGCCCAGGGAGCACCCAGCACAAAGGTGGCTGCAGCAGAGGGGTGTGTGTGAGGTCCTGCCTTTCCTGCAGCTGAAGGAACCCAAGGAGGGGCCACTGGGCAGACAGCAGGCATCATGGGGCAGGAGGGACAATGTCTCACTGCAGTGGGAGGAAGCCCATGGCAGGGTCCTTGGCCATGTCACCAGAATGTGATGTCCAGGCGGGCACAGAGACTCTCCTGATACCCAAGCAGAGCCAGTGCCCAGCCAGCCCCTTGGACACCGAGCATGGGACACTTCCTGAAGTGGGAGGATGGTTAGAACACACCCAGCATTTACTAACTGACCAGACTGCTGAACAAAGAACTGAAGGTCGACCCGAGATTTTTAAAAGCCTGCCCACGCTCCAGAAACTTTCTCCATAGAGAAAGGGTCCCCTGGGCAGACAGTGCTTCTCTTCATCCCGATTCAGTAAATTAAACTTAATGAGTCTTTAAATATCAGGGTGATTTAATTAACTCTGTACAGGGGGCCTAGGCACTGAACGCATCACACGGTCACATCAGAGCCACACTTTACAATGTCTACACAAACCGGCCACATCACACATGGCAGTGACCATGCTCTAGCTCACAGAGACTCGAAAAAGGAAAATGAAAAAGGGCAACAATTAAACGCTTCTGTGAGTGGGTGGTTTTTCATTCAAACGTCTAGCACTGACCTACCAAGAGAATAGAAAATGGGTTTGCCACATCATTTCTGCTCCTAGGGCCCTCCCTGCCCCCTCCCAGTGCACAGGACAAGCCATAGACACACACGCAAACCCCACATTCTACACACCGCTTTCTTCTTGATTTTGGCAGCCTTTTGCATCCTCTGAGCAGCATGAAAGAGAGAGAAAAACAGGTGGGCGCAAAGTGAAGGGAAGCTGGGTTGCTCTGTCCCCTCCTGACCAGCACAGGGGGCTCACGTCTGGAGCCCCTTTCCCTCAGTTGAAGAGCATGACCAGGATGGGGGGTGAGCTGCAGGGGCACAGACGTCCACAGACCCCCGACTGCCCAGAGGGGCACGTCCTCAGAGCACCCCTCCTCTCTCCTGACCCTGTTATCTTTGTTGACGAGATCCTGCCCTCCTGCCCCCAAGCCTGGCCACACCCACACTTCAAACCCAGGTGATCCAGTCAACGGCCACCCAGAGCTGCAGGTACATCAGAGCTTTTCTTGAGGTCATAAATTTAAATAAAACATACGATTTTGTTTGTTTGTTCCCCTTTCTGCAAGGACTCTGGCACTATAGATACAGACTCAAAAAGGAACTAGAGGCTCCACACACACGTGACTGGAACACTTCGGAACAATCACATTTTACAAATCGCATGTCCAGGGGGCCCAGTGGCAGGTCCTCATTAAGGAGCCTCTGTGCCCCCAGCCCCCATCTCCCTCAGCCCCACCAGGCACCTCAGATGCTCCCGCTCTTGCACCCAGGGCTGGCGGACGGGTCACAGCTGGATAGAGGCCCGTGTCGCCTGCCCCCTCCAGTGCTCCCTGCAGGGAAGCCAGCTGTCCCGGGCCTCCCATACCTTGACCCGGCTGACAGCCTCCTGGGCCTGCATCATTCTGATGTTTTTGGATGGGTTCCGCTCCGAAAGCAGCTGCGTGGAGCCCAGGTAGTTGGCTGCAAAGATGATCCCATCGATGAGGTCTTCTGGCTCACAGGGCCCTGGAACTGAGTGGGGACAGCTGTCAACTTCTGAGAGGACGCAGGGGCAAGGCAGCAGGGCCAGGGGCCTTTGAGGGGGCAGGAGTCCTGCCCCCATCACAGGGAACTGAGGGGGGACAGTTGTCAGCTTCTAAGATCACACAGGAGCAAGGCAGCAGGGCCAGGGGCCTCCAGGGGGTGAGAGGGTGGGAGTCCTGCCCCCATCACCCCACAGCGCACAGAGCAAGTAACTACATCCCAGCCAGGAAACCCTGCACGCCCCAGGAGGACAACGCCAGGCCAGACAGCTGTACCTCAGACACTCAGGCCTCCAAGGGGATAGTGGTGTGCTACAACCCCAGGGAGCCCTTTCCCAAACATCTCCTGATCAGCCCCAGAGCCCTGGGACTCCAGACGGCCCACCAGGTTTCAGTGATGGGAATGCCCACCAGGCTCCAGTTGTATGCCCTAGGGCTCTCGCAAGCCTGCAGCCCCTCACAAGCCGGTCTGGCTCCTCCTCCTCCAAGTGCCCCAGTCCAGGCTGGGTGACATGGTCTCTGTTCCACCGGCTGCCTCAAGACCAGAGCTATCAACAGCAAGATCTGGAATATTCCATCTCTGAGCTGTTTAATGTGGGAACCGGTGGCCTCACCTAGCTTTTGAGAACTTGACCATGTTGGCTAGTGTGACAGAAGAACTGAATTTTAAAATCTATATGCAATCCTAAGTAACTGACATGTCAACAGCCACAGGAAGCTGTGGCTTGCATCCTGGACAGGCCACTCCTGGAGGGGTTCTGCCAGTGTCTCCACCCCAGATACCCGGGGGCTGTGGACGGAGTGGGGGAGCACTGAGCAGGTTGTCACCCGAGACGAAGGTGCCACTTCACTGACCCGACCTCAGGCCGACACTGGACTCAGGGCAGGTCTCCACACTCACTCTCTGCAACGTTTGCTCTCTTTAAACCTCAGGAGAAGGGCCTGCATGCGTGTCTGGGATGCCTGGAGGAAACCTGTAAGCTTCACTCTCACTCCAACAAACCAGCTCCATGGGCTTGAGATCAAAGCTTCAAAACTGGTCACAGTGAGTGCCCACTGGCCTGAGGACCCATAACTAGGCTCACCCAGCAGACACACACACTGGGAAACCACGGATGAAAAAGGGACGACTGTCTCTTCACACCAGAGCAGCATCTCCTGCAATAAGGCTGATTCTACGATGCACTTCAGAACAAGGTGAGGGTTCTGAAGTCTAAGAGGAACTTAATGTTAATAGGGGGTTTTCTGGGTGGCGCTAGAGGTAAAGAACCTCCCTGCCAATGCAGGAGGTACCAGAGATGTGGGTTCAATCCCTGGTTCAGGAAGATCCCCTAGAGGAGGGCATGGCAACCCATTCCAATATTCTTGCCTGGAGCATCCCATGGACAGAAGAACCTGGCGGGCTACAGTCCATGGGTCGCAAAGAGTTGGACATGACTGAAGCAACTGTATGCAACTGTATGCAACATTAGCATGCATACATGCAATGCTATTAGGTCCTGACTCAGGAATGCCCCAGGTCAGTTTCCGTCCTGATGGCATAGAACTGGGGGCCCCGGCATCATGACACACCAGGGACCCCCTTTCTCCCACTGACCCTGACATCCTCCCCTCAACAGCCCCCAGAAGATGCACCTAGGGGCCCCCGTGGCTTCCTCCAGGAAGCTCTGATTGCCTTTGTGGAAGCCTCAACCAGACCCTCTGAGAGTGGCTCCACAACCGGGGGTCAAATCAGGCTGCTTGTTCCATCTCAGGTGCCTTGGGCTCTGCTCTGAAGTTGAACAACCTTCTCCCAGCTGGGCAGGACTGGGGGGTTCCAGGGGAAGGGTGATGGGAGGGGGAGGGGTGGTGGAAGGGTGTGATGGCAGAGGGATGGGGAGATGGGGGAGGGGTGATGGGAGAGGGAGGGGTGATGGGAGGGGAAAGCACTGGGAGAGGACCCCTCCTTGTCCATCCATCAGGCACTATGGTCCTTGCTCTGCAGATGAACAACCTTCTCCCAGCTGGGCAGGGCTAGGGGCTCCAGGGGAGGGGTAATGGGAGGGGGGAGGCACAGGAGGGTGGGGAGGACTCTTCCCTGTCCATCCATCAGCCACCTGGTCCATACACAGGCACATCAGGCTTGTCACGACCCAGGCATAGGCAGAAGTCACTTCCAACAGAGGGAACAGGGCATCCAGCTCAGGCATTAATAGTAGCCTCTGCCCGGACCCTCAGTGCTCCTGACTGGGGCACTTCCGTTTTTACCACCTCATGCCTCCTGTGCCCCAGTGAGCATGGTCCCCAGGGTCCATCTTATGAGTGAGTGAAGTGAAAGTCACTCAGTTTTATCCGACTCTTTGTGACCCCATGAACTATACAGTCCATGGAATTCTCTAGGCCAGAATATTGGAGTGGATAGCCGTTCCTTTCTCCAGGGGATCTTCCCAACCCAGGGATCGAACCCAGGTCTCCTGTATTGCAGGCAGATTCTTTACCACCTGAGCCACAAGGGAAGCCCAAGAATACTGGAATAGGTAGCCTATCACTCCTTCTCCAGCGGGTCTTGCTGACACAGGAATCGAACCGGGGTCTCCTGCATTGCAGGCGGATTCTTTACCAACTGAGCTATCAGGGAAGCTGGTGACCCCTCCCAAGTCACTCACACTCCCTGCAGTGACCATTGAAAAGTGAAAGTGAAAGTTGCTCAGTCGTGTCGGACTCTTTGCGACCCCATGGACTATACAGTCCATGGAATTCTCCAAGCCAGAATATTGGAGTGTGTAGCCTTTCCCTTCTCTGGGGGGTCTTCCCAACCCAGGGATCGAACCCAGGTCTCCCACATTGCAGGCAGATTCTTTACCAACTGAGCTATCAGGGAAGCCCATGCTGACTAGTAGATGGCGTCACTCTGTTCTCAGGGGAAGTCCAGGTGGTCCCAGGAGCCCTGGGGTCATGCTTGCCCAACACCCTCAGAGAGTGCTCAGGGTCTGGTCCTCAGTAAGTGTGGGGTGGGTGGGGGGACTACATGATACTCTGTGCCCCACCATCTCTGGGGATGGAGATAGACCTGAAGTCTCTGTCTTTAATGCTCCACTTGCCAGTTCCCCAGGGTGGTCAGCTCCCGGACCTTTTCTGTCTCACCCCACACCCCAGAGTAGCCTTACTAAAGGCTTGCCCCATCTGGGTGCCCACCAGATCTGGGGTCCATCAGGGGGCACAGACTTCTGATGTGAAGGCACCCCATACCAGGCTGCAGGGTCCACCAGCCACACCCATGGACACCTGCTCCCCAGGAAAAGGCCAGTGAAGGACTAGGGCCTTTGTTACAAGGCCAGCAGACGTCCCCTTCCATGGGGGGTGGCGGGCGGTCATGTCACTCCTGCCTTGGTCTTTCTTCAAATAGGAAACACTACACACAACAGTGCTTCCTACACCTGCCCGCCATTCAGACACCCACTCAGCCCCACACGCATTAGGAAGCACCAAGGAGTGGCCAGTAGAAGGGGCAGTATTTCAACTTCACAGACACAGCTCTCAACTCCAATCACCAAACACAGGAGCAAGGATTAACCAGCTTCATTCTAAGGCTGAAGCAGCTGGCCCTGTGTGTTTGAGTATAAACTGTCATTTTGTTCAACTCCTGAACGAACCCACAGCTGAGCCCACTAGAGGGAGACAGAACAACACAGGACCAGACAGAATCTGTGTCCCCAGAGGGAATTTCTCCACTAACTCCCTTTGCATGACGCACACGTACACGTACACACGTGTATCAGAATGCTGCTGCTCAGCCTGGATATGAGAACAGGTGCCCGTGTGCTCCCTGCTGTAGGGAGCCTTCGTGTGAAACACCCGCTGGGGACCCCAGTAGCTTCTCTGAACAGGGAAGGGGTGGGAGGTGCCCAGAGCCATGTCTTGGAGCACCCGGCCATGTTACCTTGGAGGGATTATCCTAAAGGGAGGGGGTGGACAAGGCTTCCAGGGGCATGGCCCCAAGTAGTCTCATTCAGCTGTGCCTGCTGCCCCCAGAGGTCGTGGAGGGGGTGGCTGGGGAGGCCAGAGCACAGCCTCAGATGGGAAAGGGGGTGTGAGTACAGAAAGCCGCCAAGTGCAGCCCCCAGCCCAACACACTAGATCCCCTGCTCCATCAAGCCCCCATCAAACCTGTGAAGCAGACTTCAGTGTTCTAGTTTTACAAAGAAGGACAGTCCACGTGGAGTCAAATATTTTGCCCAAGATCACTGTCACTGATCCGGGCACAAAGCATTTCTAAGCCCCTGTCCACAAGGCCCTGTGCTGTGACAGGAGACACGGAGCCGGCTCCACAGGCTGACAGTCACACAGTCACAGGCAGGTGCATCAGGATGGTCCAGAGGGTCTGAGACAGCTGTCCTCTGAGCCAGGTTCTGACGCGGGGGTGGGAATCAACAAGCCACAGAGGGAGAGGAGAGAGCTCCTCAGGTTGAGGCAGGAGCAGGTGCAAAGGCCCTGAGGTGGCACAGAGATGTGCAAATTGCTGGAGCAGGGGGTGGGCCAATGGTTAGGACAAGCGGAGGTTGTAGAGCAAGGACCAGCCAGATGTGAGAACTCTGGGGGCACGCTCAGGACTGTCACTACAGGGTATCATTCAGGAAACCTTTGCAGAGTAACTAAGGCAGCAGATAGGCAAACAGCAGAGGGGAAGGAGGGAGAAGAGCTGGGAGGTTACTGCAGGAGTCCTAGCAAGTAAATGATGATAATGATGGTGATGATTATAGTGGTGATGGTGGTGCTGGTAGAATTAAGATGATGGTGGTGGTGGGGTGGTGACGATGATGATGGTGTGGAATAGGACAAATGGACAGCAACAGACTGATTCACCCAGGAGGTTCAATCAGCAAGACCTGGAAGGGGCCTGGAGGAGGAAGGCTGGAAAGCTGGCTATAGACAAGGCTGGATGAATGGAGCTGCTATTAGTCCACTGAGGAGAGAGCCCTGGGAGAGGGCAGCAGGGCTTCTGAGGAAATTTAGTGGCAGGAGTCCAGAGGCCTCCGAAAGAAACTCAGGAGTCCTGGGGAAGTGCATGTGAAGTGCTGGGGAAGTGCCAAGTAAAGCTGCAGGCATGCTCTGTCCAGAAGTCCTTCTCTATCTCAAGTAACACACACTTGATCACCAGGACAAACCCACAAGGCTGTTCATTGCTTTGCCAACCATAAATCCAAAATTGAATAACCATCAATCCATTAATCCAGGGGTGCTGATTAATACCCCATCATACAGCCACATCACTGACCCTGTGTTGCCACCTGAATAAGCAGGTGGAGCTACAATTGCTGTCTCTGCCAAGAAATGAAATCTACAAAGAAGTGAGGGAAGAAGTGCAGATCCAGGTGGCCAGTGCAACATCTAATTTAAGGAAAAGGTCTAAAATCAACTACACTTCAATAAAATATTATTTAAAGTTCTATATATAGACTTACTGGGCTTCCCCGGTGATGCTAGTAGTAAAGAACCTGCCTGCCGACGCAGGAGACATAAGAGATGTGGGTTCAATCCCTGGGTCGAGATGATCCTCTGGAGGAGGGCATGAGAACCCACTCCAGTATTCTTGCCTGGAGAATCCCATGGACAGAAGAGTCTGGCAGGCTATAGTTCATCGGGTCGCAAAGATTCAGACATGTTTCAAGTGACTTAGCACATAGACTTACATACACCCTGAAAATTTCTGGCAAGATTCATAAGAAATTTGACAGTGGCTTCCAGCACAGAGAGGGATTAGGGGTCTGGGCCATACAGATAGAAACAGGGAAGGCACAAAGGGATTTCCGGGGTAGAAATAATTTTGCATTCTTATGACACTTGGCATGGTCCAAGCGCTATTCAGAAAAAGCTTGACAAACCTCTACTAGTAAATAAATGCCCCAGTTTTAAAACATGTCCAAGCCCCATTCACACTGACCAAACTGAGTCCTGGAGACAAGATCTAACATGGTTTTGTCTGTTTCTAACAAGGACAAGTCTTTTGGGGATGCTCTGATCCCTCCTGACTCCCATCTTTCAGCCAACAGCACCCTAGACCAACGGGGCCCCCGTGTCCACCCAGGCCTGCTCTGGGCTCGGCAGTATTGCCCTGTCAAAGGCTAATGGGGAGGTGAGCGCTGCCTTTGGCTTAGGAGTCTTATCTGGAAAGGTTCACCCCAATTACTTATTTTAAGAGCAAATCAAGGCTCAGATCTGAAGTGCCCATTCTATGAAAACACCCAAATGGCTTCATCACCACCGTTAGGACCCCTCAGGTAAGGAATTTGAGGACCTCAGTTTCCCAGGGTTTTTAGTTCTTTATTTAAAAAGAAAACCAGGATACCAAAGGTTTAAGTTATTTATTTCTGACTATCAATTAACCTTGCTCCCATAAACATTCATAAAAATCAATTACCAGCTTATTGAAAGAATTAATAAAATTGACACCATTGATTGTAACCCTCTAGCAAGAGCAGGAATAGGCCTCCAGGCAAAGAGAAAGATCGTATTTTTAAGAGGTTCTTCATGTGGTTGGTCAGAGGGTATCCTAAAGGTGTTGCCAGGGGTTCCCTGATGCCCTTCAGACAAGAGCCAAGCAGGTATGTTCCCCACATCAAAACTGACACAGAAGAGATCAGCTGCAGGTTTTCATTGAATATTAAAATGCGGTCGTAACCTCCTCAAAAGAGACAGGAGAGGAGAAGGGAATGAAGAGTCTTTAAAAAAAAAAACAGCAGCTTGAATTTGGATGCAATTATATCCACCCTAATCAGAAGTGTTAGATCACAATTAGCTGCTTATAAAGACACATTTCAATCTATTAATTTAAACATCAGTGTCATGTGTGAGGCCATTACTGAAGGTGTAATTAAATGGGATGTTCTATGTATGTGAGTGCTAAGTTGCTCAGTTGTGTCCAACTCTTTGCAACCCTATGAACCCTAGCCCGCCAGGCTCTTCTGTCCAGGAGGTGTTCTAGGCAAGAACTCTGGAGCAGGTTGCCATGCCCTCTGCCAGAGGATCTTCCCAACCCAGGGATCGAATCCATGTTTCTTACATCTGCATTGACAGGTGGGTTCTCTACCACTAGTGCCACCTGGGAAGCCTGAGATGTTCTACTGTTTCCTAATCAGTTGGACCTCCCACAGATGACATGAGACCTCGCACCTTGCCTTATTACAGAACTGCTCCCCTGGAAGGGGTGCTTTATGCACAATCTTTGTAGGAGAAAACCGGAAGTCAAAGTCCCATTCACATTGACATAAAAATGCAACTGCCCCCTCAGAAAGAAAATTCAATCACTTACCAGCCACAAAACTGGGAAATGATGCCACCTTCTTTGTCTGTTAGGAAATATGAAAACACACACACACAACAGTTGTAAGCAGTTGGCCCATAAAATCTAAGCTGACACCATAATGTGACAAGTTTGACCCCGTGACCAGTGACCAGTCTCCCCAAGAAATCAGCTCCTTACAGCAAAGCAGTGTCTTTCGGGCTCTGCGATGTTTGAGTGGGGTGTATGTTAACAATTCACAATGGAAAACCTGGGGTACAAAAGGCCATCAGCTGAGACCTAGGGATCCCCAGACTAGCACATCACTGCTGAAAGGAAAACACCTAGTGGTTCTCCAACTGGTGGGCACGAGAATTCCCAGACACGTTTGTTTATCTTTTGGCCACACCACACAGCATGTGGGATCTCAGTTCCCTGATCAGGGCTCAAGCTTGTGCCCTCTGCAGTGGAAGGTCAGAGTCTTTACCACTGAAGGGAAGTCCCCACAGGCACATCTTTAAAAGCAAGATGAAAGAGGGACTTCCCTGGAGATCCAGGTTAGGACTCCCCACTGGCATCAATGACTCAGTGACCAAGAGTTTGAGCAAACTCTGGGATAGTAAAGGACAGGGAAGCCTGGCGTGCTGCAGTCCATAGGGTCGCAAAGAGTCAGACATGACTTAGTGACTGAACAATAACAACTTCCATTGCAGGGGGCACATGTTGATTCTTGGTTGGGGAACTAAGATCCCACATGCCGGGCGGAGAAGCCATAAATAAATACATACATAAAATTTTTTTTTAATAAAAGCAAGATGAAGGAGATCAGACACCACTGCATGAGTGACCACAGTTACTTCATCCAAGTTACAAAACCTCATCCAAACCATGCTTTCCAGATAAGGGAAAGAACTTGCTTGAGGCCTCCCTCATTCTAACAACCTTCCCATCAGGGCAGTGGGAGTTTACATGGGATTGTTTTTAAAATCCACATAGTTGGTTTAAAACAGTGCTTATGGCAATTTCTGTAGACATTTCTGGTTCTCACAACCTGAGGAGGAGGGTTACTACCAGCACCGAGTTTGGAGAGGCCGGGAATGCATCTAAACATCCTATGGTGCCAGGGATATCCCCCCACAACAAAGAAGGATCTGGCCCCAGATATCCATGGTGCTACTACCCTTGAGTAATCCTGCTTTAGAACATGATGGTCAGTGGGGTGGACTGAGCCTCCATCAAATTGGGGAGCACCAATGAGTCCCGTGCACCAGAAGCAACACAGGAGCGCATGGCGGTGGGGGCCTGAGTCAATAGAAAAGGGACTTCCCTTCCTTCCTCAGGGCCGCCCCCTCCTGCAGGGCCACCTGGCTTTGCTTGTCAGGACCCACTTCTCCTAGGCACTGGGTGGGACGAGAGCCCTGTCCCACCCACATGGAATGGTGAGCCCTTGGGGACAGGGCAGGCAGCTCCCATGTCAAGGCCCTGGGTCAGAACTCTCACCTCTGGGATGTTGTTATTGTCAACCGGTCCATTGAGATCAGAGCGCTGTTGCTTTCTTGGCTGCTCCAAACCATTGCAAACCTGGAAAACGGAAAGTTAAAGATACAGATGAGGTCTTCACATGTTAGAAAAAATTTTTAAATGACTTTAAAATTACTTTAAAATAAATAAAATAAAAAATTTTTAAAAGAAATCAAGATACAAAACTGGAGATATGATACAATTTTGTAAAATTTATGTGTACATAGGTATGTGTGGGCGCACACAGATATAATTTAACTTTTCTGTCAGTAACATGTAGACTTTCTTACACCTCAAAAGTTATGTGAATCATAGTTTCTAATTTTATTGTTTATTATTATTTTCAACTGTGGCAAAGCGCATATGACAGAAAATTTGTGACTGTAACCATCTAAGTGTCCCAGTTCAGGGGCAACTAAGTACTTTCACCTAAATGGGCAACATCACCATCCATCTCCAGAACTCTCATCATCTGAAAAAACTGAAACTCTGTCCCCATCAAACACTAACTTCCTATTCCTGCCTCCCCCAGCCCCAGGCACCCACCAGTTATCTCTATGAATGTACTCAAAGGAACTCATATACGTGGACTCATATAAAATTTGTATTTTTCATGACTGGTTTGCTTCACTGAGCATCATGTCCTCAAGGTTCATTCCTATTGAAGCAGGTGTCAGAATGTCCTTCCTTTTAAAAGCTGAATAATATTCCACCTTTTATAAAGACCACATTTTGTTCATCCATTCATCTCTCCATAGATAGCTGAATAGATTCCATCTTTTGATTATTGTGAATAATGCTGCTAAAAACATGGGTGTACAGCTACCTCTTAGCGTTCCTGCCTTCAGTTCTTTATGTGTGTGTGTGGGGCTTCCCAGGTGGTGCTAGTGGTAAAGACTCTGCCTGTCAATGCAGGAGACGTAGGAGATGCAGAGACGCAGGTTCAATCCCTGGGTTGGGAAGACCCCCTAGAGAAGGAAGTGGCAACCCCCTCCAGTATTCTTGCCTGGAGAATCCCATGGACAGAGGAGCCTGGCGGGCTACAGTCCATGGGGCTACAAAGAGTCGGACACGACTGAGCCTGAGCATTAAATGTGACAGATTAGGTACCAGCAGTAGGACTACAGAATCATACCGCAATTTTACTTCTAATCTTCGGAGGAACTACCATACTGTTTTCCACAGCAGCTAAACCATTTTATATTCCCAGCAAGTGTCCAAAGGTTAAAATTATGTTTCTAAAAAACTCTTAATTCTTAGTTCAATGCAAATTCTAAAATCCAAATTATTTAGTTAGAGCAAAATAATCTACTGCAAGAGGGGAAAAAATGCCCCACAGACACATCATAAGTCTTCTCTTAAAGAAGACACCCATCCAAAATTCTACTTAGTTCAATAAACAAAATTTAAAGTTGAGTTATATTTTCTCTATTTAACACCCTATGTTTACATATGTGCTAAGTCGCTTCAGTAGTGTCTGACTCTTTGTGACCCCATGGACTGTAGCCTACCAGGCTTCTCTGTCCATGGGATTCTTCAGGCAAGAATATTGGAGTGGGCTGCCATTTCCTCCTCCAGGGGATCTTCCCGACCCAGGGACCAAACCTGCATCTCCTGCATTGGCAGGTGGATTCTTTACCACTAGCACTAACTTTGGAAGCCCTCAGTGCCCCGTACCATCCAGAAAATCTCCCCAGATCCAAGAACTGAAACTGCTGTCCAAACCCCAAAGCATGCTCTCGTGAGCCAGCATCACAAGTCAAGTTCCAGAACTTTCTTGAAATAAATTATCAAGCATCACTTCCCTGGTGTCTTGGCAGTAAAGAATCTGCCTACCAATGCAGGGGACACAAGTTCAATTCCTGGTCTGGAAAGATCGCACATGCCATGGAGTAACTAAGGCCCGTGCACCACAACTACTCAGCCTGTGCTCCAGGGCCTGTGCTCCACAACAAGAGAAGTCACTGCCATAAGAAGCCCACACACTGCAGTCAGAGAGTAGTCTCTGCTAGCCACAACTAGAGAAAAGCTTGCACGCAGCAACAAAGACGCAGCGCAGCCAAAAATAAATAAAGTATCAACCAGTAGCAATATGATCACAAGGCAGTAATAAGTTTTATTTACAAATAAATTTATACTATGAACATACACATACATTATACTTATATTTATTTATGAATAGCTATCTTTTTTTTTTTTTAAGGAAGATGGCTGTTTAGGAAAGTGGGTTCTCACCAGACACCTAGCCTGCCTGCATCTTCATCCTGGACTTATAGCCTCAGCCTCCAGATCTGACAGAAATAAATGCATGTTGTTTCTAAGTCCCCTGGTTTATGATACTCTGATTTAGCAGCCTCAAAGGACTAAAAGATAACACTCTTTCCACAAATGTTACGGTTTGGTCTAGAACCTAATTTTTCTGGCAGGAAGAGGACCATCATGTGGGATAATAGACTCTCATCGAGGTGTCAGATATATGGTGGGGAAAGAGTACCTCCAGGACTGCCACCCGCCTTGTATCGGGTGCCTCTGAGAAATGAAAGAGGTCTTCATTCTGGGGGATGCAGTTTGGGCTTGGCCAGGGAGCTCAGGCTGGCTGGACGTCAGTGCCTCACACCATCCCGCCTCCACCCCAACACCTTAGCATAGGGCCGCAGCATGTGGTGACCACAGGCGACACAAGATCTCAGGTCCATGTCTAAGAGCAACTTCTCCCCAAAGCTCCCACAGCCTGTACCCTTCCCTCTGGAGCAACATTTCCTTTAACTCCCTTGGACCTCTCATCACCATGGCAACCACATCTCATGAAAAACAGCCAGAGTTGTTTCCAGAGAGGCAGGGGGTGACTTCTGCTGCTTCTCCTTGGGAAAACCCATCTGGTGTTCCCGTCATCATCTCATGGCAGGGGTGTGGGGCTTGGCAGCAGGTGACACAGTGTCCGAAATGAGCATGGTCGGAGGCCCACGTGGATGTGGGGTCCTGGCATCTTAGAGGAAGATGCTATTCAATTCTTTGTGCCCTCCCCATGGCAGAGCAGCCAGGTGCACCTCAAAATAAAATGCCAGCCAGGGTTATCTCTGACTTTCACAGCCAACATGGACAGCTGGGCCATATCCCTCATTAAGTAACTCCAGTGGACATTCTTGGTGCCACCCACTGGAACCCCTACCAGCCATCACTGGTGAGGAGGGGCAGGTGAACTGAAACATGCTAATGCAGCAGGACCCCCAAACCTGCCCTTCATGGAGCCCTGAGAGCAGAACACTATCTGGTGGCACAGGCTGGGCACAAAAACTCCAGGACCAGGGCCAGCTGTTCGGGGCAGAGACGACTTGCCTATAAGAAGAATGCACTCATTTGAATAAATGAATAAATACACCCAGGCTTCCCAGGTGGCTCAGTGGTAAAGAATCTGCCTGCCAGTGCAGGAGACATAAGAGACGAGAGTTCTATCCCTAGGTGGGGAATATCCCCTGGAGAAGGAAACGGCAACTCAATCCAGTATTCTTGCCTGGACAACCCCATGGACAGAGGAGCCTGGTGGGCTACAGTCCACGGGGTTGCTAAGAGTCGGACGTGACTGAGCACACATGCATGCAGACAAAAAACATCCTGGCTCCAGTTGGTGAAACTAAAGCTAGAGCTTTTTAAGCGTGTCAATTCTGATTGTGCCTGCTGGATTAAACTGAAGATCCGGTGAAATTACCCACGTGGCTTCGGATGGAATAATGGCAAACAAGCATATGCCTACTCACTCTCGAGTCATCCGGAACAAAAGCCAAGTGTTTCCAAACGTGGTCCTGGATGACATGGGGATGAGAGACGTGGAGGGGAGCTCAGACAGGGACAGAGAGCATCGACATAAGGCCAAGGAAGCCACTGCTTCCCACTGGACTGTCCCATTTCCCCCCAGACAGGACTCAGTGTCAGAGAAACCCCAGTGCTGCACTCAGCAAAGGGAGAGCCTTCTCCAGGAATCCTTTCTTGTTTTCAAAGGCATCGGTCAACTGACTCATCAGTCATTCCATCCAAGATGTGCCCTCCTCCGTCCTGCTCAGGGGAGGTGGGGGGGTGTGCAGCTGGGACAGCGACACTGAAGATGCTCCCGTGGGGCCAAGCTGGGGGCATAACCCACAGGGCCGCTGATGGTCTGATCACTGATGGTCTCATCAGTGCCCTCCTCATCTTCTCTCAGAGGCCCTTCAATCCATCCCCTGACAAATGGTGACTCAGAAAAATAATCTGGTTCTGTTCCTCCCATTTCTGTCAGCATTCAGACCACTCCATGATCTTCACCTGGAGGAGGAGAAGCACTGGATAAAGTCTTCACTCTTATCTCACTTATCCCTCCGGGGCCAATCACATCTTCTCAAAGCCACCATGGCTACTGCTTAGTCGCTTCAGTCGTGACCAACTCTGTGCCACCCCAAGGACTGCAGCCTGCCAGGCTCCTCTGTCCATGGGATTCTCCAGGCAAGAATACTGGAGTGGGTTGCTATGCCCTCCTCCAGGGGATCTTCCTGACCCAGGGATCGAACCCAGGTCTCCCACATTGCAGATGGATTCTTTACCATCTGAGCCACCAAGGAAGCCAAATCTCTGACTTAAGAGAATCATGATGAGATCCACTGGGGAAGCCACTGGGTGCCTGGCCTTACTCTCTGTGACTTGTCTGATAAAACTTCCTCCAACACCAACACTGGGCCCCTCTGGCACTTCTCCACTCCATCATTCACTCTCCTTTCACAGGGCCCCCCAGGAAGGGGTAGAGGGTACACTGGGGACAAGACTTTCTGAGTAGAACCATGTTTTCCTAAACTGGCCTCTGTGTCTCCATCCTCATTACTGTTTCAAAAATACACTTTGTGAGGCTGCCATAGTGATTTCTCTGATTGATCTGGGCAAAGTAGATTGAAACATTCTGTAAAGGATTCACCATTCTAGACGCCATCAAGAACATTCATGATTCATAGGAAGAGGTCAGAACATCAACAATGACAGGAATTTAGAAGTTGATTCTGACCCTCATGGATGACTTAGAAGGATTCAGACCTGAGTGGAGGAAGTAACTACAGATGTGGTGGCAACAGTAGGAGAACTAGAATTAGAAGTGGAGCCTGAAGATGTTACTGAATTACCGCAATCTCATGATATAATTTAAACACATGAGGAATTTGCTTCTTATGGATGAACAAAGAAAGTGGTTTCTTGGGAAGGAATCTAATCCTGGTGAAGACACTGCGAAGATTGTTGAAATGACAACAAAGGATTTAAAATATTACATAAACTTAGTTGATGAAGCAGTGGCAGAGTTCCAAAGTTGGATTGGATTGACTCCAATTTTGAAAGAAATTCTACTGTGGGTAAAAATGCTCTCAAACTGCATTGCATGATACAGAGAAATTGTTTGTGAAAGGAAGAGTCCATCAATTGAGGTAAATTTCACTGTCATCTTATTTTAAGAAATTGCCATGGCCACCCCAGCCTTCAGCAACCACCAGGCCGACCAGTCACCAGCCATCCACACTGAGGCGAGGCCTTCTGCTTGCAAAAAAAATGACAACCCCAGAAGGCTCAGATGACGCTTAGTATTTTTTTAGCAATAAAGTACTCCTTTATAAAATAATTTTTAAATTTTATTTATTTATTAATTTTGGCTATGCTGGGTCTTCGTTGCTATGCGGTTTGTTTCTAGTTGCAGCAAGCAGGGGCTACTCTCTAGCAGAGGTATTCGGGCTTCTCACTGCAGTAGTTTCTCCTGTTTCAGAGCAGAGGCTCTAGAGTGCCATTTCAGTAGTTGTGGCACACAGGCTTAGTTGCCCCGAGACATGTGGGATCTTCCTGGACAGGGATCAAGCCTGCATTCACATGAGGATTCTTTTTTTTTATTAGTTGGAGGCTAATTACTTCACAACATTTCAGTGGGTTTTGTCATACATTGATATGAATCAGCCATAGAGTTACACGTATTCCCCATCCCGATCCCCCCTTCCACCTCCCTCTCCACCCGATTCCTCTGGGTCTTCCCAGTGCACCAGGCCCGAGCACTTGTCTCATGCATCCCACCTGGGCTGGTGATCTGTTTCACTATAGATAATATACATGCTGTTCTCTCAAAACATCCCACCCTCGCCTTCTCCCACAGAGTCCAAAAGTCTGTTCTGTACATCTGTGTCTCTTTTTCTGTTTTGCATATAGGGTTATCGTTACCATCTTTCTAAATTCCATATATATGTGTTAGTATGCTGTAATGTTCTTTATCTTTCTGGCTTACTTCACTCTGTATAATGGGCTCCAGTTTCATCCATCTCATTAGAACTGATTCAAATGAATTCTTTTTAACGGCTGAGTAATATTCCATGGTATATATGTACCACAGCTTCCTTATTCATTCATCTGCTGATGGGCATCTAGGTTGCTTCCATGTCCTGGCTATTATATCACATGAGGATTCTTATCCACTGGACCACCAGGTAAATCCTAAAGTACTCTTAAATTAAGGTATGCACATTGTTTTTTAAATGCTACTGCACACCTAATAGATGACAGTATAGTGTAAACATAACTTTGGATGCACTGAGACATCAAAAAATGTGTGTGACTCACTTTATTGAGATATTCACTTAACTGCAGTGGTCTGGCATCAAGCCACAATATCTCAGGGGTCTGCTAACACAGAAAGAGAGCAGATTTGTCATTACCAGGGGCTAAGGGAGGGGAGATGGGGGACTGACTGCTTGGTCCAGTGGCTAAGACTACTCACTCCCAATGCAGAGGGCCTGGGTTCGATCCCTGGTCAGGGAACTAGATCCCAAATGTCCCAACGAAGACCCAGTACAGTCAATAAATACAAATGAATATTTAAAAAATAATAAGCATGGTCTCCTTTAGGGTTGAGGAAAATGTTCTAGAACTGAGTAGTGGCGGTTGTACAACACTGCAGTCGATGTCACTGAATTGTACCCTCTAAAACGGTCAAATTGGTAAATTTCATGTTATGTGTCTATAGCTACACTTTTAAAGTAACAGGGAAAGAAGGAGTAAACAGAGCCCTCAAATGATCAAAAACACTGACTCTGCCTTTGACATCCCTTTCAACTCAGCACTAGATTCCTGCATGGTGGTCACGGCCAGCTGGTACAGGACTAGCCCTCACCAGGGACACAAGGGCCAAGGGGAGGATGAAGGCAGCCCAGATACAGTGATAGGACCACAGACACTTCTCCCTCCCAGACACCTGCCCCCAACCCTGGATGTCACAGTTGGATTCAAAATTCCTTCCTGGGGAAGGAGGCGCCCCAACACTCCAGGCAGTTACAGGACCAGGGAGCATCACGTGTGATTTAGCTCAATTCTCAAAGGAGAAAAAGCCCCATGACCCCTGGGGGCCAGCAGGCTGCTTCTCCCACAGGTTTCCTAAGTTTGCTACAAACACAGGCCTCCCTGCCAGTAACTGTAAGGTAAGGAGCCCTGTGTGAGCAGTTTAAAGACAGCTTAATGACAGTAGTTTAATGACAATTTAATGACCCTCCAGGGTGAAGAGCAATCTTTTGGTATTACAGCAGGTTCAGGCTGGGGGCTCTCGTGAGCCCAGAGACCCTCCATGCTCTCCCAACCACTCCCCTCTCAGCATAGAGCCCCTCACACATTCTGGGAAAGTGAACATGGCATCAGATAAGCGGATGAAACCAAGGCACCCAGGTCCCAAGGAAATCAGATGAAGATGCGAGGTCAATGTTCAACTTCCAGCTCCAAGACACTTTCCATATTTAGCTTGTCCGTAGAGACTGCCATTCCCCACCTAGAACTGCCCAAACCAGCTCTCTGTTCTCTGGACACGAGAAGGAATTCTCTGTTCCAATCAATACTTTTAGTCCTGGACTTCCCTGGCGGCCTGTCAGTGTAGGAGATGTGAGTTTGAACCCTGGTCCGGGAAGATCACACATGCCATGAGCAGGCCATGGAGCAGCTAAGCCCATGCACCCCAACTACTGAGCTTGTGCTCTAGAGCCCATGCTTTGCAACAAGAGAAGTCGCCAGGTGAGAAGCCCATGTACCATAACTAGAGAGCAGCCCCTCACTCACCACAACGACAGAAAAGCCTGAGCAGCAATGAAGACCCAGCACAGCCAAAAATAAACAAATAAGTCCTAAATAATACTATTGGCATGTGTGTGTTCAGTCGTGTCCAACTCTTTGCAACCCCATGGACTGGAGCATGCCAGGCTCCTCTGTCCATGGAATTTTCCAGACAAGAAATACTGGAGTGGGTTGCCATTTCCTTCTCCAAATAATACTACTAGTCCTAAATAATAAACAACTCAATGTAACTGCCTACAGCTACCAATACTAAATCCTATGACTCCTAATTTGAAAAGCAAGTTTAACCAGGAGATCCCAATGATCTAGTAAACTTCTATTAAATCTACTGTTATGAATGTGCTGTACAGAACATCTAGTTTTCTTAAAGTTGAGGATGAGGAGAGAGTGTTTTCATAGTAAATTTGATAACATATTTTTCTTTTAACAATACTAACAAGGTACGACCTCAATCATTTCATGTAACCCAGTGGTCTGCATGATCTATGTGAAAGCCAAGCAGGAATAATAATCTGGGGTTCACCCCTCCTCTGCCCTTCCACCCCTGCCAAGGTGGGATCACATCTGTTAATGGACAAGACCCCAGAAGGAGAGAAGGGAAGGTGCCCCCTTCTCACTCAGGATGTGGT